>NC_140997.1:94305302-94470860 GCF_052327205.1 Somniosus microcephalus
TCTCTCTCCTTCCCTCTCTCTCCTTCCTTCTCTCTCTCCTTCCCTCTCTCTCTCTCTCCCCTTCCCTCTCTCTCTCTCTCTCTCCTTCCCTCTCTCTCTCTCTTTCCCTCCCTCTCTCTCCTTCTCTCTCTCTCTCTCTTCCTTCCCTCTCTCTCTCTCCTTCCCTCTCTCTCTCTCCTTCCCTCTCTCTCTCTCTCCTTCCCTCTCTCCCCTTCTCTCTCTCTCTCTCTCTCCTTTTCTCTCTCTCTCTCTCTCTTCCCCTCCCAGTCTCTCTCTTCCCCCCCCAGTCTCTCTCTCTCTCTCTTCCCCCCCAGTCGCTCTCTCCCCCCCAGTCTCTCTCCCCCCCGTCTCTCTCTTCCCCCCCCAGTCTCTCTCCCCACCCCCCCAGTCTCTCTCTCTCCTTCCCACACAGACAGATAGACAGACAAACTCATTTATATATATATAAAAATTATTTCTACTTTTTTTATAACAACATGCCCTCAAAAAACCCTCGGCACCGCCGGGCACTCCATATATCATATATATAGCTGAGGTCCTAGCACCGATCCCTGCGGTACCCCACTAGTCACTGCCTGCCACTCGGAAAAAGACCCGTTTATTCCAACTCTTTGCTTCCTGTCTGCCAACCAGTTCTCTATCCAAGACAGTACCTTACCCCCAATCTCGTGTGCTTTAATTTGCACGCTAATCTCTTATGTGGGACTTTATCGAAAGCCTTCTGAAAGTCCAAATACACCACATCCACTGGTTCTCCCTTATCTATTCTACCAGTTACATCCTCAAGCATGATTTACCTTTTGTTAATCCATGTTGACTTTGTCCAATCCTGTCACTGTTATCGAAGTGCTCTGCTATTACATCTTTTATAATGGACTCTAGCATTTTCCCCACTACCGACGTCAGACTTACCGGTCTATAATTCCCCATTTTCTCTCTACCACCTTTTTTAAATAGTGGGGTTACATTAGCTACCCTCCAATCCATGGGAACTGTTCCAGAGTCTATAGAATTTTGGAAGATGACCAGCAATGCATCTACTATTTCTAGGGCCACTTCCTTAAGTACCCTAGGATGTAGATTATCAGGCCCTGGGGATTTATCGGCCTTCAATCCCGTCAATTTCTCTAACACCATTTCCCTACAAATACTGATTTCATTCAATTCCTCCCTCTCATTAGACCCTATGTTCCCCGACATCTCTGGGAGGTTATTTGTGTCCTCCTTTGTCAAGACAGAACCAAAGTATGTACAGGTAGACTACCCTTTATCCGGACTTCCGAAAACCGAAACCCTCTAAAAACCGAAGGTTTTTTCGTTCAGCGTAAGTCGTGCGTACGAACGAAAAAACCTTCGGTTTTTTAGAGGGTTCCGGTTTCGGAAATTCGGATAAAGGGTAAGTCATGCGCACGACCCCCCGCCGACCCCCCCGCGGACCCCGCCGGCCCCGACAACCGCCGACCCCGCCAGCCCCGACAACCGCCGACCCCCCCCGCGGACCCCGCCGGCCCCAACAACCGCCGATCCCCCCCGCCGACCCCCCCGCGGACCCCGCCGGCCCCGACAACCGCCGACCCCCCCGCGGACCCCGACAACCGCCGATCCCCCCCGCCGACCCCCCCGGCCCCGACAACCGCCGACCCCGCCAGCCCCGACAACCGCGGACCCCCCCGCGGACCCCGCCGGCCCCGACCCCCGCCGACCCCGACTGACTTACGCTGAGCGTCAGCGCAAGTCGTGCACACGACCCCCCGCCCCCCCCCCCCCGCGGACCCCCGCCGACCCACCTTCCGAAATCCGAAATTCTCCTTTATCCGAAACTCGGCTGGTCCCGAGGTTTTCGGATAAAGGATAGTCTACCTGTATTTAATTGGTTTGCCATTTCTTTTTTCCCCATTATAAATTCCCCTGATTCTGACTGCAAGGGACCTACGCTTGACTTCACCAATCTTTTTTTCTTCACATATCTATAGAAGCTTTTACAGTCAGTTTTTATGTTCCTTGCAAGCTTACTCTCATAATCTCATTTTCCCCCTCTTAATTAATCCCTTTGTCCTCCTTTGCTGAAATTTCTTTCTGGGGATGGCCAATAAATGCTGGTCTTGCCAGCGACGCCCACATCCTGAGAATGAATTTTAAAAAGCGCTCGAGAGAACAAAGCTTCTCGGCTACAGTACATAAGAAAATGGAGCAGGAGTCGGCCATTTGGCCCTTCGAGCCTGCTCCGCCATTCAATAAGATCATGGCTGATCTCCTACCTCAACTCCACCTTCCCACACTATCCCCATATTCCTTGGTTCCCTTAGTATCCGAAAATCTATCGATCTGTCTTGAATATACTCAACGACTGAGTCTCCACAGCCCTCTGGGGTAGAGAATTCCAAAGATTCACCACTCGAGTGAAGAAATTTCTCCTCATCTCAGTCCCAAATGGCCGACCCCTTATTCTGAGACTGTGGCCCCTGGTTCTAGACTCCCCAGCCAGGGGAAACATCCTCCCTGCATCTACCCTGTCAAGCCCTGTAAGAATTTTGTATGTTTCAATGAGATCATCTCTCATTCTTCTAAACTCTAGAGAATATAGGCCTAGTCTACTTAATCTCTCCTCATAGGACAATCCCCCCATCCCAGGAATCAGTCTGGTGAACCTTCGTTGCACTCCCTCTATGGCAAGTATATCCTTCCTTGGGTAAGGAGACCAAAACTATACACAATACTCCAGGTGTGGTCTCATCAGGGTCCTATATAATTGCAGTAAGACGTCTTTACTCTTATACTCAAATCCTCTTGTAATAAGGGCCAACATACCATTTGCTTTTCTAATTGCTTGCTGTATGTTAACTTTCAGTGATTTGTGTACAAGGACACCCAGGTCCCTCTGAACACCAACATTTCCCAATCTCTCACCATTTAAAAATATTCTGCTTTTCTATTTTTCCTACCAAAGTGAATAACTTCACATCTCTCCACATTATATTCCATCTGCCATGTCCTTGCCCAATCACTTAACCTGTTTATATCCCTTTGCCGTCTCTTTGCATCCTCCTCACAAATTACTTTCCCATCACCTGACCACATCGCTCCATGATTGATGGGCACATAAGTGCGGAGAGCCAGCTGAAAGCGTCACTTAAGATTTCAGTAAAGCAGTGTTGAGCATCACATATTGGATTGTTTTACTTTAATTGCATTATTTTTTTTTAAGTCACCATCAGCATTCAGCAAACTGTTTATTTGTATTTCAAAGGAATTGACCACCCCTTCTAGAATTAGCATAATTAGTTGATGCTCATTGAAGGGATTGTTTTTTTAGCAGTGAGTGGTGCCTTAGTACCAGTACACTAGTCTGGTGTCATCCAATAGCAATCGCTAACCAGCCACAGGTGTTGCTATGGCGACACCGTTTTAGCCACTTGCACTAATTCTAGTGGAAAACCCCTTAACACACAATACAGGTCAATGTACCTCACGTGAACATTTACACAAACATCTGCCACCAGAAGGCCCAACAATGGTGTCTTACTTACTTTTGATTCACTAATCAGAAATGCAATTAGCCACATCTGCCACCATTCAGTGACCACAGAAATAAACCAGCCACAATGATCAGAAAACACTCGCACTCTCTACTTCCCATCTCACCAACAAGCGCACAAGGTGTGTTTACATGTGTACACCTTGCGGATACGAGTACCGAGATCACATGACCAACTCATTAAAAAAAAAATTACTATGGTACAAGGTTTACAGGGAAGTTGAGGGGAACCTTTTCCACCCAGAGGGTGATGGGGGTCTGGAACTCACTGCCTGAAAGGGTGATAGAGGCAGAAACCCTCATCACATTCAAAAAGTACTTGGATGTGCACTTGAAGTGCTGTAACCTACAGGGCTACGGACCAAGAGCTGAAAAGTGGGATTAGGCCGGATAGCTCTTTTTTGGCCGGCACAGACACAATGGGCCAAATGGTCTCCTTCTGTGCCATAAACTTCTATGATTCTATAATCAGAAATGCATTCAGCCACCTCTGGATTCCCAATGAGCCACATGTGGCTAGTGACTATTGCACTGGACAACACTGCACTAAACAGCCCAGTGACAACTAATGTCCCCCGTAAGCTGCGCTGCCTCCTGCGCGGCCTGCCTGCCTTCCCCAATGCGTGGCCCATTCACATTTTGGTGCATGCGCAGTTTATACAAAGTAAAAGTCAGCGAGCGGCCTGCGCAGGACCTTGCAGATGACTGCGGGGCCGCACGGCTTAACGGGAACGTTGGTGACAACGCTGAGAGAGTGATGGCCACTCAGACACTGATAAATTGGACTGTACCACCCTCCCAGCTGATAGATGATGCATTCATCGTGGAAGGAAAGAAATAATCTAGATCGAATTCGGTACAAAGACTATTTTAATAAGGGTGCCATTTCTTTCTAATCCAGATTGATATTGGGATTACATGCTTCTGATTCAAGTGTCCAGATTTCCTCCCCCACCCCCTCCGCTATTTCTCGTGCTACTTACCGTTTTCCACATAAGGTTGAAAAGGCAAGACCACAGCCAGGATCAGTCGGCCTTTACTCGGTTCCAGCACATTCCTGATGTCCTTCAGTAGGGTCAGAGGCCGATCACACCGGTCCAGCAAGTTCAGACAGCTGATCACATCGTACTGAAAGCCGGTGTCTTGCCACTCGTCAACTCCTAGGACTCTACAAAACACAAGGGAAACATGTTTTAAATAAAGATATTTCAACACAACAACTCCCAGACCCACAACCTCCGCCACCCAGAAGGACAAAGGCGGCAAGCGCATGGGAACGCTCGACCTCTCACTCCTAGTCCACCTTTCCTTTTCCTTCGAAGCTTGCTTATGCTCACCTTATCCCTAAGAAAGGTGATCACTCTCTGTTATCCTTCAAACAACACCCACCGCAGCACCTCGCCAAGGCTTCTTCGGCAGCACCTCCCAAACGCACAACCTCAAGAACCTAGAAGGACAAGGGCAGCAGGCGCATGGGAACACCACCACCTCAAAGTTCCCCTCCTAAGTCACACACCTCATCACGACTTGGAAGTATATCGCCGATCCTTCATCGTCACTGGATCTAAATCCTGGAACTCCCAACCTAACTGCGCTGTGGGAGCACCTTCACCACACGGACTGCAGTGGTTCAAGAAGACGGCGGCTCACCACCCTCAGAAATGGGAAGAAAATGCGACTGGGAAAAGCCCCCACCTGGTGTTACTGTAGTTTATCTCTGTAGTGTCAAGGGTACACTGAAAGGTTCGGTAGTGTAGGGGTTAAGAGTGAGGGCACGCTTGGGCTTCTGGCACTCAATGTCAGGTCTAGTCAACCATGGTGAGGAATCAGAGCCAAATGGTTATAGTGTTGGTCTAGTAACCTAGAGATCATGAGATCAAATCCCGCCAGGGTAAATTGTGGAACTGGATTCAATAAATCTGATAATTTCTGGTCTGGCACCAGAGAAATGACCATCAAAGCTTCAGAACTGTCATAAAAACCCAACAAATATCCTTCAGGAAAGTGAGCTTGCCACTCCTGCCCTACATATGACACCAGCACCTCCAAATAACACACCAACCTGACTTGGAAATACATCACTGCCACTGCTCCCTCCAAGGTGCGCGGCTGTGCACACATCCCAGAGCTCGTGCGCACTTCAAATAAAATGCCAGGCGGAGAGCTGGAGCGGCCCAACACACAATGAATGGCCCGCAATCCAGACAGAGTCGTTGGCGAGTCTTGCCACCTCAGTGCCGATCCCAAATGGAAAGTAACAAGACAGTTGGGGCAGCGGCCACTTGCTGAGGGTGTGGGGTTGGTTGTGTCGGCCTCTGGGGAGTGCCGCGTGCTACAGGCAGAAGCTGGCGAGGAGCCGCACTCAGCCGGTTGCCATGGTGACGAGGGGGGCAGCGTCTCCTGTAATGTATATATACCTTAAGGGAGAGAACTACTTTTTACAGCACCTGTATACTGTAGTACCGGCAGTGACCACACCTGTATATAAACCCTGAGTAGTGATCTGCACAGTTAGTTCTAGAGTAACCCTCATTCAGTAAACACCTGTTGAATCGTTCCCTGCAGTCTGTTGTCTGATTATTGAAGGACACAACATTAAGATATACGGACATAACATTGGCGACGAGGCAGGTTCGAACCTACCTGCAACCCTGCATCACCTCCCAGGGATTCGCTCCTGGAGAACAGTGGAAGAAGGTCGAGTCCAGAAGCACGGGCGTCGACCACAGGCAACCGCCCAGTCATCCAGCGGAGATTTGAGCATCGCAGGGGAGGCTGTCGAGAGCCAGGCTTGGCTTTCCAGTCACGGTGGTCCAGCGAAACGGGCTGGCAACAGGTACTGCGCAGACCCTTCCCGGACAGCGGCGGGCTAGAGCCCGACCGAGCGGCACAGAAAAAGGCCGAGCAGCGTCGACGGGGGAGAGAGAGAGAGAGAGGGCAGAGCGCACAGGGCGCAGCCGGTGTTCAGGACCGAGCGGCATCAACGGGGGAAGAGAGGCGCGCAGGAAAACGCGAGGCGCTGCCATTGCCACGAGGACCGCAGAGAGCGGCGTTGGCAGCAGCGCAGGAGCAGCGCGCGAAACCCACAGGGCGTCGCCATTTGCCACGAGGACCGCCGAGAGCGGCGTTGGCAGCAGCGCGGGAGACGCCATTTTAAGCCGCAGCGGGGAAGAAAGGAAAGCGCAGGAGACGCCATTTTAAGCCAGTCTAACCACACCCAAAAATGCCGAAGAGTGGCAGTATCACAGCGTTCGACAATAAAGTCGAAGATTGGACGACATATGTCGAACGCATAGAAGTATACTGCAAGGCGAATGAAGTGCCAGATGACAAGAAAGCGCTGGTATTGTTGAATTTAATGGGTGCAAAAACGTATGGCTTACTACGAAACCTAGTAACCCCAGAGAAGCCAGTAGAAAAGGATTTTGAAAACATAGTGTCAATCCTACAGGACCACTTAAACCCCACACCGCTGCTGATAGCAGAAAGATTTAAGTTTCACAAAAGGAAACAGCATAAAGATGAAAGTAATGCTGAGTATTTAACAGAACTGTGCAAGCTATCGAAACACTGTCAGTTTGGAACGGGACTAGCAGATACTTTAAGGGACAAGTTTGTGTGTGGGCTTCAAAGTGAAGGAACCCAGAAACGGCTTCTATCAGAAAAGGATCTTACGCTGGACAAGGCTTTCAGCATTGCAGTATCACACGAAGCAGCAGCACAAGGCGCTGCAGAGATACAACGGAGACCGCAAGAATATGGCACAAATGAAATGTCATACGGAACAGTGAAGTGCTATCGCTGCGGCTGTTGTATCCGTGTGTTAATGGAGACACAGAATGCAGGAGTTGGTTTAACAGGTGTTTACTGAACAAAGTCTGGAGGTGAACTAAAAGATACATACACTATACGGGCTTATATAGCCCGAGTGGCCACTACCGGCATTACAGTACACAGGGGCTCTTAAAGGCACATACACCACAATTCCTCCCCTTTTAGACAACCAGTACATAACATTTTAAGTAATCATTAATAAACATGTTTACAAGAACAATAATCTACACATTTGCTGCAGTTAATCAATTATAAGTCAGTCTCTCTGGAGGTTTCCTGACTCGGTCCGGATAACGCCTCGGTGGTGTAGTAGTTTTCGGTGGTGTAGTAGGTTCTTTTGGCAAGGTCGATTCGGCTTGAATGCCAGTGTCGGGTTCATCTGGTTCCAGTATCACCGGATCGGAGGTAGATACTATGGGTATCTCTGCTTCATCATTAGGTGTATAGAGTTGTGGTGTAGGTTGTCCCTTTTCGGATGACTCTATGATCTGGTCAGCATGGCGCCTTATTATGCTTTCTCCAATGTCCACGGTATACATCAGCGGTCCTAGTTGTGTGCAAATAGTTCCAGGCTGCCATTTCTCGGTACGGTAGTCCCGGGCCAAAACTTGTTGACCTATCTGGAAGGTTCTAGTTGGCCTTTCATTCATGCCTTGAAATTGCCGGTTCTCTACGTCCCTTCTGATGTTTGGCTTGATCAAATCCAGCCGGCATCTTAGTCTTCTATTGAAAAACATCATGGCGGGAGTTTGGTTTGTAACCACATGTGTTGCATTCCTGTATGCAAACAAGAAGTTATCTACCTTATGCTGTAGATTTATGTCTTCATTACCCATGGCCTTTATAGCCTTCTTGAAGGTCTGGACAAACCTTTCAGCCAATCCATTGGTGGCGGGATGGTGTGGGGCAGACGTGTAGTGCTTAACCCCATTGTTTTTTTTAAGAACTTCCTGAATTCTTCGGACACAAATTGCGGTCCATTATCAGAACAGATCTGTTCAGGCAGCCCATTCCTGGCAAATATGGTCCTTAATACTGTGATGGTTTTTCCGTGGTGGTGGAGGACATCTTTATTACCTCCGGCCACTTGGAGTGTGCATCAACCACAATTAAGAACATTGAGTCCATAAATGGACCAGCAAAGTCGATGTGTACCCTTTGCCATGGAGATGAGGGCCACTCCCATGGATGTAGAGGGGCTTGTGGTGGGGCGTTTTGGACCTTCTGGCATCCTAGACAGCCCTTGGTCATTTCTTCGATGTCTCCATCGATACCTGGCTACCACACAAATGCTCTGGCTAGGTTCTTCATTTTCACTCCACCCAGATGCCCCTCGTGAAGCTCCTTTAGCACTTTATCCTGGAGTTTGGGTGGAATCACCACTCTGGATCCACACATCAAGGTTCCTCGGCACACTGACAGCTGTTCTCTTCTTTGCGAGAATGCTGGCAACAGTGGTTCGCCATGTGCTAGCCATCCCTTCACCGTTAAATCGTAGACTCGTGAGAGAGTCGGGTCATTTCTCGTTTCCTTTTCAATGGTAGAATTTGTTACTGGTAGACATTCTACTATGGTTGAGTGGAACATCTCCGCTGGGTCCACTGTAGGTGCCTCTTCTACCATTGGCAACGGTAGGCGCGATAAACCGTCAGCATTTCCATGCTGTTTTGATCCTTTGTATTCTAGGTCATATTGGTGTGCCCCTAGGAAAAGGGACCACCTCTGTAGCCTTTGCGCTGTCATAATGGGAACGCCCTTTTTAGGGTTGAATATGGAGACGAGGGGTTGATGGTCAGTCAACAAGGTAAATTTTTGTCCGTGTAGGTAATGGTTGAATTTCTTCACTCCCCATACCAGGTTGAGTGCTTCTCTGTCGATCTGGGCATAGTTACGCTCTGCTGAGTTCAATGAGCGTGACGCAAAAGCTATCGGCCGCTCCGAGCCATCAGGGAATCTATGCGATAATACCGCTCCTACGCCGTAAGGGGATGCATCGCACGCCAGTCTGATTGGTAGTGATGGGTTGTAATGAGCCAAAACTTCCTTGGACGTGATCAAGCCTTTGCATTTATGGAAGGCACGTTTACAGTCTTCGCTCCATTTCCAAATTACTCCCGTTTGTAGCAGTTCGTTAAGAGGGTGCAGAACAGTTGATAAGTTCGGTAAAAGTTTATGATAGTAATTTATCAATCCCAGGAACGACCTTAATTGTGAGACATTTTCAGGTGCTGGGGCTTTTATGACCGCTTCAATTTTTTCAGGTGACTTATGCAACCCTTCTTCGTTAATTATATGGCCACAATATGATATTTGTTTCTGGAAAAATTCGCACTTGGGGCGATTTGCTCGTAGGCCCCGTTCTCTCAGCCTAGTGAGCACCTGCTCCAAATTGGCAAGGTGCTCGTTGTCGTTTTCTCCTGTTACAAGGATGTCGTCTAGGTAGCAGTGAGTCCTCGGAATCCCTTGCAGGACTTGCTCCATAGCTCTTTGCCAGATAGCTGGAGCTGATGCTACTCCGAAAACCAGTCGATTGTACTGGTACGGGCCTTTGTGTGTGTTTATCGTGAGATACTTTTCAGAGGCCTCCTCAACCTCCATCTGTAGATATGCCTGTGCCAAGTCAATTTTGGTGAAACGTTTCCCTCCGGATAGTGAGGTGAAAATATCTTCTTGTACCGTGTGAAGGACCGGGTTTACAGTCACCTTGAAGTCCCCACAGGTGCGAATTTTTCTCTGTTCTTCAGATTTATCATTATTCAACGTTTTCTTCATGACCAGGACGATGGGTGTTGCCCACTCGCTCCAATCTATCTTGGATAACACGCCTGCCTTTTCCAAATGCGCCAGCTCTGCCTTGGCTGCTGGACGAATTGCGTATGGCACCGGCCTTGCCTTAAAAAACTTGGGAATTGCCGCATCTTCCACTTTTATTGAGGCGCTGACGCCTTTCAAGGTTCCTAGTTCCTGTTGAAACACTTCTTTGGCGTTGGCCAAGATGTCTTTTAATCGTTCAGGTATGATGTCATCATCATTTTTTTTCTTACTGGTCACCGTCAGTGCCTGAATGGAGTGCCAGTCTAAACGTATCTTCCTGATCCATTCACGTCCCAACAGCGGTGGACCACCATCTTGCAGAACGTATAAATACAACTTCTGTATTTCCTTGCTGTTGTATACAACAGGCACCCTTATTTTCCCTCTGGGGTATACTTTCTGCCCCGTATATGTTTTCAAGATAATGGATGTGTCTTTCAAAGGTATATGCGGAAATAGCCGCTCGTAATCCTGTCGACTTATGACGGTCAGAGCTGATCCAGTATCTAGCTCCATTTTAACTGGGGACCCCGCTATCGTGAGGGTAACCCAAATGGTCTGATAATCTTCTCTGGCAATTACATTATGTAATTTGAGACAGCTTAGTCTCTTGCTTCCGGAGTCGCTATCGCTCTTCTGGTCTTCGGAGCTACTGTCCGTCATCATTTGCACCTTTTTGTACTGTTCTTTATTGATTTTTTTTCTGTCAGTGGATTTTTTGTTTCCAGATCGGCATACACGTGCAATGTGTTCCATCTTTCCACATTGCCTGCATGCTTTGTCCTTGAACCAGCAGTCCCTCTGGTCATGGGTGGATCTGCCGCAGCGATAACATCTCTCGAAACCCTGTGTCATTTCATGGGTGCCGAAGTCCTGTGGCTTTTGCTGTATCTCTGCAGCTCCTCTTGCTGCTGCTTCGTATGATACAGCCACACTGAAAGCCTTGTCCAGTGTTAAATCTTTCTCAGAAAGTAGCCTTTTCTGTGTTCCTTCACTTAGGAGACCGCAGACGAATTTGTCTCGAAGAGAATCTGCCAGTCCTGCCCCGAATTGGCAGTGCTTTGACAGTTTCCTTAATTCGGTGAGGTAATCAGCGTTACTTTCATTCTTGTGCTGATTCCTCTTGAAGAATTTGAATCGTTCCGCTATCAGCAGCGGTGTTGGGTTTAAGTGCTCCTGTAGGGTATCAACAATCTCCTTAAAATTCTTGTCCATCGGTTTGGCTGGAGTGATTAAGTTTCGTAACAGCCCGTATGTCCTTGCGCCCATTAGATTTAGAAGTACCGATGCCTTTTTATCATCCTCTATTTCATTCGCTGTGCAATATACCTCCACTCTTTCCACATATGTGGTCCAATCCTCTATATCACTATCGAAAGCAGTAATATTGCCAGTCTTAGGCATCCTGGAAAAAAAAATGGCACCTCCCGCGCTTTCCTTTCTTCCCTGCCGAGAAAAAAATGGCGCCTCCCGCGCTTTCCCGCCGCTGACAACGCTGTTCTCCGCGGTTTTTATTTATACAGCTATTTTTAATAGTTGGAGACTCGTTCCCGCCAGATTCTCTGGGACTTTTCCCTCCCTCTGCTTGGTCCGAACGCCGACCTGCTTTGCAGCGCCGGCCGTCTCCCGAGGGCTCCACCCTCCGTCTCGGTTTGCCTCCGCCTTCGCTGCTCGGCCCCGCTGCAGAGCCAGCCGATCGAGCCCCAGCCTGCCGCCCAGGAAGGATTATTGCAGTACCTGCCACCAGCCCGGCTAGCTGGTGAAACCACAGTTTTTTCTTTTTTTTTCTTTCGACCTTCGTCTGAGGAATCGATCTCCTTGAGGTGCTGCCGAATTGCAGGTAAGTCCGTTTCCAATTCGTCGCCACTGTTGTATCCGTGTGTTAATGGAGACACGGAATGCAGGAGTTGGTTTAACAGGTGTTTACTGAACAAAGTCTGGAGGTGAACTAAAAGATACAAGACACTATACAGGCTCATATAGCCCGAGTGGCCACTACCGGCATTACAGTACACAGGGGCTCTTAAAGGCACATACACCACAGCGGCAGAACAACACACAACCATAATGATTGCTGGTTCAAGGACAAAGTGTGCAGACAGTGTGGAAAAGTAGGACACATAGCAAGAGTCTGCAGGTCGGGAAAGAAAACCAGCAGCAAGAAATCTCCACAGGAGAAGTACAAGAAGGTACATAAGGTGACGGAGAGTGGTTCAGACGAACAGAAGAGTGACACAGACTCCGGAAGCAAGGAGCTGGGTTGTCTGAAACTACATAATGTGATCAAAACGGAGGATCACCAAACTATCTGGGTCACGCTCAAGATAGCAGGAGCCCAAGTGAAAATGGAATTGGACACAGGATCAGCCCTAACAGTCATAAACCGAAGGGACTACAAGCGGCTATTCTCACATATACCCTTGAGAGATACAAAGATTGTCTTGAAGACATACACAGGGCAAAAAGTCTACCCCAAAAGAAGAATAAGGGTGAACGTTATATATAACGGCAAGGAAACACCAAAAATGGACCTATATGTATTGCCAGATGGAGGACCACCACTACTAGGACATGAATGGATCCGGAAGATACAGCTAGATTGGCATTCCATACAAGCACTGACTGTAGATGCCAAAAAGGATGACGACGTCACACCTGGACGACTGTCAAAAATGCTAACTGACGTACAAGAAGTGTTCCAGCAGGGACTCGGAACACTAAAAGGCATAACAGCGACGATCAAAATAGAGGAAAATGCAAGCCCAAAGTTTTTTAAGGCCAGACCGGTACCTTATGCGATCCGCCCAGCCGTCGAAGCAGAGCTGGAAGGTTTGGAACGTTCAGGAGTACTGTCCAAAGTGGACTGGAGCGAGTAGGCTACACCCATCGTTCCTGTAATGAAGAGGTCGTTGAGTAATACGCCTGGGGAACCAAAGAAGGTTCGCATCTGTGGGGACTTTAAGGTGACAGTGAACCCAGTCCTTCACACTGTACAATATCCGCTTCCGCGGATTGAAGATATTTTCGCCTCGCTATCTGGAGGGAAACGCTTCACTAAGATTGATCTGGCCCAGGCATACCTGCAAATGGAGGTAGAAGAAGCCTCGAAACAGTACCTCACGATCAACACTCATAAAGGTCTCTACCAATACAACCGGCTGGTGTTCGGGGTAGCATCAGCTCCGGCTATTTGGCAAAGGGCAATGGAACAAGTCCTGCAAGGGATTCCAGGGACCCAGTGTTATTTGGACGACATCCTGGTCACGGGCGAAAATGACAATGATCACCTCGCCAACCTGGAGCAGGTGCTCACTAGATTGAAGGAATATGGGCTCCAAGCTAATCGCCACAAATGCGAGTTTTTCCAGAAGCAGATCTCGTATTGTGGCCACGTTATTGATAAAGAGGGGTTACATAAGTCCCCTGAAAAGATTGAGGCAGTAGTCAAGGCTCCAGCACCGGAAAATGTGTCACAACTGAGGTCGTTCCTCGGGCTGGTGAACTACTACCATAAGCTCTTACCGAATTTGTCTACCGTACTACACCCACTGAACACCCTACTGCAAACAGGGGTACCATGGAAGTGGAGTGACGAATGTAAACGAGCTTTCCAGAAGAGCAAAGCATTGATCACATCAAAAGAGGTGTTGGCTCATTTCAACCCAGCATTACCAATTCGGTTGGCGTGTGATGCATCACCCTATGGCATTGGAGCGGTGCTGTCGCACAAATTCCCGGACGGCTCGGAGAGGCCAGTAGCCTTTGCGTCTCGGTCACTAACCTCAGCCGAGTGTAACTACGCCCAGATTGACAGGGAGGCCCTCAGCCTAGTGTGGGGAGTGAAAAAGTTCAATCACTATCTGCATGGGCAGAAGTTCACCTTGCTGACTGACCACCAACCACTTGTCTCCATCTTTAATCCAAAGAAGGGCGTTCCGGTGATGACTGCGCAACGGCTACAAAGATGGTCCCTTTTTCTAGGGGCACACCAATATGAAATCGAGTATAAGGGCACAAAACAGCATGGAAACGCTGATGGGCTATCACGCCTGCCACTGCCTACTGCGGAGGAAGCACCAGCAGTGGATCCTGTCGAAATATTTCATTCGACTATAATTGAATGCTTGCCAGTAACTAACGCTGGTATAGAGAAGGAGACCCAAAATGACCCAACGCTGTCTCGGGTATATGATTTGACGGTGAAGGGATGGCCAGCACATGGCGACTCACTGTTGCCAGCATTCTCATCCAGAAGAGAACAGCTGTCAGTATGCCAGGGGACCTTGATGTGTGGATCCCGAGTGGTAATTCCACCCAAGTTAAGGGAGAGAGTGCTCAATGAGCTTCACGAAGGTCATCTGGGAGGGGTGAAAATGAAAAGCCTTGCTAGGGCTTATGTGTGGTGGCCAGGGATCGATCAGCAAATCGAGGACCTGACAAAGAGCTGCTCAGGATGCCAGAAGGTCCAAAATGCACCACCACATGCCCCTCTACACCCATGGGAGTGGCCCTCATCTCCATGGCAACGGGTGCATATTGATTTTGCTGGTCCATTCATGGACTCAATGTTTTTAATAGCCGTGGATGCACACTCGAAATGGCCTGAGGTGATCAAAATGTCCTCCACCACCACGGAGAAAATTATTGCAGTCCTACGGACCATTTTTGCCAGGAACGGCTTGCCAGAGCAGATTTGCTCTGATAACGGACCACAGTTTGTGTCCGAAGAGTTTCGAAGATTTATGAAAAGGAATGGGGTAAGGCATTACACATCCGCCCCGTATCATCCAGCCACAAATGGATTGGCTGAGAGGTTCGTACAAACCTTTAAAAAAGCAGTAAAGGCCATGTGCGATGACGACATTCCACTGCAGCATAAGGTGGACAATTTCCTGTTAGCCTACAGAAATGCGACACATGCAGTCACCAACCAGGCCCCGGCCATGATGTTCTTTAACCGAAGGTTGAGATCTCGTCTGGATTTGCTCAGACCAAATATACGAAGAGATGTTGAGAGTAAGCAATTCCAGCACATCAATGAGAAGCCGACAAGGAGCTTCAATGTAGGGCAACCAGTCTTGGCCCGCGACTACCGAACAGAGAAATGGCAACCAGGAACGATATGCACACGGCAGGGGCCGCTAATGTACACAGTGGATGTTGGGGAGAACATTGCGAGACGCCATGCTGACCAGATCCTAGAGTCACAGGAACGAGTCAACCCCATGTCTCGGCCATACGTACCTGGTGAGGAACCCGACGTACAGGTCGCATCTACCTCAGAAACAATAGCATTGGAAGCTGATGAATCAACTGACGACAGGGTGCTAGAATCGCCTCCGCACCAAGAGCGAGACACTCGGGAAAGGCGTTATCCAGAAAGAATCAGGAAGCCTCCCCAGAGACTGAATATATGAATGGACTATTTTCATATAACATTGTATATTAAAAATGTTAATTGTTAAATGAGTATTATGGTACTGTTAATCTAACAGGGGAGGAATTGTAATGTATGTAATGTATATATACCTTAAGGGAGAGAACTACTTTTTACAGCTCCTGTATACTGTAGTACCGGCAGTGACCACACCTGTATATAAACCCTGAGTAGTGATCTGTACAGTTAGTTCTAGAGTAACCCTCATTCAGTAAACACCTGTTGAATCGTTCCCTGCAGTCTGTTGTCTGATTATTGAAGGACACAACATTAAGATACACGGACATAACATCTCCCTCCTTCTCATTTGGCGCCACCGATTCCAGGGCCTGTGTTACACAAACAGAGCGGGGCCATCCTGGAACAGGCCAGCTCAGTGCAGCCAGCCACCGCTATGGGGCTGGTCGAAGCTTTAAAAATCGGTGGGAGAGATCGGTAGATAACCACATGTACCTCATCTTATTAAACCTGCTACAGGTGAGTGAGTTGCCGAGTTTCACCTGCAACAGGTGAGTAAGAAGAGACTTTGTTGCCATCAGATGACAGTGACATGTTTTAGGAGAGGGAATGAGAAAGGAGTTTGTGCGAATTTTGAGCTGTACATGAATCCGCTTTTTAAAATAAATTGATCCTACTGCAGATGGGTTTGTAAGATCAGACTGTCAATCATTAGGTGAAGCGAGGAAGCATTTTAGCAGAAGGAAAAGTGATTAACACAAGTTTAAACTTACTTTTATTTGCTACTTTTTAATAAATCCAATATTGCACTAGGAGTGGATTTATAGTTTTGGTCTTGCTGATGAAAGTTCATAAAAACCTTAACATAAAAAGTAGGACAATTGGAGCTTACTTTTGAAAATCAGAATTCTGGTGTCATGTTTATTTTTAGAAATGTTGAGGCACCTGACTTTCTACAGGCCAACCCAATTAGCACATCTGTCTGAAGAATTCAAACTGCCTTTGTTAGGAACAAAAATATCAGATATTTTTTTAATTCAGAAAATTATTTAAAGCCAGAAAAAATACAGGAAAGTGATGTTAATTTTACCATAAACAAAGTTGCAGAATGGGCATGTAAATGACAAATGAATTTCCATATAGATAAGTGTGAGGTGGTGCATTTTGGTAGGAGGAATAAGGAGCCTACCTACTCCTTGGAAAATAAGAGACTAAATGGAGTAGAGGTGCAAAGGGATCTAGGGGGATAGATTCACAAATCATTAAAAGCAACAACACAGGTTAAAAAAAACATAAAAGTGCAAATAAAGCACTGGGGTTCATTTCTAGAGGACTAGAATTCAAAAGCAGAGAAGTTATGTTAAACTTGTATAGAACCTTGTCTGATTGTCTCATGATTTGAGACGGTGGGGTGGCAATATGGCATTACCGTATATATGCTTTTAAGTGGTTGCGGTCGTTGTTGGTGTAAAAGTTGTTGTTGTTGTATAATTTGCCCGCGGACGAAAAGGTCGCGCTCAAAGGCGTTTGTGGCCCCCTCAGTACAAAAAAAAATTAAAGGGAACACTGATCACCGCTCCTTCATCGTCGCTTGGTCAAGATCCTGGGACTCCCTCCCTAACAGCACTGTGGGAGTAGCTTCACCACACGAACTGCAGCGGTTCAAGAAGGCGGCTCACCACCTCCTTCTCAAGGGCAATTAGGGATGGGCGATAAATACCGGCTACATGCTTGGCTCTGAAGTGGCCGAGCCAGCACTCGTACCAACGCTGGCTACGGGACTGAGAAGGCACCACCACTAGGGACGGGCAGTAAATGTGGCCTTGCCAGTATTGCCCACATCCTGAGAGAAACAACCTATCTAAGGGAAGGAGGAAGCTGCATCACAATACGCTGCTGAAGGAAGTGCAGGTGCAACCTATTTTATTAGTTACGAACAGGCTGTTCAGTGTGTGGATCAGATTACAGACACGGTGGGGTGGAACAAGAAACATTAATGGGTTTCAGGAAGGACACCAGACAGGTTCTGGTCAACAAATGGCATTCAGGGTCGTTAGACATGCACCAAGGGAATACTGTGGAGAGGTGTAACTGTAACTGTCCTGATGTTACGGAGTATCAGATTAACTTGCTTTTGCTCTGTGTTATACCATGGATAAATTGAATGGAAAAGATTCTTTAAATGATCGCAATGCCTGATCAGGAAATGCTCTCTGTTACATGAAAGAGCCCTGTTGCCTTGCATACCGTTCGCATTGTAAGATACGGTATGGTGATGTAGTGGTTATGTTACTGGACTAGTAACCCAGAGGCTGGGACTAATAATCCAGAGAATGTGATTTCAAATCCCACTATGGCAGTTTGGGAATTTGAATTCAGTTGGGAACAAAAAGCTGCTGTCATTAAAAGTGACCACGAAGCCATCGGAGTGTCATAAAAACCCAACTAGTTCACTAATGTCCTTTAGGGAAGGAAACCTGCTGTCCTTACCCGGTCTGGCTTATACAGGACTCCAGTCCCATATCAATGTCTCTCAGCTGCCCTCTAAAGTGGCCAAGCAAGTCACTCAGTTGCATCAAAACTACTGCCAGCGATTAGGGATGGGCAATAAATGCCGGCCATACCAGCGACACCCACATCCCGAAAATGAATATGTATTTTTTTAAATAGTGCCTAGTTAAATAGATGCTGCTCCTAATCAATCTGTAGAAACCCAGATAATTTACAGTGAAGCAGTTTTTTTTTACCTGTACTGTTTCTTTTGAAGCTGCCACTTCATGGTGGGGGACACTTCAGTCACATAGACCTCGTCAAAATGGAGGCTGATGATTTTAGTAACCTCTCCGTCTCCAGCTCCGAGGTCAAGCACCCTGCCCGTCCTCCAGTCCGGCCCCACCCTGAGCAGCTGAAGGAACTGCTCCTCAGAGAAGACGAACATCGATCCTCTCCCCAGCAGCCTGCACCAAGATAGAGAGACAGAGACTTAGAACGTACAACACAGAAACAGGCCATTCGGCCCAACAGGTCTGTGTCGGCGTTAATGCTCCACACGAGCCTCCTCCCCCCTCTTCATCTCACCCCATCAACATATCCTTCTATTCCTTTCTCCCTCATGTATTTATCCAGCTTCCCCTTAAATGCACCTCTGCTATTCGCCTCAACTACTCCCTGTGGTAGTGAGTTCCACATTCTCACCACCCTCTGGGTAAAGAAGTTTCACCTGAATCCTTATTGGATTTATTAGTGACTATCTTATATTTATGACACCTAGTTTTTGACTTCCCCCACAAGTGGAAACATATTCTCTACATCTACCCCATCAAACTCCTTCATAATTTTAAAGACCTCCATCAGGTTACCCCCTCTAGAGAAGAGCTCCAGCCGGTTCAGTCTTTCCTGATGAATTTCCACTTCTCACTTCTGAGTTCTGGTATCAACCGCGTAAATCTTTTTTTGCACCTTCTCCAGTGCCTCTAAATTCTTTTTATAATATGGAGATAGCTCAGTAACACGTACCGGTTTGGTACTGCCATGGTTACAGTGCTGGACTAGCAGTCCAGAGGTCGCGAGTTCAAATCTCACTGGGGTGGTAAAGTGGGAAATTGAATGCAATAGGTCTGTGAGTTGGCAGCTATCCTGAAAGCGACTGGTTCACTGATGTCCTGCCATTCCGACCCGACCCAGTCTCCGTGTATCTTCAGCCCCTCACTACACGGTTGGCTCTCAATATCCTCGGGCAACAAGGACGGGCAACAAATGTGGACTTGCCAGTGTCACCCACAAATATGCATTAAAAAATTCTCAAATGTATTCTGTTTAGCAAGTTATACCACAAAATAAATTACTGCCCAGCAGAGATGTTTGGGTAAATTCACTCATCGGTCAGTCAGAGCAGGGAGAGCCCAGGGTTGTGGCAAGTTAGCTGATCTCAGCCGGCTGAGCTTTAGTTGGCCTCAGTGCCTTAGACAAGGAAGTGGGGAAATTGACTCTGAATTCTACTGTAGTTTAACTTGCTAATGAGAAGTATTTCTATAGACTTAGAGAAGGAAGAATGCATTTAGGATTTTTTAATATGCCCACAGTGACCAAGTGTTGCAGCATTCCACTACCAAGTGGCATGATGTGGGATAGCACTCTGATCCTCACATAAGGACTTGCATTTATATAGCGCCTTTTACGATCTCAGGACATTCCAAAATGCTTTACAACCAATTCAGTACTTTTGAAGTTGAGTCACTGCTGTACTGCAGGAAACAGAACAGCCAATTTGCGCACAGCAAGCTCCCACAAACAACAATGAGATAATGACCAGATAATCGGTTTTAGTGCTGTTGGTTGAGGGATAAATATTGACCCAGGACACCGGGGAGAAATCTCTTCAAAATGTACCTAAACAGTGCTGATCAGCAGGCAGGTCCCTCACTTTTCACAAGGATGTTTCAGTTAAAAAGGGGCGGCCTCCTCTTACTTGACTCCCACACACCGCTCATCATCCCTGGATATAAAAACATGTGGTGGGGAACTGGGAGTTACCTGCTCCCAGATCTCCATCACAGGGCACACTCAGGATGGAGAGTTGATACCAATATCAGCCAGCCTGGTCACCCCATGGAGAATAAGGAATAGCAATTAAAAAAAAAAATGTAAACTCTTTACCCATTGATAGAAGTCTTGGACATGAACAGACCAAACACGGAGGTGACGAAGGAGTAATAAATCTGAACAAAGAGCCAGCTGGACTTCTCTGAGCACTGCCTAAGGAACGCGCGTGTCCCCACATCCAGGTGGCTCTGAACGAACAGTGGCTGCAGACACTTTGGCAGCAGTTCCGTGTCACAGACGTACCACTGCAAGAAATGACAAGTGAAGAACATCAGCACCCTCAACAGAAATCACCGCTGCTTCACACACTGCAAAACAGGTGTTGCTGAAACCCTCATCCATGCCATTGTTACCCCCAGACTTGACTATTCTGGCTCTCCTGACCAGCGTCTCAACCTTCCACACTCCGTAAACTTGAGGTGATCCAAAACTCGGCTGCCCAAGTCCTAACTCGCACCAAGTCCCGTTCACCCATCACCCCCTGTGCTCGCTGACCTACATTGGCTGCCGGTTAAGCAGCTCCTCGATTTCAAAATTCTCATCCTTGTTTTCAAATCCCTCCATGGCCTCACTCCTCCCTATCTCTGTAACCTCCTCCAGCCCTACAACCCTCCGAGATCTCTGCGCTCCACCAATTCTGCCCTCTTGCAAATTCCTGATTTTAAAATCGCTCCACCATTGGCGGCCGTGCCTTCAGCTGCCCAGGCCTGATGTTCTGGAATTCCCTCCCTAAACCTCTCTGCCTTTCTACCTCTCTCTCCTCCTTTAAGACGCTTCTTAAAACCTACCTCCCCAGTCCTAATATCTCCTTATGTGGTTCAGTGTGAAATTATGTTTTGTAATCGTTCCTGTGAAGCACCTTGGGACATTTTACGACGTTAAAGGCGCTGTATAAATTCAAGTTGTTGTTGCGAAAAGGAATCATGTGGCCTGCAAAAGGTGGGGGAGGGGGGGATATCGCTCTGCCATTCTCTATCGCTAGTCCATGCCCAGGTGGCTTTGGAGAGGGACCATGCGGTGCCCACCGGTACATTCAAGGCCTCCCGTGACCAGTGGGCACCGCAGGGCACAGAGTGTGTGATTGATGTCGATAATAATGTCATGATTTACATTAGAAGTGTATTTCACTTACATTAGATTTTATGTTTGATTTCATTATGTTTGATTCTGTCAGCTGTGGCTGAGTGGGCAGCACTCTCACCTCTGAGTCAGAAGGTTGTGGGTTCAAGTCCCACTCCAGGGACTTGAGCACATAAAGCTAGGCTGACACTCCAGTGCAGTGCTGAGGGAGTGCTGCACTGTCGGAGGTGCCGCCTCTTGGATGAGACGTTAAACTGAGGCCCCGTCTACTCTCTCAGGTGGACGTAAAAGATCCCATGGCACTATTTCGAAGATGATCAGGGGAGTTATCCCGGTGTCCTGGCCAATATTATTCCCTCAACCAACATAACAAAAAAAAAAATCCTACATCTGGTCATTATCACATTGCTGTTTGTGGGAGCTTGCCGAGTGCAAATTAGCTGCCGCGTTTCCCACATTACAACAGTGACTACACCTCAAAAGTACTTCATTGACTGTAAAAGCGCTTTGAGACGTCCGGTAGTCATGAAAGGCGCTATATAAATGCAAGTCTTTCTTTCTTTATTAGTGATGCCTCCTCAGTTTTTGTTCATTCGTTCGTGGGATGTGTGCTTTGCTGGCAAGGCCAGCATTTATTGCCCATCCCTATTTGCCCTTGAGAAGGTGGTGGTGAAGGTTTGAGGGAGCACTTGTGCATTTGCCTTTCTGTTACTGACACTGAGGCAACCCCTAGCAACACTCCTATAGTTTATATAAAAATAGGCTAAAAAAAAAAAGCAATGGGAGGAGTCTAACCACACGAGAGGCTGGATTTTAATGCTGTTCCTTCACACAGAGGAGGCCATTATTTCTCTTTCCTACACTGCATTCTGGGAAAATTACATAATTATAATAATGTGACTCACATTTTTTAAATCTCCTCCCATCTCCGTTGTCTCCCCTAATTTACTAAAAGCAGTAGCTTAAGCAGCCCCTCACCCACCGCACCCCCCCCCCTCAAATGTGGCTCTTTTTGTTTGTAAGTAACTGTGATTGTTTTGAGGTTGACAGGAAAGTAATGGGCTAGGTCTAAACAGGATGGGCTCAGAAACCAGCCACTAATAAAACAGAGAAAGAGAAACTCGGTCGCATTTGTGTAACGCCTCTCAGGAAGGACACCAAAGTTCTTCAGGTATAATTACTTTCTGGAGTGCAGTGATTGTTGTTATGTGGGCAAGCACAGCAGCTATCTTTGCACCAAGAAAGGAAATAAGTGATCAGTTAATCTATAAATCTGCTAAAGTAGTGGTACCTGCACCTGAGAGAGCAGACAGGGTCTGAAAGACAGCACCTCCAACAGTGCAGCACTCCCTCAGTACTGCACATGGAGTGTCAGCCTGGACTATATGCTCAAATCTGTGGAGTGGGACTCGAACCCACAACCTTCTGAATCAGAAACGAGAGTGCTTCCCACTGAGCCAAGGCTGATACTTATCTCCACTATCTTCATAAAAAATGATGCGTGGCAATTGGAGGGGGCGGGAGAAGAGAAGATACGTCAAGAGATGAATTGCAACAAGGTTTTTGCATGGTAATTTAGATCTGTTCAGAAAAAAATATTTGCACGTTACATTTTTCAGGAGGACGGTCCCTTTAAATGCAACAATGGCGTCAAAACTTTCTCTTTAAAAAGACCCCCCCCCCAAAAAAAATAAGAATGGTGTACCTGGAACTTCGCGTATTCGTCGTCGTTCTGATGCCTCATGTTGATTAGCAATGAGCGGGACAGGGGACTCCGCAGGTATTTGCTGCTCCACATCTTCCTTAGCAGCAACAGTGCAACAAAGTAACAGAGCAGGAGCACCACGCGCGTCAGCGCCGTCCTGGGAATCCCGGGGGAAGCCCCCCCTTACCCCGCGCCCCCGGGGATCCTGGGTCAACAGCGGGCGAACATTTGTTTTCGCAAGTGAGGGGCGAGTGCAGCAGCCGCGTGTGGCGAGCACCGCCAACCAGAAGCATTCAGCCCCCTCTCTCCACTTTCGCCTGCATACGCCCCCCACGGTGTAATTCACCTTTAAATCCCAAATTCAACGTGTATTTATAAAGTCAGCCCTGAAACCACACACCCCTGCGACCGGTTCACCAAACACGCGGACTTCCTGTGTCACAGAGATTTCCGTTCCCTCGCGATATCGGCCACGTTCAATTTCAATGCAATTTCCTCTTCTTCCTGCTGTTGCGAGGCGACAGGAGGGAGAGGGGGCTTTGGTTGACTGCTCTGTGTACGGAGGTGATTTAAGACATCCTACAACCACTCGAAGGAGTTAATAAAACTCAAGCTCGATGGCTGAATAATGTTGCTTTTTAACACGTTCGCGATTATAACCATCCTAGAATCACAGCACAGAAGGAAGCCATTCGGCCCATCGTGCCTGTGCCGGCTCTTTGAAAGAGCTCTCGAATTAGTCCCGCTCCCCTGCCCTTTGCCCATAGCCCTGAAAATTTTTCCTTTTCAAATATATATCCAATTCCCCTTTGAAAGTTACTATTGAGTCATAACTCGCTGAGTAAAAAAAAATCCCCTCACCTCCCCTGTTCTTTAGTCAGTTTAACTTTCAGCCTTCAGCACTATTCACTCCACTGAAATGAATGGAAACTGAAATTGAGTGTGAAATAAATGCTGAAAGCATACTATAGGGTAGTCAGTATCTGAAATGGGGGAGCTGGGCAAACATCGCAGGGGTGATCCTGATTGACCAATTGAGGGTAAGGAAAGAGGTATACATTAAGTACACAAACAGCAGGGGAGTGCATGATGAGAATACAAAAAGATTAGGTGAGAAGTCAAAAAAACAACTAGGGAGGCAAAGAGGAACTATGAAATTAAATTATCAAGGAACAAAACAAAATAGTAAAATATTTTATAGGCACATCAATAAAAAAGGAAGATTAAGGGACAGTCAGGATAATACCACAGTTAACGATAGAGAGATGGCAGAAATATTGAATAATTATTTTGCTTCAGTATTTACCATGGAGATTGAACAGGCGGACATGACATTGGATGATGAGATTAGTAATGAGATAAGTGCATTTAAAATTAAAAAGGGGATATATTAAATAAATTAATCAAACTCAAAGAGGATAAAACCCCTGGTCTGGATGGATTGCATCCACGCATTTTAAAAGATCTAGGGAAGAGATAGCAGAGGCGTTACTATGCATATTTAATAATTCGTTAGAAAAAGGTATAGTGCCAGAGGACTGGCGGATAGCTAACATAATACCAATATTTAAGAAGGGGGATAGAACATGTCCAGGGAATTATAGACCAGTCAGCTTAACATTGGTGGTAGGAAAAATAATGGAATCCCTACTAAAGGAGAAAATAGAAGAACATCTAGAAACCAAAAATAAAATAATGATTAGTCAACATGGATCTCAAAAGGAAAAGTCTTGCTTGACCAACCTCATTGAATATTTTGAAGAGGTAATAGAGAGAGTGGACAATGGTAGATGTAATTTATCTGGATTTTCAAAAGGCCTTCGATAAGCTATCCCATAATAGACTGATGAACAAGGTCAGAGAATGTGGAGTCAGGGGACAAGTAGCAGCTCCAGGATGGTATGTTGCCTCCCTGGTGCAAGAGTCAAGGATGTCTCGGAGCGGCTGCAGGGCATTCTGGAGGGGGAGGGTGAACAGCCAGCTGTCGTGCATATAGGTACCAACAATATAGGTAAAAAACGGGATGAGGTCCTAAAAGCTGAATATAGGGAGTTAGGAGGTAAATTTAAAAATAGGACCTCAAAGGTAGTAATCTCAGGATTGCTACCAGTGCCACGTGCTAGTCAGAGTAGAAATAGAAGGATATTTCAGATGAATATGTGGCTAGAGGAATGGTGCAAGGGGGGGATTCAAATTCCTGGGACATTGGAACCGGTTCTGGGGGAGGTGGGACCAGTACAAACTGGACGGTTTGCACCTGGGCACGAGCGGGACTGATGTCCTAGGGGGAGTGCTTGCTAGTGCTGTTGGGGAGGGTTTAAACTAAAATGGCAGGGGGTTGGGAACCTGTGCAGGGAGACAGAGGAAAGGGAAACAAGGATAGAAGCAAAAGACAGGAAGGAGAAAAGCAGAAGTGGAAGGGAGAGAAATCAAGTGTGTAAATCAAACAAGGCCATAGTAAATAATAATTCAAAAAGGACTAAGAGTGTTAAAAAATCAAGCCTGAAGGCTTTGTGTCTTAATGCGAGGAGCATTCGTAATAAGGTGGATGAATTAGCTGCACAAATAGATGTAAACGGATATGATATAATTGGAATGACGGAGACATGGCTCCAGGGTGACCAAGGCTGGGAATTCAACATCCAAGGGTAGTCAATATTCAGGAAGGACAGGCAAAAAGGAAAAGGAGGTGGGGTAGCATTGCTGGTTAAAGAGGAGATTAACACAATTGTAAGGAAGGATATTAGCTCTGATGATGTGGAATCTGTATGGGCAGAGTTGAGAAATACCATGGGGCAGAAAACGTTAGTGGGAGTTGTATACAGACCCCCAAACAGTAATGCGGAGGTCGGGGATGGCATTAAACAGGAAATTAGAGATGCGTGCAATAAGGGCACAGCAGTTATCATGGGTGACTTTAATCTACATATAGATTGGGCTAACCAAATTAGTAACAATACTGTGGAAGAGGAATTCCTAGAGTGTATACGGGATGGTTTCCTGGACCAATATGTCGAGGAACCAACTAGAGATCAGGCCATCTTAGACTGGGTATTATGTAACCAGAAAGGATTGATTAGCAATCTTGTTGTGCGAGGCCCCTTGGGGAGGAGCGATCATAATATGATAGAATTCTTCATTAAGATGGACAGTGAAGTAGTTGACTCAGAGACTAGGGTCCTGAATTTAAATAAAGGAAATATAGTAATCTGGGATGTAATGCTTAAGTTATCCACCAGATGGAGACAAATATTAAGGGATCATATTTACCAGTATTAAGGTAATGTCCTGGCACACCACTTATTAAGGTAGTGGCATTGCATTCTGGGTATGACTCAGAGGTTGATCCTCCATCTTGGTGATCGCACAGTAAGAAATCTGTATTTTGCTGGCAGCCTGTAAGAGCTATGTTCTCTGCTACATATGTATAATTAAACAGTTGAGTTTTGGTTCCTGAAGTCTGGCTTATCTCAGTGTCTGACCATTGGATATCACATTTGGCGACGAGGCTGAACAAATCTCATCTTGAAGAAGGAAAAAGAAAAGAAAAGCACTGAATCAAGGAATCATGGCTGCTATGGTAGGACAACTCTCTGCTTTTGATGTTCAGACGCAGACCTGGAACGAATACTGTGAGTTGCTGGAGCATTTCTTTGTAGCAAATGATATAATTGATGTTGGAAAAAGGAGAGCTATTTTGCTCACTTCCGTGGGAAGTCAGATGTATAGTTTAATGAGGAACTTATGCAGTCCTGAAAAGCCTGGAGACATTACATTTGCTAACTTAGTGGCCTTGCTGAAGGAACATTTCAATCCCAGACCGAGTGAGATTGTACAGCGTTTCAAATTTAATTCACGGAACAGGAAGCCGGGAGAGACTGTATTGGATTATGTAGCGGTGTTGAGAAAATTGGCACACGATTGCAATTATGGCAACAGCTTGAAAGACATGCTGAGAAATAGGCTGGTTTGCAGGATAATGGATGCTCGAATGCCGAGGAGATTATTGTCCGAGACTGGGCTTACGTATGAAAAAGCGTTGGAACTTGTTCAAGCCATAGAGACAGCTAACCGTGATGTAAAAGAAATACAAGGTTCAGACTGGGCTACGACAAAGCAAGTTGGAGGTCCGGTTGTGCACAAGTTAAATATGAGTCGGAAACCACAACGTGAGCATGTAAAGGCATGTTATAGATGCAATGGAGATCACCTGGCAAGGGAATGCAGGTTTCTGGAGGAAAAGTGCCACAAGTGTGAAAAAAAAGGACACATAAAACGTGCATGCAGAGCAAAAGGCCCCGGGGAGGGTTACAAACCTAAAGGGGGAGAAAAGCAAAACCTAGTAAGAGAAGTGAAAAAACAGGGAGCACATCACATCAGTGGAGAAGCTGAGAAAGAAGACGACATGTTCATATTGCATAGTATGGTAGAGGACATTCCAAAAGTGGACCCTATCACTTGCAACTGACAGTAAATGACTCTAAGGTCAACTTTGAGGTGGATACCGGATGTGATGTTACCATAATGAACAGGGAAGATAACTCAAAATTGTGGAACCGTGCAAAAGTTCCAGAGTTAAAGTCTTGCTCTATGCAGCTTAAAACATATACCGGTGAACGGGTGGCGACATTGGGTACAGCTACTGTAACTGTGAAACACAGGGACACCGTGGAACAGCTACCTGTAGTTGTAGTATCGGGTTCTGGACCAAACTTGTTGGGTCGGGGCTGGATACAAGAACTTAAATTAGATTGGGGAGCAATAAATCAACTAGAGGGAGGCAAACCATTGTCTTTGCAAGAAGTGTTGATTGAACATGAGAATGTGTTCAAGAAAGAACTTGGAACATTTAATGGCCCCCCAGCTAAGATTTATGTCAACAAGGAGGCACTGCCAAGGTTTTTTAAACAATGACCTGTGCCGTATGCCATGAAACCGAAGGTAGAGGCTGAGCTTGACCGTCTTTTGAGAGAGAACATTCTGGAACCCGTAAAATGTTCAGAATGGGCAGCTCCCATTGTACCTGTTTTAAAACCGGACAATTCGGTAAGAATCTGTGGAGGTTATAAATTGACAGTAAATAGGGTGTCTAAACTTGAACAGTATCCTATTCCTAAAACTGAGGATCTTTTTGCAAACCTGGCTGGAGGGAAGAAATTCACGAAGCTGGATATGAGTCATGCATACTTGCAGATTACACTAGATGAGGAATCCAAGAAGTATGTAACCATAAATACACACAAGGGTTTGTTTACCTATAACCGCTTGCTATTCGGTGTCTCATCTAGTCCAGCTATTTTCCAGAGGACTATCGAGGGTGTACTGCAAGGGATTCCACATGTTTCAATCTATCTGGATGACATTCTGGTGACGGGAAGAACCGACCAGGAGCATCTGAGCACTCTGAGAGAGGTACTACAAAGATTGGATAAGGCTGGGTTACGGCTCAAGAGGAGTAAGTGCACTTTCCTGGGGAATGAGGCCGTGTTCCTGGGACACAGAGTGGATGCCACAGGGCTCCATCCAATCAAGGAGAAGGTACAAGCACTGCAGGAGGCCCCAGCTCCTACAAATGTGACTGAGTTAAAAGCTTACCTGGGACTGCTAAACTATTATAACAGGTTTTTACCAAACTTGTCAACTGTGTTAGCACCTCTTCACAAACTACTGTGCAAGGAGACACAGTGGCAGTGGGGAGAGGAGCAGAGGGTTTCATTTGAACAGAGCCAGTTATACCTGGACCCCTTCGTCATGAGGAAATCATCGTAGCAGAGTCAGATACTCTTGAGTATTGCTCAGGAGCAGCAGGTGGCTATACCACAACCAAGCAGGGACTTGACTGTAAGACGTTCACCAAGGGCTCACAAGCCGCCAGAGAGATTGATCACAACCTGCTAGATTCGTTCAGTATGGACTATCGTTAAATAAGTTTCCTTATGGACTTTTTAAGAATGTTGTTAAGAAATTATTGTAAACATAAGAGGGGGGGATATAGTAATCTGGGATGTAATGCTTAAGTTACCCACCAGATGGAGACAAATATTAAGGGATCATATTTACCAGTATTAAGGTAATGTCCTGGCATACCACTTATTAAGGTAGTGGCATTGCATTCTGGGTATGACTCAGAGGTTGATCCTCCATCTTGGTGATCGCATAGTAAGAAATCTGTATTTTGCTGGCAGCCTGTAAGAGCTATGTTCTCTGCTACATATGTATAATTAAACAGTTGAGTTTTGGTTCCTGAAGTCTGGCTTATCTCAGTGTCTGACCTTACCACTTGGATATCACAGGAAACTATGATGGTATGAGGCGCGAGTTGGCTAGGATGGATTGGGGAACATTACTTAAAGGGTTGATGGTGGATGGCAAAAATTTAAAGATTGCATGGATGAACTATAGAATTTGTTCATCCCTGTCTGGCATAAAAATAAAACAAAAAAGGTGGTGCAACCGTGGCTAACAAGGGAAATTAGGGATAGCATAAGATCCAAGGAGAGGACATATAAATTGGCCAGAAAAAGCAGCAAACCTGAGAATTGGGAGCAGTTTAGGATTCAGCAAAGGAGGACAAAAGGATTAATTAAGAGGGGGAAAATAGAGTATGAGAGTAAGCTTGCAGGGAGCATAAAAACAGACTGTAAAAGCTTCTATAGATATGTGAAGAGAAAAAGATTGGTGAAGTCAAGCGTAGGTCCCTTGCAGTCAGAATCAGGGGAATTTATAATGGGGAACAAAGAAATGGCGGACCAATTAAATACATACTTTGGTTCTGTCTTCACAAAGGAGGACACAAATAACCTCCCAGAGATGTCGGGGAACATAGGGTCTAATGAGAGGGAGGAACTGAATGAAATCAGTATTTGTAGGGAAATGGTGTTAGGGAAATTGACGGGATTGAAGACCGATAAATCCCCAGGGCCTGATAATTTACATCCTAGGGTACTTAAGGAAGTGGCCCTAGAAATTGTAGATGCATTGCTGGTCATCTTCCAAAATTCTATAGACAGTTCCCACGGATTGGAGGGTAGCTAATGTAACCCCACTATTTAAAAAAGGTGGTAGAAAGAAAATGGGGAATTATAGACTGGTAAGCCTGACATTGGTAATGGGGAAAATGCTAAAGTCCATTATAAAAGATGTAATAGCAGAGCACTTGGAAAACAGTGACAGGATCAGACAAAGTCAACATGGATTTACAAAAGGTAAACCGTGCTTGACTAATCTACTGGAATTTTTTGAGGATGTAACTGGTAGAATAGATAAGAGAGAACCAATGGATGTGGAATATTTGGACTTTCAGAAGGCTTTCAATAAGGTCCCGCATAAGAGATTAGCGTGTAAAGTTAAAGCACACGGGATTGGGGGTAAGGTACTGACTTGGATAGAGAACTGGTTGGCAGACAAGAAGCAGAGAGTTGGAATAAACGGGTCTTTTTCCAAGTGGCAGGCAGTGACTAGTGGGGTACCGCAGGGATCGGCGCTAGGACCCCAGCTATTCACAATATATATTAATGATCTAGACAAGGGAACTAGATGTAATATCTCCAAGTTTGCAGATGACACAAAGCTGGGTGTGTGTGTGTGCTGTGAGGAGGATGCCAAGAAACTCCAGTATGATTTGGACTGGTTGGGTGATTGGGCAGATGCATGGCAGATGCAGTATAATGTGGATAAATGCGAAGGCAGGTTATTATCTGAATGGCAATAGATTGGGAAAAGGGGAAGTGCAACAAGACCTGGGTGTCCTTGTGCACCAGTCACTGAAGGCAAGCATGCAGGTGCAGCAGGCGGTTAAGAAGGCAAATGGTACGCTGGCCTTCATAGCGAGAGGATTCGAGTACAGGAGCAAGGATGTCTTGCTGCAGTTGTACAGGGCCTTGGTGAGACCACACCTTGAGTATTGTGTGCAGTTTTGGTCGCCTTATCTGAGGAAGGATGTTCTTGCCATGGAGGGAGTGCAGCAAAGATTCACCAGACTGATACCTGGGATGGCAGGAATGAAGGATGAAGAGAGATTGGGTCGATTGGGCTTATATTCGCTAGAGTTTAGAAGAATGAGAGGGGATTGTTTTATTATGTTCACAAATAAATAGACGTTTTCATTATGAACAGCTAGCTTGAGCTAGTCATTTATTCAGCCATGTGGCCTAGTGTACAAGCATCCATCTTGACTACTGCCTTCTGGGTGGCCCCTTGCTAAACATACAGCTCCACCTAGTGTACCATTCTAGAATGACATGTTACTGATCATTGCATCCCCCTTCCTTAGAGGTTAAACAAAATCAATATCAATCAATCATAACGACATAAACATCTTCACAACAGTCAACACATTTTCAAAGCTTTACTTTATGAACTCTAAGCTTTTCATTCTTTTATTATAGTTTTCTTTGTACTCAAAGATTAAGTCTATCAGGCTTTTTTACTTCACGTGTGGATCTTCTCAGCACAGGTAAGTCTGATGTGTTTTCATGAGAGCCTGTATGTGTGTTTGTGTTAGATTGTTCTGGTGGTGAGTGACAAGATTCAGTTGTGGCATTGTCATCGATTTGCTCTTGGATAGTTTCTTGTGTTTTCAGGCGGGAACGGCGGTTCCTCCTGAGAATCTGTCCTTCCTCAGTTCTAACAGTGTATGACCTTGGTCCTACTTCCTCAAGAACTGTAGCTTTCCTGTTCCATGCATCTGGATCCTCAATCCTGACAACATCATCCCTTGTCAATGGTTTCAGAGTTTTGGATGACTTGTCATAGTGTGATTTCTGTTTCAGCTTTAACAGTTGAAGTCTCTGTCTCAGTTCCTTACTCTGCTTTTCTTTTGCACAGCAGGGTAGCGTTGTGCGCAACTTACGACCCATTAGGAGCTCAGCAGGTGAAGAACCACAGTCTAAAGTTCGGTTTCTCTCAACAAACGTTCCCTGACTTTCTTATCATGAATACCAAACACAATCTGGTCACGAATCATGGATGATTTCAGTTCAGAGAAATTACATGTCTGTGCTTTCAGTTTCAGATCGGTCACAAAGCTATCAAAAGTCTCATTTTGCTGCTGTGTCCGTGAACGGAACACGTACCTCTCATAGGTCTCATTCTTTTTGGGAGAACAATGTGTATCAAACTTCTTTAGCACATCGTCCATTTTTTCTGTCCTCCTCTTGATCAAATACAAACGTATTAAATACCTCTATCGCCTGCGGGCCTGCAACTGTGAGCAGTAACGCTATTTTCCTTGCGTCTGGCATCGTACCGAACCCGATGGCGGCAATGTAGAGTTCGAATTGTTGTTTGAAAGTCCGCCAATTGCAGTCGACATTCCCCGTGAGTTTCAAACCCTCCGGTGGCTTCAAATTCTCCATGTCGCGTTTCACAATATTCAGCAGATATTACCAATCCTGGTACCATGTTATGTTCATAAATAAATAGACATTTTCATTATGAACAGCTAGCTTGAGCTAGTCACTTATTCAGCCATGTGGACTAGTGTACAGGCATCCATCTTGACTACTGCCTTCTGGGTAGCCCCTTATTAAACATACAGCTCCACCTAGTGTACCATTCTAGAATGACATGTTACTGATCATTACAGGGATCTCATTGAACTTATAAAATTATAACAGGACTAGACAGACTAGATGCAGGAAGGATGTTTCCGATGGTGGGGGAGTCCAGAACCAGGGGTCACAGTCTAAGGATAAGGGGTAAGCCATTTAGGACAGAGAGGAGGTGGAATTTCTTCACCCAGAGAGTGGTGAACCTGTGGAATTCTCTACCACAGAAGGCAGTTGAGGCCAATTCATTAAATATATTCAAGAAGGAGTTAGATATATTTCTTAAGGCTAAAGGGATCAAGGGATATGGGGAGAAAGCAGGGACAGGGTACTGAATTTGGATGATCAGCCATGATCTCATTAAATGGTGGAGCAGGCTTGAGGGGCCTAATGGCCTACTCCTGCTCCGATCTTCTATGTTTCTATGGATTGCTGGCTGGCTTCAGGATAGAAAGCAGAGAGTAGGAGTAAAGGGTAGCTATTCACAGTGGCAGAAGATGGGTAGTGGTGTTCCACAAGGATCAGTGCTGGGACCACTGTTGTTCACAATTTACATTAACGATTTAGACTTAGGAATCAAAAACACAATTTCTAATTTTGCGGATGACACCAAATTGGGGGGGGGGGGTATAGTCAATACTGAGGAGGACTGCAACAAGTTACAGGAGGACATTAATAATTTGCCAATTATTTGCCCATTCTGCAAGTTTAAGTTCAACACAGATAAATGTGAGGTATTACATTTTGGTAGGAAGAATAAGGAGGTCACTTATCACTTGGACGGTGCAAGTCTAGGTGGGGTAGAGGAACAAAGGGATCTAAGGAGTACAAATACAAAAATCACAAAGTTGTGACACAGGTTAGCAAGGCGATTAAAAAAAGCAAACCAAGCACTAGGGTTTATTTCTAGAGGGATAGAATTGAAAAATAAGCAAGTTATGCTAAACCTGTAGCGAACCTTGGTTAGACCACACTTACTCGAGTACTGCGTACAGTTCTGGTCGCCATATTATAAAAAGGATATAGAGGCACTGGAGAGGATGCAGAGAAGATTTACAGGGATGATACCAGAAATCTGAGGGTATACATATCAGGAAAGGATGAACAGGCTGGATCTGTTTTCTCTTGAAAAAAGGCTGATGGGTGACCTGTAAGGGGTGGTGTGTGTGGTCAGCTTTGCCTCTGACTCCTGAGCGGTTCGAATCACTCCCACTCCCTTGGTTCTAGACCTGGACTTATTTGGGGGTTGTAATGAAATTGCAGCAAACAACTGAATTTGATACAAGAACTTTGGTTTTTATTTGAGAAGGAAAAATACAATACAATAATCTTATCACTCTAAAAGGGGGAACACTTCGGAATATACGAGGGAGAATAACAATAGACAGAATACCTCACCCCTCCCAATCCCACCTTACTAGCTAAGTTGGACTCTAAAGGATCAGGGATAATGCTCACCAAATGCAGGAATAGTTTGTAGAGTGGAAAAAACCTTGCAGATCATCGGTTTCTTCCGAGTTGGTTCCTTGTTGGTCGCGGTGTCCCAGTATTACCTGGTTGTTGGTAATATTGTTGGTTGTTTGTATCTTGGGGCCCTTGGTTGTCGCGATTCCTTCCGTTCTCCTTCTGTTGTCCTTTCGTTGATTGATTGTCCCGAGGCTGATGTGTCTTTCAAATGAGCTGTGCCTCTGTCTGTATGAACTGTACCTTCAAGTTCACACACCGTCCAAATAACCTTCACTGACTGTCCGTATGACTCTCTGACTGTTTCTGTGTAAAAGCAGGCCTCAATTATACCGTTTGAGGCTTTGCTTATCTGTCCGCCAAATCTTCTCTGGCCCATTGTTAAATTTTGGGCGGGCTTGTTAACATGGATTGGTTTTTAAATTCTTTAATGAGTTCCAGGCTGGTCCCATCTATTTTTAATTGATTTTTAACTAGTTTCGGGATTGCTTCGAAATCGGTTTAAGTGTGTGAAGTGGTTTTGGATGTTTCTCTGAGTGGTTAAACTGTTGTTCGATTGTCTTCGACTGCTGGGGTCAGGGTCCCTTTTGTTGATCAGTGGCATGTACTGTATTATTCATATTCTTGATGGCTCTGTATCTTTGGCAGGAACTGTCCTTCCGTAGGCCTATTGTCATTATGTATGAATGCCAAAGACAGTCCAGAACATTCCCAGACAATCTGGCCTATACCAATACTCAAACTGTTTGTTTTACAGGGGCCCATCCCAACTCCTTTGTCGCAGCCTTCCACAGGCCTGGACATGCCTTTTTAAAATAGCCAAAATCCTGGGATTTTAACTTTAAGCCCCTTTTGGCCCAATATTCTTTTAAACAGTCCAAAAATCTCTTCTCTTTTCTTGTTTGCCAACCTTACAGACCTAATAAAATTATGAAAGGTTTTGATAGAGTGGATAGAGAGAGAGAGAATGTTTCCACTTGAGCATAACTAGAGGCCATCAATATAAGATCATCAAGAAATCCAATAGGGAATTCAGAAGAAATCTTCTTTACCCAAAGAGTGGTGAGAATGTGGAACTCACTGCCAGAGAGTGGTTAAAGCAAATAGTACAGATGTATTTAAGGGGAGGCTAGACAAGCATATGAGGGAAATGGGAATTAGAGGGTTATGCTGATAGATTTAGATGAGGAAAGATGGGAGAAGGCTCGTGTGGAGCATAAACGCTGGCATGGACTGGTTGGGCTGAATGGCCTGTTTCTGTGCCATATATTCTATGTAATCCTATGATGAAGATACAGGGCTATGAAGAGAGTGGGGATGTGGGATTAGTTTTAAATTGTTCTGGCAAAGAGCCGGCACAGCTGATGGGCTGAATGGCCTCCTCCTTCCTAACTGGGTGCCCACAACTCTACACAATGCTCCAACTGCAGCCAACTTAAGGTCTTACACAAGTTCAACATTATCTCTTTGCTTTCCTATTCTTAGCCAATCAAGACACTTCAGATGCGAAGGTCAGATAGAATATTCTGATTACATCTAAAATTCTACTGATTTTCTAGGCCTCGAGGGATATTTACTCTGGAATACCGGAGTAAGGAGTTATGGTATTTCAAAGAGCAGGGGAGTTCTCACTGGTGTCCTGGCCACTATTCATCCCTCAACCAACACCCTAAAAACAGATGATCTGGTCATTTATCTCATTGCTGTTTGTGGGACCTTGCTGTGTGGAAATTGTCTGCTGCATTATCTACATTACTACAGTGACTACACCTCAAAAGTACTTCAATTGGCTGTGAAGCACTTTGGGATGTCCCAAGGTCATGAAAGGTGCTATATAAATTCTTTCTTTCTGAAGCACAGGGGCTCCTCTGAGAAATTGAGATTCTTTGCAACAAATTGAGTGCAATTCCAAACTTAATCTTGGAGTTAGACACTTTTGTAGCATTGAGAAAAGCACTTCCAAGACACTTCATTGTGCATCCAAGTCTCTATGTTCATGCAGAATGTATTTATACAAGTCATGGGTGTTGGAGTAGATAGTATCACTCCTCACAGTCCATTTTGATTCAGCAAAGAGCTAGTATCCGAGTGAGTGAGAGCACCCACTTCCTGCTTCAGTTATTAGACCACAGAGATAGCAAATCCCAAAGGATAGGTAATGACGTAGCCTTCCCCAATTCATCTGGGGATTCGTATTTAAGGTTCGTCATTGTGGAAATGACTTTTAAAAACAAAACCATTAAGGGATACTTCATTCTTGAAAGGATGGACACCATTTCCATGGCACCATGTCCTGCACTGATCACTCAAGTATTCGATCACACTTGGCTGTTGGTTCACATTCCATCAAATGATTTCCTCTGAGTTTTAAGAAAAAATGTTGGGTTTTCCATATCGGAAGTCTTCAGTCACCACACACTGAAGGTGGGAAGGCTGCTCTCATATTGCTGCCCCTGTAAGTGGTCATAAGCTACATAGAATCTACAGCACCAAAACAGGCCATTCCACCCAACTGGTCCATGCCAGTGTTTGTACTCATGAACCACCTCCCACTCTAATTACCCCTTCTCACCATCTCCCTCTATTGCCTTTCCCCTCCTGTATATATGACTAAATTTGAGAGAGCACTCTGTGGCTTTAATTTCTCTCTCCTTCACTGAAGGTGGGGACTTTGTACACCAAGACAGTTTCACAAGTATGAGTGCAGCCATGGGGCCATTCTTCACGTGCGAGCCTAGACAGTAAGCACCAGTAGGCAATTTGCCATGACGACCATCACAGGCAAGGCTGATCTGGCCTCATCCTATGTCCACACTGATAGACTTTCTAGAATTGGTGACTGGACAGCAATCGGGAATGGGAGCCCATGGGATGCTGAAGCAAATTGTGGTGAGTTCACCAATGTCCTGGTTGATATTAGCTAACTCACCACTGACCAGGGATATCACAAGTTTAGAATCCCTCAGTTCTATAGCTGAGTGTCACATCATGTTTTTCCCCAATCTTTTCAACGTAGAAATCTGCAAATTGGAGTAATGTAAAATAACCAACATGAACCATGTGAGGTGTAAGAAGCAGTTGAATAATCACATAGTACTAAAATGGTTTACCCAAGGAGTGTAACTATCTTAACTCATAGTATCAAACTCACACTTTATAGACACCGAAATAAATAGGAGAGATTAACCTGGTAATTGAAGTCCAGGCATGAACTGAAAGGACAGCCACTTATTCCTCAGCTGTTTTTTCTTTCACCCTTTCCTTTAAATAATTCTGATCTATTTTGTGTAGTTTTACAAAATGATCGTAATTTTTTTTAAAAACACTACCATCAGTGTGGTGTGTAATTGTAGCAAACGATTTGGTATCGCAAGTATTATGGAAGGAAAATCCCTCAGTAAAATAAAGGTGGCATTGTGGTAAAACCACCAATGAACTCCTGTACAAATGAATAACTGTCTTTAAAGCAATGTTACAGCACCTATGTCCGTTTGCTGAGTGTAAACAAGCTTTCTGTAAAAACCCTGAAACAACGCGGTGACGTCATCACGTTGGTCACGTGGTGCCCCGAGTGGCGGGAAACGTGATGACGTCATGATGTCAGAGGTGGGAGGTTCTGGGTTCAGACCTCATGGAACAAGCTACTGTATAGACCTGTTTGCTGTTGCTCCTGCATGTTTTTGTTTTGTTCACCAGTTTAATTAAATTCGGTTAATTTACTGAACTGACTTGACCTCAGTGATTTAGATAGGAATCCGTTGATTCCTACATTGGTGACCCCGAAGCTTCGCGGACGATTTTCGCGGAGGCAAGCTCGAGAACAAGATGGATGTAAATGCAGCGAGTTTGAAGCTCCCTCAATTTTGGGAACAACAGGCAGCCTCCTGGTTCGTTCAAGCGGAGGCTCAGTTCCAACTGCGAAACATAGTGCTAGATCAGACCCGTTACCTTTATGTGGTCTCCGCACTGGACAGCTCGACGGCTTCCCACATTATCAGCCTGCTGGAGACCCCGCCCGTGGAGAACAAGTACGAAACGCTCAAGGCGCGCCTCATGCAAGTATTCGGTCTCACAAAGGCGGAACGCGCACGATGCTTGCTCGCACTCCCCAGGTTAGGCGAGGCTAAGCCTTCCGAGTTAATGAGCCACATGCTCACCCTCCTCGGGTCTGAGCCGCAGTGTTTTATATTTTGTGAACTGTTCCTGAGCCAGCTCCCTGAGCAGGTACAAGACGGTGTGGCGCTCGCGGCCGAAGCAGACACCATTTACACGGTGATGCAACAGTATTGTGCCACCTCGACGCGCCCCACCTCCAAGAACCCCGCCTCGGCACCTCCACAGACCGGCCTTTGCTACTACCACGCCCGTTTCGGTCAGAAAGCCAGATGCTGCCGACCCCCGTGTAAATTCGTGCCGCCGGCACCGAGAAAGCAGCAACACCGATTGCGCGACCAGAAGGGAAGCCCCGAGGTCGGTTTCGCCTCCACAATGACAGTTGGTGATTCCGGGAAATTGTTGTACATCACCGACTCCATTTCGGGCCGGCGTTTCTTATGCGACACGGGCGCTCAGTGCAGCATCCTCCCCGCTTCGGTTCTCGACGTCCGATCTGGGCGGCGTGGTTCTCCACTACAGGCCGCCAATGGCAGCGCCATCCGTACGTACGGGAAGCGGCGTATCCGATTGTGTCTCAGCAGCCAACTCTTCCACTGGGAGTTTATCACCGCCACGATACCACTGGCAATCCTCGGTGCCGATTTTTTCTGCACGCATGACCTACTGGTCAACGTACGTAATCGCCGCCTGATCCATGCCACCTCACAAGCCCCCATCCCGTGTTTTTGGGGCTCCGGCGCGACCCACGCGGTTGCCCGCACCGAGTCGCCACCCGACGAGTTCGCCCGCCTGCTCAAGGAATTTCCGGAGCTCGCTCGACCCACTTTCTCTGCGACGACCGCCAAACACGGTGTTGAACACCACATCGCGACGACCGGCCCCCCGGTTTACGCCCGGGCTCGGCGATTAGAGGCCAGTAAACTCGAGGCCGCGAAGGCGCAATTCGCCACTATGGAGCGGTTGGGCATCGTTCGCCGATCTGATAGTCCCTGGTCGTCTCCGCTACACATCGTGCCAAAGCCCGGTGGTGGGTGGCGGCCCTGTGGTGATTATCGGCGCCTCAACGAGGTCACAACTCCAGACCGGTACCCGATACCGTATATTCAAGATTTTTCCGCCCACTTGGCTGGCACGTCGTGGTTCTCCAAGATTGACCTCGTCCGCAGGTACCACCAGGTGCCCATCCACCCTCAGGACATCCAGAAAACGGCAGTCATTACCCCATTTGGCCTTTTTGAATTTTTACGGATGCCTTTCGGGCTTAAAAATGCGGCGCAGGCGTTCCAACGCCTCATGGATTCGGTGCTCCGGGATCTCAAATTCCTTTTCGTGTACCTCGATGACATCCTCGTCGCCAGCGTGTCAAAGGAAGAACACCTACGTCACCTGCGCGTCCTTCTCCGCCATCTCCAGGAGCATGGCCTAATAGTTAACCCAAACAAGTGCCAATTTGGACTGAGGCAGATTGATTTTCTGGGCCACCGCATCAGCGCGGAAGGGGCACTGCCACTCAGGGCGAAAGTGGCAGCCGTCACTGCGTTCCCGCGGATGCAATCCGTCAAGGCGCTCCAAGAATTCCTCGGCATGGTAAACTTTTACCATCGCTTTGTCCCCCGGGCCGCCCAGCTCATGCGGCCGCTCTACGAGGCACTCCGAGGGAAACCGGGGAAAGAACCGGTGATCTGGTCGTCGGTCATGGACCGCGCATTTGGGGAGACGAAGGAGGCCCTCGCCAATGCGACAATATTAGCGCACCCGCTGCCCGGCACCACCATCGCGCTCACGACAGATGCGTCGGACTATGCCGTCGGCGCCATGCAAGAGCAATGGGTCAACGGGGCATGGCAACCGCTGGCGTTTTTTAGCCGCCAGTTACGTTGTAACGAACGTAGCTATAGCACATTTGACTGAGAGCTGTTGGCGTTGTTCCTGGCCATCCGCCACTTTCGTTTTTTATTGGAAGGACGCCAATTCATCGCTTTCGTGGATGACAAGCCCCTGACGTTTGCCATGGCCAAGACGACTGAGCCGTGGTCGGCCCGACAGCAACGGCAACTCACTTTCATCTCCAAGTTTACCACCGACATCCGTCATGTGGCCGGCAAGGACAATGTGGTTGCCGACTGTCTTTTGCGTGCAGCCGTCCAACTGGGTCTCGACTATTCACTAATGGCGGTCGACCAAGCGGCTGACCCGGAGACGCACGCTTTCCGTTCCGATTCGTCCGGCCTGCGGCCAGTGGACATACTTTTCCACTCAGACGGCACATCCTTGCTCTGCGATGTCTCCCTGGGAGACCCATGCCTGATTGTTCCGTCATCCTGGCGCAGGAAAGTCTTCGATATCATGCACAACCTCGCCCACCCGGGTGTGCGGGCTTCACAGAAGTTGTTAGCATCCAAGTTTGTCTGGAGGGGAATGCGAAAAGATGTGCACGACTGGGTCAACACCTGTGTCGTATGCCAGAGAGCGAAGGTGCAGTGCCACGTTAAAGCCCCTGTCGCCATTTGAGAGGTACCGGAGCGGCGATTCGATCATGTTCATATCGACCTCGTGGGCCCACTACCACCATCACAAGGGTTCACGCATCTGCTGACGATCGTCGACCGTACCACCAGATGGCCGGAGGCCATTCCATTGATGTCCACCACCTCCGCGGACATCGCCCGGGCTTTTCTTTCGTCCTGGGTTGCACGTTTCGGCGTGCCGTCGGACATTTCATCGGCCCGCAGGCCGCAGTTCTCCTGCTTTGTGGAACGCCGTGGCTTCAGAATTGGGCGCCAAGCTCCATCGCACCACGGCTTACCACCCGCAGGCCAATGGGTTATGCGAACACTTCCATCGTTCTCTGAAGGCATCGCTGCGGGCTACCCTCCAAGGGACCGCGTGGATGGATAAGTTGCCATGGGTAATGCTCGGGTTGCGCACGGCGCCTAAAGAGGACCTGCAGGCGTCGGCCGCCGAACTGGTCTACGGCCAGCCGCTCAGGGTCCCCGGCGAGTTTCTCCCGTCGCCGACGCGTCCGTGGTCTGCCACTGAACAATTGGAGGCTCACCGAGCCGCGGCGCACGCTTTCCGGCCCATTCCGACTTCACAGCATGGACTGCCTGAGTCACATGTTCCGCCAACGCTCATGAGGGCTAAATTCATTTTTGTACGGCACGATGCCCACCGTAGTCCCCTCATGCCTCCATACACGGGCCCCTTCCGGATACTGAAGGCGGGCGCCAAGAGTTTTCTGGTAGACGTCGGCGGGACGCCCAACTACATTTCCGTGGACCGTCTCAAGGCTGCACACCTGGACCTCGGCCAGCCAGTCGAAACAGTGCAGCCGCCGCGTCGTGGGCGACCACCTACGGCCGCACCTGGCCCATCGGCCCCGCGGCCCAGCTCCTCTCCTGCACCATCCATTCCTCTCCGGGAATATCAGAGTCGCTCCGACAGGATTGTCCGACCTCCTCTGCGATTGACTTTGATGATTAAAGACACTTCTGGGGGGGGGGGGGGGGGGGCTGCATGTGGTAAAACCACCAATGAACTCCTGTACAAATGAATAACTGTCTTTAAAGCAATGTTACAGCACCTATGTCCGTTTGCTGAGTGTAAACAAGCTTTCTGTAAAAACCCTGAAACAACTGTAACCCCTTCACGGTTCTTTAGATATATGTGAGATGTGGTCTCGGTTGTAGACAGTATTCTATAGTCCAGTAAGCAGATCACTACAATGGCTTAATTCTAACTATCTTACTTTATAGTTTTATCAGACAGTATAAGAAGATTACAGGTCAATGAACTAAACTAGACATTTGCATACATTAGAATGACTCCAGACATAATAAACATACATTCTCCATTTACATGGATTCAAAGGACTGTCCCTGTGTCCAAATTCGAGTGCACTCTTTCGTTGGCGCGCTGAAGTTGGAGCTCATGGTATGTATAATGTCTGCAAGACTTACGACTCCGAACCCCTTCGTTGAATTCTCTTCACGATCACTGAATCCCACTTTGAGTTCTGGATGCAGAGCACACAGCAGCCGCTGGAGTTGGTGACTCTCTCTCTCTCTCTCTGCAGCTTTTCCAAGTAGCTCCCCATCAGCACGAGGCAAGCAGCTCTCCCCAGACCTCTGCCTTGCAGATCTGGGTTCAGACGACGATCCCCCGGTACTGGTGACTTGCAGCCAGCCAGTTCAGGATGCAGTGCTACTAATACGAAGGGCGGCGGCTGAGTTTGGAAGCCCGGGACGGGATGCGGCAGCCATTTGCCTCCTGCCCTCTCCTCTTCCAGTCGCTCTCCTTTTCCCGCTCGAAAACCCCGACTCCACCCCTTCCTCCTGGGGTTTCTGCCTGGAGACTGCGCAGCCTCACTGTCTGCAACAGTTGATACTGGTGCAGAATTATGGAAAGTCTGCTCTTAGTCACATTGTGTCCTTAAAAGTTCTTGCCGTACCTTCACATGGCAACTTTAACCCAGGGATTTATAACAATGATAATACAGTGTCTAAGTTAAAGATTGATAACCATACTTAGCGTACATAACATTTCCAGTGGGTATTACACAACGTGATGACGTCATCACGTTGGTCACGTGGTGCCCCAAGTGGCCAACGCGATGACGTCATCACGTTGGTCACGTGGTGCCCCAAGTGGCGGGAAACGTGATGACGTCATGACGTCAGAGGTGGGAGGTTCTGGGTTCAGACCTCGTGGAACAAGTTACTGTATAGACCTGTTTGCTGTTGCTCCTGCATGTTTTTGTTTTGTTCACCAGTTTAATTAAATTCGGTTAATTTACTGAACTGACTCGACCTCAGTGATTTAGATAGGAATCCGTTGATTCCTACAGCATCACACATCTTGGGTAGTACAGTAATACACATTTGGCACAGAACAGTAATATATAACCAGTGTGTCAAGTTTAAATTTGGGGAGCTCTACTAAAAGTTTACTGGGGGACAAGAAACAGCTTTTAGAATCAGAATGAGTGTGGAGAAGGTCTGGATCTAAACTACAAGAGGAAACCACATCAAAGCTGCAGCCAAAGTGGAACTTATAAATCAGGTCTTATAAAGGCAGACTGAACAGCTTTTCCTCAGCCTCACCTGCCTACTTACCTAAAGCACCCTCAGTCAGTGCCCGAGTCCTTTATATCGTCACTCCCAAACCATTTTAATTTTGGTCAGAATGGGTTGAAGGCACCAATAAAAACATTGTTCACTTCAGGTGTACAAAATACTCTCCACTTGCCTGGATGCGTGCAGCTGCAATAACATTCAAGAAGCTCAACACCATCCAGGACAAAGCAGTCCGCTTGATTGGCACCCCATCCACCACCTTTAACATTCACTCCCTCCACCACCGGCGCACCGTGGCTGCAGTGTGTACCATCTACAGGATGCACTGCAGTAACGAGCTAAGGCTTCTTCGCCAGTACATCCCAAACCCGTGACTTCTACCACATAGGACAACGGCAGCAGACGCATGGAAGCACCATCAGCTCCAAGGCACACACCATCCTGATTTGGAAATATATCACCATTCTTTCATCGTCATTGGGGCAAAATCCTGGAACTCCCTCCCTAACAGCACTGTGGGAGTACCTTTACCACACGGGACTGCAGTGGTTCAAGGTGGTGACTTACCACCAGCTTCTCCAGGGCAACTAGGGATGGGCAATAAATGCTGGCCTTGCCAGCAACGCCCACATCCCATAAGTGAATTTTAAAAAATTCTAAATATTCTACCACCGCAGCAGCTGTGAATCACAACAGCACCATAACATTATGATCCCCAGTATCAAAGATTAAGTCAAGGGCTTTAAAGTCTTCATTTGTCCCATTAAGGTTCCGCACAATGGAGTGCTGGTCTTCAGGATTCCGTGTATTTCGTGACGTCAGTGTGGCTATCCCGGATGGAGAACGGGGTCCACGCCAGAATCTGCAGAACCGCGATGCACATCGGAGTCAGGCAGATCAGGTAAAACATGACCCCATGCAGGTCCTGCAGAGCACTGCAAGGTAAAAGAAATGGAACAAGGACAGTATTGAACTCTCAAACATCAATAACTTGCATTTATACAATGCTTTTAACAAACTAAAACGTCTCAAGGCGTAATCAGACAAAAACTAACACTGAGCCAAAAGGAGGAGTCATTAAGATAGGTGATTAAAAGAAAGACTTGCATTTCTATAGCGCCTTTCACGACCACCGGACGTCTCAAAGCGCTTTACAGCCAATGAAGTACTTTTGGAGTGTAGTCACTGTTGTAATGTAGGAAACGCTGCAGCCAATTTGCAAACAGCAATGTGATAAATGACCAGATAATCTGTTTTAGTGATGTTGATTGAGGGATAAATATTGGCCAGGACACCGGGGATAACTCCTCTGTTTCTCTAAGAAATAGTGCCATGGGATCTTTTACGTCCACCTGAGAGAGCAGACGGGGCCTCGGTTTAACATCTCATCCGAAAGACGGCACCTCCGACAGTGCAGCACTCCCTCAGCACTGCACTGGAGTGTCAGCCTAGCTTTATGTGCTCAAGTCCCTGGAGTGAAACTTGAACCCACAACCTTCTGACCCAGAGGCGAGTGTGCTACCCACTGAGCCACAGCCGAGTTGAAAACGTTTGGCCAAAGAGGTAGGTTTTAAAGAGCATCTTAAAAGAGGCAGAGCGGTTTAGGGAGGGAATTCCAGAGCTTAGGGCCAAGACGGCTGAAGGCACGGCTGCCAACGATGGAGCGAAGGAAGGGAGGAGGGATGGTCAAGAGGCCAGAATTGGAGGAGCGCAGAGATCTCGGAGGGTTGTAGGGCTGCAGGAGGCTACAGAGATAGGGAAGGGGCAAGGCCATGGAGGGATTTGAATACGAGGAAAGAAAATTTTTGATGCCATCCTGCTTCCAGAACAGTTACTGAAAAAAACTGAGTTAGAGAAAGTAGAATGAGAAAGTTGCACTGGTGAGAACTGTACAAGAGAATACAGAGATGAAATAAGTTAGTTTGATAAACATGGACAATTTGGAGACAATTGCCCCAACTTTTTAAAATTGTTCATTCCTTAAGCCACAGGCCAGAAGCAATGTTGAAGAAGAAAATAAATTAATTGATATTTAAAAAGTTAAGATCATGAGAGGCTGAAGCTTTCAATAATAACGATGGTAACTGTTTCTGTTGATCTTGTGCATTCTTACCTCTGCTCTGGGAGTGTAAAGTTGTCCTTGAGTTTTTCATAGTCAAACTGGTTAAGAATGGTCACTACCAGCATCGGAGCCAGTGACTGCGCTGGCTTAGTAAACAAAGCATTGGTACCAAATACCATAGAAGACAGTGGAGAGCTAAGGTGGGAAGAAAACATAATTGATTCTATTAAACCTGCAAAAAGAATTGTCAAGTGAATTGAGGGATGATTGTGAAGCGCTTTGGGACATTTTCCTACATTAATGATGCTATATAAATGTAGGTTGTTGTTGTTACTTGTGGGCCATCACAATTTAGCCTGATCCTATCCTCACCCAACAACACATTTCAGCAGCGGGTCACTGAACATTAAGGATTGTTTTCCCCCACATTCAATTGCTGCATGTCTAAGAACTAGATAGTGAAAAGGAGAAAGGCTGCCCACATAGTCTACTCCTAATAACTTGGAAGTAAAAAAAGAAATTGAATTATTCAATGATTCGACTTAAACAACGTAATGAACACAGTAAAGTAGGAATTTAGTGCCAAAAAAATTCAATCAGATAATTTGAATGGAACTACTTTGATTTAAGAGTAGACTGTATTGAAAAAAGCCTGACTATCAACAGAAGTCTAAATTATCCAATAATATGAATGAAGCAACTTTACATGAAGTGGAGTAGATGGTTTTACAAAGGCCTGGCTGTCAATCAGGGGTACAAGAACGTGTAGGATCTGAAGCCTCAACTCTCAAGTACATTGCAGTACGGGCATCCAGACACTAAATTTACTGAGGAAGTACAAAATATACCTGCATTAATGACAGACACGGGACAATTGTTATTATTTCCAATTAGACAGTGAATCCAGTGAGCGATGACCAGCCTTACCTGCGTTTATAGTTCTGAAAGTCAGCATCGATAATGTCAGCCAGGGGCAGGTTAAAGAGACTGAATGTGGCAGAGACCATCACCCTAATAGACACAATGGTAACACATGGATTATATTAGAATATTCATACCAAGAAAACAAATATTGCAACAGTCAGAACTTAGGGTGTTTCCCGGACGGAAATGCAAATACCTGAAATCCTGACTTACTACACATTAGTGCTGCATTATTATTAAAATAAGCATAATTCCACATTGTTTTTTAAATATATAGGCAACTCCACAGACATGTACATGTATAACTTAAAGGTACTATTTTCTCCTCTGCCACACCTCCCCAGTCACACTGGGTCCCACCCCCCCCAGTCCCACCTCCCCCAGTCCCACCCCCCCCTCCCCCAGTCACCAGTTGGAACTTTGCCCAAATGCTCATTCTTCACAGACTCTCAGCAAAGGGAGCTCCACTTCGTCAGCACCCAAGGCACTCTCTCTAGTAACCCAGAGGGGTCCCATTATCCCAGGAGTACCAGACAGTAACTCAGAAGGGACCAGCTTCTGGCCAGCTTGCTCCCCGACAGGTTTAGCTCCATCCCTGTACTTGCTCACTGTTACCAGAGTGAAGAATTCCATTTCAATTCCATTATAGGCAACCATGAAAATAAGTTTGAGCAGGTACAGTACAATGCTCTTATGCTGAAGTGGAGTTGAATACACCCATCCCTGTGTAGGTTTCTGTAACGTGAAGTGACAATAAAACAGATGAGATACACATGTATATGTGAAACTCATCACTTACATGTTTCCAACAAGGAAGAGAGACAGCAGATAGTAATGACTTGGGCCCAAGGCCAGCATGACGGCTGCACTCATCAGTTCCAAATAGAAGACAAGCAGGATGATTTTATAATAGCCAAACTTTCTTAACAGTGACTGGCTACTGAGAATTAAAAGCTGGGAGAAGAGAGAACATGTTCAATATTGGGACATAGCGCATTACAAAACAGCTGAGTGCTCAGCATTTAATTGTACATAAGCAACATTATATATACATGCATAAAATTCTCTTAATCCTAGGATTATAACATAAGAACATAAGAAATAGGAGCAGGAGTAGGCCATTTGGCCCTTTGAGCCTGCTCTGCCATTCAATAAGATTGTGTTTATCATCAAACCAAACATAGAAACATAGAAACATAGAGATAGGAACAGGAGTAGGCCATTCGGCCCTTCGAGCCTGCTCCGCCATTCAATGAGATCATGGCTGATCTTCGTCTGAGATCATAGCTGATCTTACCAGTTCAGTACCCCGTCCCCGCCTTTTCTCCGTAACCCTTAATCCCCTTAGCCTTCAGAAATATATCCAATTCTCTCTTGAAAATATTTATTGAATTAGCCTTCACAGCCCTCTGTGGCAGGGAATTCCACAGGCTCACCACTCTTTGAGTGAAGAAATTCTTCCTCATCTCTGTTTTAAATGATTTGCCCGCTATTTTTAGACTGTGGCCCCTGGTTCTGTGCTCCCCGGCCATTGGAAACATTCTCTCTGAATTCAGCCTGTCCAGGCCTGCCATAATTTTATATGTTTCGATGAGATCCCCTCTCAATCTTCTAAACTCCAGTGAGTACAAGCCCAAACTATTTAATCTCTCTTCGTAGGTCATTCCCGCCATTCCAGGTATCAGCCTGGTGAATCGCCGTTGCACTCTTTCCATGGCAAGAACATCCTTCCGCAGATGGGGCGACCAAAACTGTACACAATACTCCAGATGCGGTCTCACCAGCACCTTGTACAGCTGTAGTAAGGTATCCCTATTCCTATACTCGAACCCCCTTGATATGAAGGCCAACATACCATTTGCCTTCTTGATCGCCTGTTGCACCTGCATGCTCTCCTTCAGTGACTGGTGCACAAGAACACCCAGGTCCCTCTGCACTTCCCCATCTCCCAATCTATTGCCATTTAGATAATAATCTACCCTCCTGTTTTTACCCCCAAAGTGGATAACCTCGCATTTATCCACATTATAGTGCATCTGCCACGTATCCGCCCATTCCCCCAACCTGTCCAAATCGCACTGTAGCCTCCTGACATCCTCATCAGAGCCCACCCCTCCTCCTAGTTTAGTGTCGTCAGCGAATTTGGAAATATTGCATCCAATTCCCTGATCCAGATCATTTATATATATTGTGAACAGCTGGGGTCCCAGGACAGATCCTTGCGGCACCCCGCTGGTCACTGCCTGCCACTCCGAAAACGAGCCGTTTATTCCAACTCTCTGTTTTCTATCCGCCAGCCAGTTCTCTATCCACGTTAATACTTTGCCCCCAATCCCATGAGCCTTAATTTTGCATGATAATCTTTTGTGTGGAACCTTATCGAAGGCTTTCTGGAAGTCAAGGTACACCACATCCACTGGCTCTCCCCCATCTATTTTACCAGTTACTTCCTCAAAAAATTCCAGCAGATTAGTCAAACACGATTTACCCTTTGTAAATCCATGTTGACTCTGTCCGATCCTTTCCCCATTTGTCAAGTGCTCCGCTATTTTATCCTTAATAATGGACTCTAGCATTTTGCCCACAACCGATGTAAGGCTTACTGGTCTATAATTCCCTGCTTTCTCTCTACCCCCCTTTTTAAATATTGGGGTAACATTAGCTACCCTCCAATCCACGGGTACTGTTCCCGAGTCAATGGAGTTCCGGAAGATGATCCTTAGAGCATCTGCTATCTCCAGGGCCACCTCCTTAAGTACCCTAGGATGTAGTTTATCAGGCCCCGGGGATTTGTCGGCCTTCAGTCCCCTCAACTTACCCAACACCATATCCCTAGAGATACTAATTTCTGTCAGCTCCTCCCTCTCATTAGTCCCTATGTTTGCCGATATTCCTGGGAGGTTATTTGTGTCCTCCTTTGTGAATACAGAACCAAAGTATGAGTTTAATTGGTCTGCCATTTCCTTATTCTCCATTATATATTCTCCCGAATCGGACTGCAAGGGACCGACTTGGGATTTTACCAGTCTTTTCCTCCTGATATACCGATAAAAGCTTTTGCAGTCTGTCTTTATGTTTGCTGCAAGTTTACTTTCGTATTCTATTTTCCCCTTCCTGATTAATCCCTTTGTCCTCTTTTGCTGCATCCTGTACTGCCCCCAATCTTCCGGTCTGGTGCTTTTTTTTGCCAGTTGATATGCCCTTTTTTTTGATTTTATGCTGTCCCTAATTTCCCTCGTTATCCACGGTTGAGTCACCTTTTTAGGTTTATTTTTATGCCAAACCGGTATAAACATGTTCTGGAATTCTTCCATTCTATCTTTGAATGCTTGCCATTGTCTCTCCACTGTCAATCCCCCCAGAAACACCACCCAATCAATCTTACCCAATTCCCGTCTCATACCCTCGTAATTCCCTTTATTTAAGTTCTGGACCTTAGTCTCTGATTCAATTTCCTCACTCTCCATCTCGACTGAGAGCTCGATCATATTATGATCGCTCTGACCCAAGGGGCCTCGTACAAGAAGATTGCTGATAAGTCCCTTCTCATTGCACAATACCCAGTCTAAAATGGCCTGATCTCGAGTCGGCTCCTCGACATATTGGTCCAGATAACCGTCCCGAAAACATTCCAGGAATTCCTCCTCCTCAGAATTTTTACTAATTTGGGTAGTCCAATCAATATGTAAATTAAAGTCACCCATGATGACAGCTGTGCTCTTATCGCACGCTTCTCTAATTTCCCTTTTTATGCCTTCCCTCACCTCCATATTACTATTTGGAGGCCTATATATCACACCCACTAACGTTTTCCTCCCCTTGCTATTTCTCATTTCTACCCATACAGATTCCGTTTCATCCGAGTTAATATCCTTCCTTTCCATTGCATTAATCCCCTCCTTTACCAGCAATGCTACCCCACCTCCCCTACCTTTTTGCCGATCCTTCCTAAATATTGTATATCCCTGGATGTTAAGTTCCCAGCCTTGCCCACCCTGCAGCCACGTTTCTGTAATCCCAATCAAATCATACTTGTTTACCTCTATTTCCACAACTAATTCATCCACCTTGTTCCTAATGCTTCTAGCATTAAGATACAAAGCCTTCAGGCTTGCTTTTTTCACACTCTCATTATGAATTAGTTTGGCCCTTTGTACAGCTATGTATATAAATGTAAAACCTATATGCAAGTGATATAATTTATACCTGTCCTGGGGAGGGAGAAGGGAAAATAATTATATATTTTTCTCTATTTCTCTTCGCCCCCCCACACACCCACACCCACCCACCTTAATATCCCATGTGGCTCGGTGTCAAATTTTGTTTGATTACTCTCCTGTGAAGCACCTTGGAACATTTTACTACATTAAATAGGAGCTATATAAATGCAAGTTGTTGTTGTATAGCACAGCTTCCGATCGCCCATTCACCCTCATCCATTCACCCTCACCCACTAGTTCAAGGTGTATGAAAGTTGAGGGAATAACAGACAGGTAAGAGAGCAACATTGGGGGAACTCAAAAATTTGGGGTTTCATTCCATGATGGCTGACTTGGGTATATAAAGCACCTGATGTGGTGCGGAGTTCACAGACCAGGAATATCTGCGTCAAAAGGTACTGGATCTCAGCTAGCATGTCATTGGGAACATAAATTACCTCAGTAGATCCAGGTAAGAGGAAGGATGGGAGAAGTGGGAGGGGGGGGAAGAGAATATTCAGGGTTCCCACTCATGATCATTAACCAGTCACCACCTCCCCCCCCCCCACCCCCGGTGGATGTTGGGTTAGGGCATGATCAGAGTCAACTGCAAGCCCCCTACTTCCCATGGATCAACTGCTTGCCAACACCCACTCTCTACACTTAGTCATCAAGAGCAGACATTTGGGTGGGTGAGTCCTACAACTACCTCACCCGCAAAACTGTACCCCTGTTCCTGGGACTAGGGACAGGGTCACTGGCAAGGCTTGGAAGCTAAGCAGAGCCAGGCCTGGTTAGTACCTGGAGGGGTGACCATCAGGGAAGACCAGGTGCAGAAGGTCACGGAAGGAGCCCCGAGGAGGGGCGGTTGGTGAGAAGGTCACGGAAGGAGCCCCGGGAGGGGCGGTTGGTGAGAAGGTCACGGAAGGAGCCCCGGGAGGGGCGGCTGGTGAGCAGGCCCGGGCGTTGGGCTGAAGATTGTCGGACAGGAGGAATGGTGGAAATGGAATGGCGGCGCGCACAGACGCAGCGGCTTTGCTTCTCCCAGGACGGTGCTATTTACGTTTAATGTTAATGTTATTTGTACTGGACTCATGGGAGCTTGCAAGATCACATTGCGTTGTTCATGTACTTGTGCATTGTACAATGACAATAAAGTTGAATTATTATTATTATTAGTATGAAACACGGAGGAGGGGGGAAGAAGAGAACATGCATACTCAATAAACATTTTCTGTCAGACTAGTCCGATTACCTGAGGACAGATAAATCCAGCTCCATACATTATGCTCTTTACAAATGCCGGAAGCAGATTCGGTGGAATCAGATGGTCTGCAAAGATCAGCATGAAATTGTTCAGAAACGCCAGGTGGAAAACCTGAAAAAAGTTCATGACTACGAAGAGCAGGAAGTCCTTGTGTATGACGATTTGTTTGGTCAGGTAGAACACAGCGGTCCAGGAGGGATCGGTGATAGTTTCCGCCCTGTTCTTCTCCAATTTCTCCCCTTGCTCGTACTGACTGACGCTGTGCAGCCCAGTGTAATACATGCAGGCGAAAGCCAGCAGGGCGACACAGAGTGCAAACACCTGGAAGTTGAAAATGTTTTCCATGTTGTTTGAGACAAGGCCACAGAAAAGGACACTTGAAGATCCAACCAGCGAGGCCACTTGGTTATATTTGATGAGCTGCAGCCGATTCTCGTGCTTGGTTGAGATCTCTGCAAACAGCGCACACTGTGCCAAGAGAACAAACGTCAACATGCCGTCATAGGCGCACAGGGCGATGACTAGGTGCAGCCCGCAGAGCCAGTCACCTTCCTGGTAGGCGCGCCACGGGAACCACGGCAGCAGGAATGCAATGGCGTAAAACGGAGCACCATACAGGATGGAAAGACGCCGCTTGGCACAGCATGGGAACTTAGAGTTATCTTGAAAGTAGCCAAAAAGTGGATCGTTGAAAGCGTTCCATAGCATAAAGACCACCTAAAATGAAAAGTAAAATACTTTTACCAACCGCGAGTCGTTACAATCCGGAATGCGCTGCCTGAAAGGGCGGTGGAAGTAGATTCAATAGAAACTTTCCAAAAGGATACTGGATAAATACTTGTAGGGAAGAAAATTGCAAGACTACTGGGAAAGGACAGGGGAGCGCGACTAATTGGACAGCTCTTTCAAAGAGCCGGCACAGGCACGATGGGTCGAATTGCCTCCTTCTGTGCTCTATGATCAATAGACAGCACTTAATCTGATTATATCGGATTATAACCCATCTGCCATTACAACAGTGTTTGAGAGTCTAGCCAGTGAGTGTGGGCAGACTGTTCATCACTGAGGAGCCTTCTCTGATAGCCACACGTCCACTTTCCAACAGCATTTGCTGGATAATGGACTCAAGTGCTTGGACCCATTCAACTACAACACGGGGATATTACAACACAATCACTCTGATTATAATCTTATCTGCAAGTTCTTCAGAAGGTTTAGGTACAAAGCAGACACTTGTATTGATGCATAATTCCCAATTCCTTGGGTAAATGGGCAATTTGTGAACCTGCTCCTAGGCCCTTGCCAATGCCAGTCTGGAGCCAAGTGCAAGGACACTGGGATGACACAGGGTAAACTGACCCAGCAGCTTTCCCTCCCTTTGTGTGAATAGCCTTGCCTCCATTCAGTACTTTCATCCGATTACATGACTCAGAGGGAACGTAGAGCCTAAGAAACAGACCGGCATGCAAAACTGACTAAGGTGCATTGGAATGTCAACAAGCTGTGATACTGCAGTGCCCCAAACACCATAGCTTTTAAAGTGGAGACATATCAGAAAACGTGCAACTCACTTGCGCTTGGTGGAACGCTCCTTCAGAAATTCGGTACCGGTTTAAAAACAGCTTCACATAATAGAAGCTAAACAGGTTGTTCATTAATCCAGATCCCAGTGTCGTCATGGAGTAGGCAAAAGCATTCTGCTGGATCCCCAGTGAAGCCAGCTTCATTCTCAGAGCTGAAGGATTTGCCAGCTGGTGCTGAAAATGTTTCCTGTCTCCACCTCCACATCCACTTCCACTTGTGTAAATGTGAACTGAATCAGTTCTTGTGTCACAGCCCTGAGAGAAGAATAAGTTTATACTATCTTTAAATTTAGAAAACTTCAGAAAAACTCAATTATTAAAACACACACATATCACAATGCTACTAAACCAGCCAGATTAAAAAATAGAAACATACATAGAAACATACATAAGAAGATAGGAGCAGGAGGCCATTCGGCCCCTCGAGCCTGCTCCGCCATTCAATGAGATCATGGCTGATCATCCAAATTCAGTACCGGTTCCTGCTTTCTCCCCATACCCCTTGATCCCTTTAGCCTTAAGAAATATATCCAACTCCTTCTTGAATATATTTAATGAATTGGCCTCTACTGCCTTCTGTGGTAGAGAATTCCACAGGTTCACCACTCTCTGGGTGAAGAAATTCCTTCTCATCTCAGTCCTAAATGGCTTACCCCTTATCCTTAGCCTGTGACCCCTGGTTCTGGACTCCCCCGCCATCGGGAACATCCTTCCTGCATTAAGTCTGTCTAGTCCTGTTAGAATTTTATAAGTTTCAATGAGATCCCCTCTCATTCTTCTAAACTCCAGCAAGCATAAGCCCAATCGACCCAATCTCTCTTCATACTTCATTCCTGCCATCCCAGGTATCAGTCTGGTGAATCTTCGCTGCACTCCCTCCATGGCAAGAACATCCTTCCTCAGATAAGGCGACCAAAACTGAACACAATGCTCAAGGTGTGGTCTCACCAAGGCCCTGTACAACTGCAGCAAGACATCCTTGCTCCTGTACTCGAATCCTCTCGCTATGAAGACCAGCATACCATTTGCCTTCTTAACCGCCTGTTGCACCTGCATGCTTACCTTCAGCGACTGGTGCACAAGGACACCCAGGTCTTGTTGCACTTCCCCTTTTCCCAATCTATTGCCGTTCAGATAATAATCTGCCTTCCTGTTTTTGCCACCATAGTGGATAACCTCGCATTTATCCTCATTATACTGCATCTGCCATGTATCTGCCCAATCACCCAACCTGTCCAAATCATACTGGAGTTTCTTGGCATCCTCCTCACAGCACACACGCCCACCCAGCTTTGTGTCGTGATAAATTTTCACTATACAAATTCCAAGTACGGAAATATTTTGATTCACACACAGTGCATCTACAGGATGATTGCTTTCACCTAGAATCCATGTAACCAACAAAATTAATATTTTAAACAAAGTTAGTTTTAGTTCCACCAATAATGAGAACTCAAAACTTGCACCAGTGTCTTGGTAAAGTTCTCAAAAAATTGAGTTACAGGAAAATTGAAAAAGAAAATTGGAATCAAATGCACCAAAGTAGGAGTCTCGCTTCAGAGTTCAATTATTACAAGCTTGAGTGCCCATGCTGCTAGGCTGAGGAACCAGATCATTCACTATTATGACAATGTCTGAATTGCTGGATTCGTTTATTAAAAAGATCAGATTGGGGCTTTGAACAAAGATTAAATTGGTTTGTTTCCTTTATTTAATCAGCAGCATCGCTCTCCTTAGAGCACAAAAAAAGTGATGCTTTCCACTCGTGCAAAGTGCCCACTGTGAAGTGTCACTGAGTTTCAGTATCAAGGTCTTGCTGGTGATAATACCTAAAGGTCAAAAAGCTCAACACTGAATATTATGGGAGTTGTTTCAAATGCTGCTGGTCGGAACAAGAGGCCCAGCATCAGCCCCTGTCCGAGGGACAAAGTCGTAGAGGGTTTGTGAAGCTGAAAACAGGCTAAATTCACTTTACAGACACAAATTTAGAGATGCTTGACTCAGAGACTCATCTTACAAAAGGTAATTGACCCTTTGCAGACTCTCACTACACATACATTTATCTGCAATATATTTCTAAAATGTTAGTTTATTTGTAAATAAATATATTAGTTGTTTCAGTCTGTAAACCTCTGATCCATGCAGTAATAGAGAATTTGATAGGGTGCAAAGATACATTAGATCCATCTGTCAATCACAGAACAGAGAGTGCTAGTTTGAGGAAAGGAAATCTAGAAAAAAATGAAAGGGAAAAACTCCCTCAGTGTGGTGCTTAATACTGTAAAAAGCAGGAAGGCCCTGGGTTTGATTCAATCAGGGCAGAGGTAGGGAGGCTACCACAGGTCACATGATCAGTGGACTGGGGATATAAAAATCAATGGTCAGTCAGGCTTCCCACTCACTGCCATCAAGTGGCCTCCCTATGGTCAAATGCACACAGCAGCCAAATCAAACCTGATTCATTGCACAATGGTAAAGTTAGCCTAACAATTGAAGAGGGGCCAGCTGCCCAGTGGAATGGTAGCCCAGCATGGGTCACGGGGGGGGGGGAGAAGAAGAGAACAGGAATTTTCTTTTAAAAACTGCAATACCACACCTTCAGTAAGCAACATCAGGCACCACCCTGTCTGCTGTGCAGATTTGCTTACCTCAATGAAGTGAGCTCTTGTCCGAGGCACTTTATGGAATAACACTTTGAAGCAAAGAAAGATTCGGTCACATTGTCCAGCGTCGTGTCTGCTGCCAGATGGATAAAGATGCTGCCAGGTTATTCCACTCTCTGGGTGGAAGACAAATTAAACCTATAGTATATTTGACAAAAAAATATATAATTGTGGTGGAGAGAGAGATCTGCCTTATTCTAAGATCATAGGCATTAGCACAATTTTAATAGATGTGGCTGGTCATTTCAAATTTGTTCTACTGCAGGTTCAGTTTCTCTGGGTTGAGAGTGGAGCCACATTCCTTACGGATGGCTGGAAATGGCCACTAGAATAATAGAATCATAGAAATTTACAGCACAGAAGGAGGCCACTGTGGAGGAACCTTACATTTTTTGCATGGCACTGTTTCGAAGAAGAGCAGGGGAGTTCTCTCAGAGTCCTGGCCAATATTTATCCCTCAACCAACATCACTTAGCCATCACAATGTTGTTTGTGGCAGCTTGCTGTGCACAAATCAACTGCTACATTTCCTACATTACAACAGTGACGACACTTCAAAAGTACTTAACTGACTGTAAAGCGCTTTGGAAGGTCCGGAGGTCCTGAAAGCTGCTATAGAAATGCAAGTCTTTCTTTCTTTAAAACAATATTCACAACAATACAGCTGCTTGAACTGCTCATCTATGGCACACCCCGCTCTGAATTCCATTATCTGATCTTGTGTTTACCAGCTACATTAAACCACCCCAAAATCTCTTGCAATGCTAAAACAACTAAAAGTTGCTTCATCATCATCGGGAGGCTTTCATCGCAGCCCGCGACTGTCCTTCACACCTCTTTAAGGCAGAGACATGAACCCTAGGATTGTGTTTTGGACTGTCCACAGTCGCTCTTTCATTGACTTGTTCTGTACTGTTGTAATGTAGCAAATGTGGCAGCAAGGTCCCACGTAGATATAATGCCCAGTGATGTTTTAGTGATGTTGATTAAGGGATAAATATTGGCCAGGCAGGACACCAGGGAGAACTCTGATCTTCGAAATAGTGCCTGCAATCTTTTACATCCACCCGAGAGCAGACAGGCCTTAGTTTAACACCTCATCCCAAAGGCGGCACATCTGACAGTGCAGCACTCCCTCAAGCAGTGTCGGTCTGGATTTTGTGCTCAAGTGTCTGGAGTGGGACTTGAACCCACGACCTTCTGAGACCAGTGTGCTACCCACTGAGCCAAAAAACGACACTTATAGAGCAGGGGAGAGGGACTAATTGGAGAGCTCTTTCAAAGTAGCGGGCACAGGTACAATAGGTCGAATGGCCTCCTTCTGCGCTGAAACATTCAACAAAACAAAGAATTCCTTCATTGCTACAAGCCAAGCTGTCAGTGCTGAGCGTGGTCACTGTAACGAGCTACCAAACGCTGAGGAAACATTGTTTCTCTTTACCCGCGGTAACAAGGTCCCGAGCCCCGGCCACTCGCGCTCTGGAACACCGAGGCGGAAGCGCCGCGCAATTGCCCCGCCCAGCGACTGGCGCTCTCCAATTGGCTACTCGGAGACAGCAGGTGGAAGGCCGGAGCAATCAGATGGCGCAGTCACAACACGTGGTCGTATATCCTGCATCACGTGCTTATAATTAAAGGGACCGGCCCCCAAACACACAGGGACAAGGGGACACACCTACCCTCACACACACAACCCCTTACATCAACCCACACACCCCCTTACACAAACTCATAAACCCTCACACCAACCCACATACTCTCACACACACCCTCACACCAACCCACATACCCTCACACACCCTCACACAAACCCTCACACACATCCTTACACCAACCTACACAAACCCACACACACTCACACAAACCCTCACACACACCTTCACACCAACCCATATACCCTCACACCAACCTACACACCCTAACACAAACCCATAAACCCTCACACAAATCCATACACTGATCATCTTAACACAAATCATTGAGCAACTTGAAATATAAACCAGAAATGCTGGAACTACTCAGCAGATCAGGCAGCATCGATGGAGAGAGAAACAGAGTTAACGTTTCAGGTCAATGACCTTTTGTCAGATGACCTGAAATGTTAACTCTTGTTTCTCTCTCCACAGATGCTGCCTGACCTGACCCGAGGAACTCCTGCAGCGATGTCCTGGGGCTGTGATGATTGATCTTCAACCATCACAAACATCTTCCTTTGTGCTAGGTATGACTCCAGCCAGTGGCGTGTTTCCCCCTCCACCTGCCCCCCCCCCCCCCGATTCCCATTGACTTCAGTTTTACTAGGGCTCCTTGATGCCACACTTGGTCAAATGCTGCCTTGATGTCAAGGGCAGTCACCTCTGGAATTCAGCTCCTTTGTCCATGTTTGGACCAAGGTTGTAAGGAGGTCGGGAGCCAAGTGGTCTTGGCAGAGCCCAAACTGGGCATCAGTGAGCAGGTTTTTGGTGAGTAAGTGCCGCTTAATAGCACTGTTGATGACACCTTCCATCACTTTGCTGATGATTGAGTGTAGACTGATGGGGCGGTAATTCTCCGGGTTGGATTTGTCCCGCTTTTTGTGGACAGGACATACTTGGGCAGTTTTCCACATTGTCGGATAGATGCCAGTGTTGTAGCTGTACTGGAACAGCTTGACTAGAGGCGTGGCTAGTCCTGGAGCACAAGTCTTCAGCACGGGATGTTGTCGGGACCCATAGCCTTTGCTGTATCCAGTGTGCTCAGCCATTTCTTGATATCACGTGGAGTGAATCAAATTGGCTGAAGACTGGCTTCTGTGATGGTGGGGACCTCAGGAGTTGGCCGATATGGATCATCCACTTGGCACTTCTGGCTGAAGATGGTTGCAAACACTTCAGCCTTGTCTTTTGCACTCACGTGCTGGGCTCCACCATTATTGAGGATGGGGCCTCCTCCTCCTGTTAGTTGTATAATTGTCCACCACCATTCACGACTGGATGTGGCAGGACTGCAGAGTTTTGATCTGCTCCGTTGATTGTGGGATAGCTTAGCTCTGTCTATAGCATGTTGCTTCTGCTTTTTAGCATGCATGTAGTCCTGTGTTGTAGCTTCCCCAGGTTGGCACCACATCTTTAGGTACGCCTGTGCTGCTCCTGGCATGCTCTTCTACGCTCCTTATTGAACCAGGGTTGGTCCCCTGGCTTGATGGTAATGGTAGAGTGAGGGATATGTCGGGCCATGAGGTTACAGATTGTGGTGGAATACAATTCTGCTGCTGCTGATGGCCCACAGCACCTCATGGATGCCCAGTTTTGATCTGCTAGGTCTGTTCTGAATCTATCCCATTTAGCACAGTGGTAGTGCCACACAACACGATGGAGGATGTCCTCAGTGTGAAGACGGGACTTCGTCTCCACATTGACTGTGCGGTGGTCATTGCTACCAATACTGTCATGCACAGATCCCTCTGTGACAGGTAGATTGGTGAGGATGAGGTCACGTAGGTTTTTCCCTTGTGTTGGTTCTCTCACCACCTGTTGCAGGCCCAGACTGGCAGCTATGTCCTTCAGGACTCGGCCAGCTCGGTCAGTAGTGGTGCTACCGAGCCACTCTTGGTGATGGACATTGAAGCTCTCCACCCAGAGTACATTCTGTGCCCTTGCTACTCTCAGTGCTTCTTCCAAGTGGTGTTCAACATGGAGGAGTACTGATTCATCAGCTGAGGGAGGGCGGTAGGTGGTAATCAGCAGGAGGTTTCCTTGCCTATGCTTGACCTGAAGCCATGAGACTTCATGGGGTCCAGAGTCAATGTTGAGGACTCCCAGGGCCACTCCTTCCCGACTGTATACCACTATTCCACCACCCCTGGTGGGTCTGTCCTGCCGGTGGGACAGGACATACCCAGGGATGGTGATGGAGGAGTTTGGGACATTGCCTGAAAGGTATGATTCTGTGACAGGCTTGACTTGACTAGTTGCTTGACTAGTCTGTGGGACTTGAGCAATTTGCACTGGCAGAGAAAATCAGCAGGTTTGGAGTTAGTTGAACTGAATGTTTTTCAGGGCAGTAGTTGTATCTTTTTTAATTGTGTGAGCCAAAGAGTGGAGTGACATTTCTGCAATATAAAGAGAAAATGCTGGAAGCACAGAGCAGGTCAATCTGCATCTTTTAAAAAAATTCATTCTCAGGATGTGGGCGTTGCTGGCAAGGCCAGCATTTATTGCCCATCCCTAATTGTCCTTGAGAAGGTGATGGTGAGCTGCCTTCTTGAACCGCTGCAGTCTGTGTGGTGAAGGTACTCCCACAGTGCTGTTAGGTAGGGATTTTGATCCAGCAACGATGAAGGATCGGCAATATACTTCTAAGTCAGGATGGTGTGTGACTTGGAGGGGAATTTTGCAATGAACTGAAAAAAATGAACACCCATTTTAATAGAATCAGAACAAGGGGAGGGGAGGAAATAATAACACGAGAGAGGCAGTATCACTGGAATGACCTGTAGCCTGACCTTTCCCTGCTCCACCCTACTGCCCCCTCACCACTCCCGTCCCCTACCTGAGCAGCCATGCCTTTCCCACCCCTCATGCTGCCATACTCCAACACCTTTTCCCAATCCTATCAGACCATGGTATCCCCTTCCCAGTACTCCCAAATCACTTCAGGGGATGCAGAACCTGTCCTTTTACCTCCTCCCTTCCCACTGTCCAGAGCCCCAAACACTCCTTCCAGGTGAAACAGCGATTTACTTGTACTTCTTGCAATTTAGTATACTGTATTCGCTGCTCATGATACGGTCTCCTCTACATTGGGGAGACCAAACGCAGATTGGGTGACCGCTTTGCGGAACACCTCCATTCAGTCCGTAAGGGGGACCCCGAGCTTCCGGTCGCCTGTCACTTTAATTCTCCGCTCCACTCCTACTCTGACCTCTCCATCCTCGGCCTCTTACACCGTTCCAATGAAGCTCAATGTAAGCTCGAGGAACAGCACCTCATCTTTCGATTAGGTACTTTACAGCCTTTTGGACTCAACATTGAGTTCAACAATTTCAGACCATAACCACTACTCCCATAGTTTTGGACAGCGGGTGCTGGTGATGATTCTGCTGTTGCCATTTACAGCTCTTCTGGACACATCTTTTGTTTTTTTACTTGTTCCATTACCAGACAGGAAACAGAGAGTAGTGGTGAATGGTTGTTTTTCAGACTGGAGGAAGGTACACAGTGGTGTTCCCCAGGGGTCGGTACTAGGACCATTGCTTTTCTTGATAAATATTAATGAGTTGGACTTGGGTGTACAGGGCACAATTTCAAAATTTGCAGATGACACAAAACTCAGAAGTATAGTGAACGGTGAGGAGGATAGTGATAGACTTCAGGAAGACATAGACAGGCTGGTGAAATGGGCGGACACGTGGAAGATGAAATTTAACGCAGAAAAGTTCGAAGTGATACATTTTGGTAGAAAGAATGAGGCGAGGACATATAAACTAAATGCTACAATCCTGAAGTGGGTGCATGAACAGAGAGATCTGGGGGTATGTGTGCACAAATCGTTGAAGGTGGCAGGGCAGGTTGAGACAGCAGTTAAAAAGGATCCTGAGCTTCATAATTAGAGGTATAGAGTACAAAAGTGTGGAAATTATGATGAACCTGTATAAAACAATGGTTCGGCCCCAACTGGAGTACTGTGTCCAATTCTGGGCACCACATTTTAGGAAGGATGTGAAGGCTTTAGAGAGGGTGCAGAAAAGATTTACGAGAATGATTCCAGGAATGAGAGCTTTCAGTTACATTGATAGACTGGAGAAGCTGGGGTTGTTCCCCTTGGAGCAGAGAAGATTGAGAGGAGATTTGATAGAGGTGTTCAAAATCATGAAGGGTCTGGACAGAGTAGATAGAGGGAAACTGTTTCCATTGGCAGAAGGGTCGAGAACCAGTGGACACAGATTTAAGGTGATTGACAAAAGAACCAAAGGCGACATAAGAAAAAACTTTTTTACGTAGCGAGTGGTTATGATCTGGAATGCACTGCCTGAAAGGGTGGTGGAGGCAGATTCAATCATGGCGTTCAAAAGGGAATTGGATAAGTATCTCAAGGAAAGAAATTTGCAGAGCTATGGAGAAAGGGCGGTGGAGTGGGACTAGCTGAAGTGCTCTTGTGGTGTGCCGGCACTGGCTCGACGGGCCGAATGGCCTACTTCCCTGATGTAACCATTCTATGATTCTATAATACCAGCCCGTTTTGCCTTGCACCATCATCCCTTTGGCCGTTTAATCTCTCCTGCCTTCCACCCTGTCACAGACCTTTCCTTTTGTTCTTTTCTCCCCTCCCCCCTTTTCCCTGCCTCTGTATTTGCTTAAAATCTGTTACATCTCTAACTTTTTCCAGTTCTGACGAAAGGTCATCGACCTGAAACATTAACTCTGTTTCTCTCTCCACAGATGCTGCCTGATCTGCTCAGCATTTCCAGCATTTTATGTTTTTACTCCCAAATCACTGGTTCTCCCAGTCCCTTTGCACCCTCCCAACACTCCCATACCCCAAACCTCAGGCCCACCCTCCCATCACTACCAGCCCATTCAGCCTCCCCAACTCATTCCTAAACTATCTATGTACAACCTGAAATGTCTTCTCCACCATATTCCTCTCTAACCACGGCTTTATTAAACTGTAAGGTATAAAATTAACTAGATAGTTAAACAAACTTTTAATACATAGAAACATAGAAGATAGGAGTAGGAGTAGGCCATTCGGCCCCTTGAGCCTGCTCCGCCATTCAATGCGATCATGGCTGATCATCCAAATTCAGTACCCGGTCCCTGCTTTCTCCCCATACCCCTTGATCCCTTTAGCCTTAAGAAATATATCCAACTCCTTCTTGAATATATTTAATGTATTTAATGTAATATTAGTCAAGGCCACTCAATTGTGGTTTCCACACGAATATGCACATAATTCTGGAATTCAAGCACAAAAATATCACTAAAGCTTCAATAATAAAAACACAATTTGACTTATTCAGTCACTGAAACGTTAACTCTGTTTCTCTCTCCACAGATGCTGCCTGACCTGCTGAGTGTTTCCAGCATTTGATGTTTTTGTTACTGTAAATCACTGGCCTGATAATATATTGTAGGGGTTACCCCATCCCTTAACTCACCATCAGCAATGCGAGTTATTTGGGTGTTCTGGCAAAGTACAGGCAGAAGGTGGCAGTCTCCGCGCATTCGCACAGTGATTTTAAAGTAGTGGTAGACATACAGGATACTTATGTGGAACAGCCTTGTGTTTGCTGCACTTTATTTAACAGCTAAATATAGCACTTAAGGTTATCTTCAACACAAATGGAGGAAAACAGAATTTGAATTAAGAAACAAACAAAATTGAAAAGGATTAAGGTTAAGTATTGGCTCCCAGTCCGGCAACGCCTCGATTTTAAAATTCTCATCTTCGTGTTTAAATCCCTCCATGGCCTTGCCCCTCCCTATCTCTTTAATCTCCTCCAGCCCCACAATTCCTGAGATCTCTGCGCTCCTCTAATTCTGGCCTCTTGCACATCCCTGATTTTCTTCGTTCCACCATTGGCGGCCATACCTTCAGCTGCCTGGGCCCTAAGCTCTGGAATTTCCTCCCTAAACCTCTCCGCCTCTCTCTCCTCCTTTAAGTCGCTCCTTAAAACCTATCTCTTTGACCAAGCTTTTGGTCATCTGTCATCATATCTTCTTATGTGGCTCGGTGTCAAAGTTTGTCAAATAGTGTCAGCTGTGGCTCAGTGGGTAGCACTCCTCGCCTCTGAATTGTAATGTTGTGGGTTCAAGTCCCACTCCAGGTACTTGAACACAAAAATCTAGGCTGATATTGTAGTGCAGTGCTGAGGGAGTGCTGTACTGTCAGAAGTGCCGTCTTTCGGATGAGACATTAAACCGCGGCCCCGTCTGCCCGCTCAGGTGGACGTAAAAGATCCCATGGCACTATTCCGAAGAAGAGCAGGGGAGTTAACCCCGGTGTCCTAGCCAATATTTATGGAGGTGGTCACCCCGCAGCTTAAGAGTGTGCAGGCAGAGAGGGAATGGGTGACCACCAGACAGAAGAGGAGGACCAGGCAGGTAGTGCAGGAGTCTGCGGAATGCATCATGCTCTCCAACCAGTATTCTGTTCTGGGTACTGGTGAGGGCAATGGTTCCTCTGGGGAGTGCAGCCAGAGACAAGTCCACAGCACCACAGGTGGCTCAGCTGCACAGGGGGGGGAGGAAAAAGAGTGGAAGAGCAATAGTGGTAGGGGATTCGATAATTAGGGGATCAGACAGGCGTTTCTGCAGCCGCAGGCGTGACTCCAGGATGGTATATTGCCTCCCTGGTGCCAGGGTCAAGGATGTCACTGAGTGGCTGCAGGACACTCTGAGGGGGGAGGATGAACAGCCAGAGGTCATTGTCCATATCGGTACCAACGATAAAGGCAGAAAGAGGGATGAGGTCCTGCAGGCAGAGTTTAGGGAGCTAGGAGAGAGATTAAAAAGCAGGACCTCAAAGGTGGTAATCTCCGAATTACTCCCAGTGCCACGTGCTAGTGAGTACAGGAATAGGAGGATAGAGTGAATGTGTGGCTGGAGAGATGGTGCAGGAGGGAGGGCTTTAGATTCCTGGGGCATTGGGACCGTTTCTGGGGAAGGTGGGACCTGTACAAGCCAGACAGGTTACACCTCAACAGAGCTGGGACTAATATTCTCGCGGAGAGGTTTGCTAGTGTTGTTGGGGAGGGTTTAAACTAGCTTGGCAGGGGGATGGGCACCAGCATATAGGAGTAGAAAAGAGGAATAAGGTGCACAAAAGAGTGAGTGTGTTGGATAGTACCAGAGAAGAAAGTAGTACTACAGGTGGAAGTAGTACCATATTAGATAGGAGAAGACTACGAAAAATTCAAAAATGGGTTTAGAATGCATGTACGTAAACGCACAAAGTGTGGTGAATAAGGTTGGTGAGCTACAAGCACAATTAGCCATGTGGCAATAATGGAAACATGGCTAAAAATGATGAGGACTGGGCACGTAATATTCAAGGGTACAAGGGGCGCGATCTTGCCAGCCCTGGGGTGGCGGGTATGGAGACGGGACTGCCGGGAAAATGGCAGAATTTGGGGGTGGGTGCCCAACCTGCCTCCATGCCATCTTCCACCCCCAAATTCTGCCATTTTCCCGGCAGTCCCGCTGGTCAATCAAGGGAAAATAGCGTGGGTTGGCCAGAAGTTGTTGGAGGCGGGACTGAAACCCGACAAGTGCGAGTCCTGCCTTCAAAAGCTCCCCATTGGCAAAATCACCCCCAAGATGTTCAGAGAAGTTAGGAAAGGAAAAAAGGGAGTTGGGGTGGCAGTGCTGATTAAGGAAGACATTGTAGTGTTGGAAAGGGAGGATGTTCTTGAGGGGACAAGGACAAAACTCATTTGGTTAGAGTTGAGGAGCAAAAAGGGTATGATCACGCTATTGGGGGTATTCTATAGGCCTCCAAATGGTGAGAGGGAGGTAGAGGAGCAAATCTGCAGGGAAATCACAGAGATATGCAAGAGCTATAGAGTGGTGATATTGGGGGACTTTAATTACCCAAATATTGATTGGGATAATGCTAGGGTAAAGGGAAAGGAGGGGGAGGAATTTCTGAAATGTGTTCAGGAAATTTCCTTGACCAATATGTTCTTGGCCCAACTAGGAAGGAGGCATTTCTGGATCTGGTGCTGGGGAATGAGGTGGGCCTGAGAAGCTGTCAAACACTGACAATCTGTGTTCTAAGGTGAGCCCTTGCACACAGGATCACCAAGACCTCTCTCCTCGGCAGAAGCAGATGACTGCTGCATCTGAGAATACAGCAGCCATTCTGTCATCTCTGCCATTGAGATGGGGCACCTCCGGATCCTCAAAAGGTTGAAGCCTGCGGAAAGAAGCAAAGGTAAGGAAATTTTTTCCAACACTTTACACTCACCTCTCATAATTACCTGTCCACACTTGCACCCATCACTCACCTCTACAGCTAACATTTCAACCCCTCTCACCCCCGCAGACCCACTGCTTGCCTCGCTGACCCTGGCGAGGTTCGCAGCCATCAGGAAGCCCGCAATTGCAGGCGTAAAATGGGGAAAAGCCTCAAAACTGCCTGTTAACTACCTGTTAATTGGCTCTAATCCCCTTCCCACCTAGAGGAGACGGGTCCCTGCGCGGCTCGGGGATCCGCCTCCCGGGAAGATGGCATGGAGGCAGGTTGGGAGCGGGGTCGGTACCCGCTCCCAGTTTCTGCCATTTTCCCGGCAGTCCCACCTCCCCAGGGCTGGGAAAATTCCCCCCCATGACTCTATACCGCTCCTGTGAAGTGCCTTAGGACATTTTACTACGTTAAAGGCGCAATATAAATACAAGTTTTTGTTATAATGAGACATACGGTAGGTGAAGTAAATGGGTGAGTTTAGAGGGTGCTATTTGCTGTGTGATTAGGTGATTGTCTTACTGTTTGGGCTGGTTTCCAATCAGGCTCTGCCTGCCATGCTTCATAGGGACATAGGAACAGGAGGAGGCCATTCAGCCGCTCGAGCCTGTTCCACCATTCAATGAGATCATGGCTGATTTGTATCCTAACTCCACCCACCCGCCTTTGCACCACATAGCCTTAGCTAGCAAAAATCTATTGATCTTAGATTTAAAATTACTAATTGAGCTAGCCTCTACTGCTTTTTGTGGAGAGAGTTCCACACTTCTACCCGCTTTGTGTGAAGAAGTGTTTCCTAGCTTCTCTCCTGAATGGCCTGGCTCTAATTTTAAGGTTATGCCCCCTTGTCCTGGACTCCCCCAACAGCGGAAAAAGTTTCTCTCTATCTACCCCATCAATTCCTTTCAAAATCCTAAAAACCTCAATCAAATCACCCCTTAACCTTCTATATTCCAGGGAATACAAGCCTACTTTATGTAATCTCTCCTCATAATCTAACCCTTGGAGCCTTGGTAACATTCTGGTGAATCTGTGCTGCAATCCCTCCAAGGCCAATATATCCTTTCTAAGGTGCGGTGCCCAGATCTGTACACAGTATCCAGATGTGGTCTAACCAGAGCTTTGTATAGCTGCAGCAAAACTTCCTCCCCTTTATATTCTAGTCCTCTAGTTATAAAGGCTAACATTCCATTAGCCTTTTTGATTATTTTTTTTGTACCTGACTACTACATTTTAGTGATCACTGTACACGAACCCCTGAATCTCTTTGGACCTCCACTGTTCCTAGCTTTTCACCATTTAAAAAATACACAAATCTTTATCTTTTTTGGCCCAAAATGAATGACCTCACATTTACCTGCGTTCAAATCCATCTGCCACAGTTTTGCCCACTCACTTAATCTATCAATGTCTCTCTGTAATCTTAGGCTCCCGTCTATACTACTTACTACGCCACCAATCTTTGTGTCATGTTTTCTCTCCTGTTTGATGGCTAACACCCAATATTCCCTTTCTTGGGTTTCTGATCACTTGTGTTGCCTGAATGGCTCCCAGGTCCGGTTAATTTCCCTGAAGCCAACACTTACCCAGTGTGTCAGCAGTTGTTTTTTGTGGAGATCATACGCTCACGTGTTTTGCAACTGCGGTTGGGGAGCACTTTGACCCTAAAGTCTAAAGAATAAAACTTTCTAGCCACAGTCTGATTTCAGGCTGTCCATACAACATTCAAAGTCCAGAGTTCACACCATGGCTCATACATTTCAAAATCAGCTCTATGAACTGGAAACCACTGAAGAACTTGCATTTATATAGCGCCTTACATGTCCTCAGGATGTCCCAAAGTGCTTCACTGCCAATCAAGTGCTTTTTGAAGCGTTATCGCTATTATTTAGGCAAATATGGCCACCACTTTGCACACAGCAAGATCTCACAAACAGCAATGACATGAATAACCAGTTAATCTGTTTTTGGCTTCAGGTGTGGTGCCGGAGGACTGGAGGACTGCTAATGTGGTACCCTTGTTTAAAAAGGGAGAAAAGGATAGACCGAGTAATTACAGGCCAGTCAGCCTAACCTCGGTGGTGGGAAAATTATTGGAAAGAATTCTGAAGGACAGGATAAATCTTAATTTAGAAAGACACGGATTAATCAAGGATAGTCAGCATGGATTTGTTAAGAGAAGGTCGTGTCTGACAAACTTGATTGAATTTTTTGAGGAGGTAACAAGGAGGGTAGATGAGGATAGTGCGTTTGATGTAGTGTATATGGACTTTAGCAAGGCTTTTGATAAGGTTCCACATGGCAGACTGGTCACGAAGTTAAAAGTCCATGGGATCCAGGGCAAAGTGTCGAGTTGGATTCAAAACTGGCTCGGAGACAGGAAGCAGAGGGTAATGGTTGATGGGTGTTTTTGTGACTGGAAGGCTGTTTCCAGTGGGGTTCCACAGGGCTCAGTACTAGGTCCCTTGCTTTTTGTGGTATATATTCACGATCTTGACTTGAATATAGGGGGTATGATTAAGAAGTTTGCAGATGATACTAAAATCGGCTGTGTGGTTGATACTGAAGAAGGAAGCTGTAGACTGCAGGAAGATATCAATAAATTGGTCAGGTGGGCAGAACAGTGGCAAATGGAATTCAATCCGGAGAAGTGTGAGGTAATGCATTTGGGGAGGGCTAACAAGGAAAGGGAGTACACATTAAATGGTAGGACACTGAGTAGTGTAGAGGAACAAAGGGACCTTGGAGTGCATGTCCACATATCTAATTGGCCTGCTACCTTCAGGGATAAGGTGGTTAAGAAGGCATACGGGAATCTTGCCTTTATTAGCCGTGGCATAGAATACAAGAGCAGGAGGGTTATGCTTCAACTGTATAAAACACTAGTTAGGCCTCAGCTAGAGTACTGCGTGCAGTTCTGGTCATCACATTACAGGAAAGATGTGATTGCACTAGAGAGGGTACAGAGGAGATTGACAAGGATGCTGCCGGGAGTAGAGAATCTTAGCTATGAGGAAAGACTGAATAGGCTGGGTCTGTTTTCCTTGGAACAAAGGAGGCTGAGGGGAGACCTTATTGAGGTGTATAAAATTATGAGGGGCATAGATAAAGTGGATAGAAAGGACCTATTTCCCTTAGCAGAGGGGTCAAAAACCAGGGGGCACAGATTTAAAGTAATTGGGGAAAGGTTTAGAGGGGATTTGAGGGGAAATTTCTTCACCCAGAGGGTTGTGGGGGTCTGGAACTCACTGCCTGAAAGGGTGGTAGAGGCAGGAACCCTAACCACATTTAAAAAGTACTTGGATGTGCAGTTGGGATGCTCTAACCTGCAGGGCTACGGACCAAGAGCTGGGAAGTGATTTAGGCTGGATAGCTCTTTGTTGGCCGGCACGGACACGATGGGCTGAAATGGCCTCCTTCCGTGCTGTAACTTTCTATGATTCTATGGTGGTGTTGGTTATAGGAGCGTAGGAACAGGCAGAGGCCATTCAGCCCCTCAAGTCTGTTCCGCCATTCAATTAGATCATGGCTGATCTGTATCATAACTCCATCTGCCCACCTTGGTTCCGTTTCCCTTAATACCCTTTGCCTAACAAAAATCTATCAATCTCAGTTTGAAATTTTCAATTGACCCCCAGCCTCAACAGCTTTTTGGGGGAGAGAGTTCCAGATTTCCACTACCCTTGGTGTGAAGAAGTGCTTCCTGACATTGCCCCTGAATGGCCTAGCCCCAAATTTAAGGTTATGCCCCCTTGTTCTGGACTCCCCCACCCAAGGGTTGAGGGATGAATACTGGCCAGGGCAATGCGATAATAATGGACAAGCACCTAACATGTCTGTATGACACCCTTCCGTTTACTATGTGAGCAAGGAGCGCTAACCCATTTAAAATAAACAGGTTAGCGTCTGTGTTAAAATGGCAAACGGAGGTTGTGAGCTGAAGACATTAAATGTGTGTCCGTTATTATCACCACCGGTGATTTCTGGGCTCTTGTTTTGTTAGTGGAACAATTCTAAATGGAGTTATGATACAGATCAGCCATGATCTAATTGAATGGCAGAACAGGCTTGAGGGGCTGAATGGCCTCCTGTTATAATGGGGAACAAAGAAATGGCAGACCAATTAAATACATATTTTGGTTCTGTCTTCACAAAGGAGGACACAAATAACCTCCCAGAGATGTTGGGGAACATAGGGTCTGATGAAAGGGAGGAACTGAAAGAAATCAGTATTTGTAGGGAAATGGTGTTAGGGAAATTGAAGGGATTGAAGGCCGATAAATCCCCAGGGCCTGATAAGCTGCATCCTAGGGTACTTAAGGAAGTGGCCCTAGAAATAGTAGATGCATTGCTGGTCATCTTCGAACATTCGATAGAATCTGGAACAGTAGCCATGCATTGGAGGGTAGCTAATGTTACCCCACTATTCAAAAAAGGTGGTAGAGGGAAAACGGGGAATTACAGACCGGTAAGCCTGACATCGGTAGTGGGGAAAATGCTAGAGTCCATTATAAAAGATGTAATAGCAGAGCACTTGGAAAACAGTGACAGGATCGGACAAAGTCAACATGGATTTATAAAAGGTAAATCGTGCTTGACTAATCTACTGGAATTTTTTTGAGGATGTAACTGGTAAAATAGATAACGGAGAACCAGTGGATGTGGTGTATTTGGAATTTCAGAAGGCTTTTGATAAGGTCCCGCATAAGAGATTAGCGTGTAAAGTTAAGGCACATGTGATTGGGGGCAAGGTATTGACTTGGATAGAGAACTGGTTGGCAGACAGAAAGCAAAGAGTTGGAATAAACGGGTCTTTTTCCGAGTGGCAGGCAGTGACTAATGGGGTACCGCAGGGATCGGCCCTTGGACCCCAGCTATTCACAATATATATTAATGATCTAGACAAGTGAACTAGATGTAATATCTCCAAGTTTGCAGACGACACAAAGCTGGGTGGGCGTGTGTGCAGTGAGGAGGATGCCGAGAAACTCCAGTATGATTTGGACAGGTTGGGTGATTGGGCAGAAGCATGGCAGATGCAATATAACGTGGATAAATGCGAGGTTATCCACTTTGGTGTCAAAAACAGGAAGGCAGATTATTATCTGAATGGCAATAGATTGGGAGAAGGGGAGGTGCAACGAGACCTGGGTGTCCTTGTGCACCAGTTGCTGAAGGTAAGCATGCAGGTGCAGCAGGCGGTTAAGAAGGCAAATGGTATGTTGGCCTTCGTAGCGAGAGGGTTTGAGTACAGGAACAAGGATGTCTTGCTGCAGTTGTACAGGGCCTTGGTGAGACCACATCTTGAGTATTGTGTGCAGTTTTGGTCACCTTATCTGAGGAAGGATATTCTTACCATGGAGGGAGTGCAGCAGGCTGATACCTGGGATGGCAGGAATGACGTATGAGGAGAGATTGGGTCGATTGGGCTTATACTCACTGGAGTTTAGAAGAATGAGAGGGGATCTCATTGAAACTTATAAAATTATAACAGGACTAGACAGACTAGATGCAGGAAGGATGTTCCCGATGGTCGGGGAGTCCAGAACCAGGGGTCACAGTCTAAGGATAAACGGTAAGCCATTTAGGACAGAGATGAGGAGGAATTTCTTCACCCAGAGAGTGGTGAGCCTGTGGAATTCTCTACCACAGAAGGCAGTAGAGGCCAATTCATTAAATATGTTCAAGAAGGAGTTGGATATGTTTCTTAAGGCTAAAGGGATCAAGGGATATGGGGAGAAATCAGGGACAGGGTACTGAATTTGGATGATCAGCCATGATCTCATTGAATGGCGGAGCAGGCTCGAGGGGCCGAATGGCCTACTCCTGTTCCTATCTTCTATGTTTCTATGTTTCTGTTTCTGTTCCTATAACCAACACCACCAAAAACAGAATAACTGGTCATTCATGTCGTTGCTGTTTGTGGGATCATGCTGTGAAAATTCCTCTGTGTGCTATTTGAATAATTGCAACAAGTTATGAGCTTTGTTAAAATAGCACATGGGAATTTTGCTTGAGCACATTATCTCCTGCATTAAAAATTGATCTTGGGTCACCTGGGTAGTACCGCTGTCCCCTGGTAGGCACTAAGTCCCACGAGGACGATACTACTACTGACGTGATTGCCAGACTTTTTTTTTTAAACTATCTCTCCCTCCTTGGGTGTCAGATGTGGCTCAGTGGGCAGCACTCTTACCCCTTGAGTCAGAGGGTTGCGGGTTCAAATCCCATTCCAGAGACTTGAGCACAGGCTGACACTCCCAGTGCAGTGCTGAGGGAGTGCTGCACTGTCGGAGGTGCTACCTTTTGGATGAGACGTTAAACCGAGGCCCCATCTGCCCTCTCAGGTGGGCGTAAAAGTTCCCACGGCACTATTTCGAAGAGCAGGGGAGTTATCCCGGTGTCCTGGCCAATATTTATCCCTCAATCAACATCAGTAAAACAGATGATCTGACCCGAGTTTGTGAAAGGTGCTATATAAATGCAAGTCTTTCTTTCTTTCTTTCTCTAATTCTTCTCCCCACTCTCTTCAATTTGGAACTCCCTCCCGCAAAAAGCTGCTCAGGCTGGGGGTCAATTGAAAATTTCAGAACTGAGATTGATAGATTTTTGTTGGGTAAGGGTATTGAGGGATACGGATCCAAGACGGATAGATGGGAGTTATGATACAGATCAGCCAAGAGCTAACTGAATGGCAGAACAGGCTCGAAGGGCTGAATGGCCTCCTCCTGTTCCCATGTTCCTATATTCCTGTATCAGGAGTGGAGAAAATTAGAGGGCATAAGAAAGAATTAAAAAAAAATTCTAACCACACCTTTGAATCCAGGGAACAGCAGCTACAATAAAGCAGAGATTAGATATAACACAGAGTCAGCATCACACGTTCAATGGTCACTACTGCAGAGGTATGTGTTAATGCAAGTCATAAAATACAAAAAAAAATCTCCTTATAATTATAACCTGCCTTTGTGGATACAGGGCCATGGAGCCTTGTCTGTGCCAAGTCAGCCAATCACAGCCAGGACACTGCAATTGGCCTCAGTACTCTTGGGCTGAGAAGGGGGGGAAGAAAATTACCCAGAGTGTCTGTAACCAATCACAATCCTGTGAATCTCCCGAGTTTATTTTGGCCAGTGCTAACATGACTATAGGGAAAAAAGCACGACATTCAGTCCTCAATGAAAGAACTTGCATTTATACAGCGCTTTCCACAACCTCGGGACATCCCAGAACGACTTACAGCCAATGAAGTACTTCTTTGAAGTGTAGCCACTGTTGTAATGCAGGAAATGCGTCACCCAATTTTGCTCAATGCAAGCTCCCACAAGCAGCAACAAGAAAAATGACCAGATAATCTGTTTTAGTGAATGTTGGTTGAGGGATAAATATTGGCCCAGGTCTAAATATTGGGAGAACTGCCTGCTCTGCTTCGAAATAGTGCCATGGCGTTTTTCCCATAAGTGAAGACTGGGCCTTGTTTAACGTCTCATCCATGTGGAACTTGTTACCACAGGGAGTGGTTGAGGCAAATAGTGATGTGAGAAAACTACTAAGCACTTGGTTTGAGTATAAAACAAGGCTTTAATCAACTGTTTCACAACCATGAGTTCTAGTTACATCACTAGTTCCTGGTTACAAAAACGTCCTGAGCAAGCTGGGCCCATGCCCAAGTATTTATACTTTCCTTGGACAGCGCAACCAGCTGGCTGCCCAGTGTTATCTCATGAGTCATTTCCACATGAATGGTAAGATTCATGACAAATAGCATAGATGCATTTAAGGGGGGACTAGATAAACACACGAGGGAGACAGGAATAGAACGATATGCTGACAGGGTGAGATGAAGAAAGGTGGGAGGAGGCTCAGGTAGAGCATAAACACCAGTTGGACCGAATGGCCTATTTCTGTGCTGAAAATTCTATGTAATTCTATGTAAGACGGCACCTCCGACAGTGCAGCACTCCCTCAGTACTGCATTGGAGAGTCAGCCTGGATTTGGTATTCAAGTCCCTGGAGTGGGACTATGAACCCTCAACCTTCTGACTCAGAGACAAGTGTACGACCATGGTGGACACTTTAATTGACAAATGGTTAATGCATGTGATCTAGTCTCAGCAAAGTGTGGATATCGGGCATGACCGGGATCGGTTCAGTTGTGATGCCATCCAGGGTAGAATAGCTCACAACATTCACTGTTTGGGCAGATAGAACTTACACAGGGTGGAAGATATGATGAGCAAGGGTTATATGTGACCAGTGACCCTGCTTGGAGTACAGTACGTTCCAGTAGCCGTTATTGTTAGACAAGCATTAATGGAACAGAGAATCTGATCAGAAGTTCAGCTCTCTCCTATTACAAGTTGTGTTGTTTTGAGATACGCTGTGCAGGACACCCTGGGGTTTAGCTTGCACACCGGTCAACACATATTAACACAAGAGCACGGGTTAATGACTGCCTTAAAATAGTGCAACACCCGGCTCCTGGGAAAAACTAAACCCCTGAGTTATAATGTGCAAAAGACCCATGCCCCACTGTTCCTGTGGGATGGCAATGCGATGGGATAATGAAGAGTGCAAGAGAGCGAGGAGGGACAGTCCTGATGAAATGAATGACTAATTATTCAGCTGGCTGAATAGATTGCTAATTTTCATTTAATTTGCACACCATAGGCTGTATGCATATATAATAAGGATAAACTGAAGGGCTTTATTGTATGAGATGGATGAGAGTGATATTATTAACAGTGATTTTTCAGCAATCTGTTAGAGATATGTCTACAGTGCAGAATTCACAGTATATAGCGGGCACCTCTAAACTGCAGCCCATGGGCCATTGTGGTCCTCAGTGCCCGAGTAGCTCAGTCCTCATTGTGCTGGTATTTCTCACTGGCTGGATTGGCCCATTTGAATTTCATGAACATAGAGGTTTGGAAAGAGCTGATGCCTCGATGGTGGATAAATCCTAAATCAGAACACCGAGATCGGTTAGTAGCAGCAGCCTAAGATCATAGAATCATACAGTGATACAGCACAGAAAGAGGCTATTCGGCCCATTGTGCCTGTTCCTTGGTAGAGCGATCCAATTAATCCCACTCCTCTGACATATGCAAGTTAATGGCAACATAGATTTAAAATGTATATATTGGCCCAAGGCTCAATGGTATATTCATGGTCCATGGACACCCTTGGGACCTCATGTCTTACAGCGTAAAGAGTCCACACCCTACCCTAAAATAAGGTGAAACATCTCAGTTGTCAATGATGGAGTGATGGTCATATTTGTCCATGTAATCTCCTGGACTGGTTTCCATTGCCTGAGGGGGTCGGGGAGGAATTTTCCAGAGTATTTTTTCTCTTATTGGCCCTGGAGGGAGGAAGGACGTGTCTAGTCACAATGCTCCGGTCATCATGGTGTGGGACAGGCTTGATGGACCAGCTGGTCTTTTCCTGCCCGCCAGTTTTGTCTGCTCGTATTGTAGCAGGAAGAGGTTTGGCACTGGGCAGGGTCTCAAATTCTGTTTTATTTCCCACCAAACAATGGCGCCTCATCCTCCGCCAAAGCCTCTGGCGTTAACGTGGGGACTCGGCAGGAAATGGAGCCGTTGCATTTGAACTGCTCACCCTCTCCTTCCCCACTGATCAGGGAGCGCTAAAACTCCCATTCCAGTGTCAGCATCAAACACTTTCAGGTCAGGTACAGGATGGCCCGATGCAGAGTAAAGCTCCCTCTATTCTGCCCCACCAATGTACCTCCTCCTCCCCAACCTCAGACAATTGCCCACTACAGCACCACTGTAGCCTTGTATGTAGAATTTACATCACAGAAACAGGCCATTCAGCCCAACTGATCTATGCAAGTGTTTATGCTCCACACAGCGCCAGAGACCCGGGTTCGAATCCGGCCTCGGGTGACTGTCTGTGTGGAGTTTGCACATTCTCCCCGTGTTTGCGTGGGTTTTCTCCGGGTGCTCCGGTTTCCTCCCACAGTCCAAAGATGTGCGGGTTAGGTTGATTGGCTATGATAAATTGACCCTTAGTGTTAGGGGGATTAAATACGTAGGGTTACAGGGATAGGGTGGGGTATGTGTTGGTGTAGGGGTTACGGGGATCGGGTGGGATATGTGTCGGTGCAGGCTCGATGGGCCGAAATGGCCTCTATCTGCACTGTTGTGATTCTGTGATACTTCATCTCACCCTATCAGCATATCCTTCTATTCCCTTCTCCTTCATGTTTTTATCTAGCTTCTTCTTAAATGCATCTAAGCTATTTGCCTCAACTACTCCCTGTGGTAGCAAGTTCCACATTCTAACCACTCTCTGGGTAAAGAAGTTTCTCCTGAATTCCCTATTGGATTTATTACTGACTATCTTATATTTATGACCCCTAGTTTTGTCTCGCGATTTTCTGTCAAAATTAGATTAAAATCTAGTGGCTCGGGTTTTCACCCTCTGGCGTGCGCAATAGACCCTCTTCTGATTAAATCACTAACAAGCACTTGTTCTGAAAACTCCCAATTTAAAAAAGAACTCCAGTATGTTGACAGTCGAGTTCTCCCCTTGAGGTTTAGTCAGCAATATCAAACATGCTGACATCATCTGGTTCCAAAAGGTTGCTCTCAGTCTCCATAAAACAATAAGTAGCAACACTGATAGCTAGGTTTTCATTTATGGTGGGTCACTGGGTAGTCCAAAATTAGGGGCCATAAATATATGATGCTCACTAATAAATCCAATAGGAAATTCAGGAGAAACTTTACCCAGAGAGTGGTGAGAATGTGGAACTCGCTACCACAGGGAATGGTTGAGACGAATAGCTTAGATGCATTTAAGGGGAAGCTGGATAAGCACATGAGGGAGAAAGGAATAGAAGGATATGTTGATGGGGTCAGATGAAGAGGGGGGGGGGGAGGAGGCTCCGGTGAAGCATAAACATCGACATGGGCCAAATGGCCTGTTTCTGTGCTGGACATTCGATGTAACTCGATGCACTGGGCTGGACATTCAATGTAACTCATTGGACTGGACATTTGATGTAACTCGATGCATTAGGCTGGACATTCAATGCAACTCATTGGGCTGGACATTTGATGTAACTCGATGCACTGGGCTGGACATTCGATGAAACTCATTGGGCTGGACATTCGACGCAACTCATTGGGCTGGACATTCGATGTAACTCGATGCACTGGGCTGGACATTCGGTGTAACTCATTGGGCTGGACATTCAGTGTAATTCGATGCATTGGGCTGGGCATTCGATGTAACTCATTGGGCTGGGCTGGACATTCAATGTAACTCACTGGGCTGGGCATTCAGTGTAACTTGATGCACTGGGCTGGACATTTGATGTAACTCACTGGGCTGGACATTCGATGTAACTCATTGGGCTGGACATTCAATGTAACTCATTGGGCTGGACATTCAATGTAACTCACTGGGCTGGACATTCGATGTAACTCACTGGGCTGGACATTCGATGTAACTCGATGCGCTGGGCTGGACATTTGATGTAACTCACTGGGCTGGACATTCAATGTAACTCACTGTGCTGGACATTCGATGTAACTCGATGCACTGGGCTGGACATTCGATGTAACTCATTGGGCTGGACATTCGATGTAACTCATTGGGCTGGACATTCGATGTAACTCGATGCACTGGGCTGGACATTCGATGTAACTCGATGCACTGGGCTGGACATTCGATGTAACTCACTGGGCTGGACATTCGATGTAACTCACTGGGCTGGACATTCGATGTAACTCGATGCACTGGGCTGGACATTCGATGTAACTCGATGCACTGGGCTGGACATTCGATGTAACTCGATGCACTGGGCTGGACATTCGATGTAACTCGATGCACTGGGCTGGACATTCGATGTAACTCGATGCACTGGGCTGGACATTCTTTCCTCTCCTGAGGCTTGGGTTCAAATCCAGTTTAGGCTAATGGGATGGAAATTACCATGTGCCACCGTTAAGGGTCCTGGATTGTATGAGTTCAGACAGTGTTTATGTGTTACAGTTGGCTCAACACCTCTGAGCTACGTAAATGAAAGATCAGCCAGGATCCTATTTCCTGTCCAGGGAATTTGGGTTGTAAAAAAACATGTGTCCATGAACGTTGGGTATGAACAGGATCTGGACCATCTGTAATGCCTCTCGTGGTCCAATTGCTCACTGACAATCTTCTGGGTTCACACAATAAGAATGGCTACTGGAGTGAAGTACCAGAGGGGTACCTGTGGAACCATACCCCAAAAAAGAACCACTACCTTCAGAAGATGGGGGGGGATAATTGGAGGGGGACAATCCCACCTGAATTTAAATAGATCAATAGATTTTTCGACACGAAGAAGAAAGACTTGCATTTATATAGCGCTTTTCACGACCACCGGACATCCCAAAGCGCTTTACAGCCAATGAAGTACTTTTGAAGTGTAGTCACTGTTGTAATGTAGGAAACATGGCAGCCAATTTGCGCACAGCAAGCTCCCACACACAGCAATGTGATAATGACCAGATAATCTGTTTTTGTTACATTGATTTAGGGATAAATATTGGCCAGGACGGGGAGAACTCCCCATTGTTCTTCAAAATAGTGCTAGGTGATCTTTTACATCCACTTGAGAGAGCAGATGGGGACTCGGAAAGACGGCACCTCCGACAGTATCAGCGCTCTCCTCCGCACTGCATTGAAGCGTCAGCCTAGATTTTTGTGCTCAAGTCTCATGGAGTGTGACTTGAACGCACAACCTTCTGAGCCGGAGGTGAGAGTGCTGCCAACTGAACCACGGCTGACACCTCAAGGGAATCAAGGGATATGGGGATAGGGTGGGAAAGTGGAGTTGAGGTCGAAGATCAGTCATGATCTTATTGAATGGCAGAGCAGGCTCGAGGGGCCGTTTGGCTAGTCCTGCAAAAGGGGTGAACGGCCATTTCAGCTGGTTATGCGATTTCAGAGGAGAGTTGCGGGAGAACCCCCATAGAATTTCAGAACTGTAGAATCATGCAGCACAGAAAGAGGCCAGTCAGCCCATCGTTCTGAACCAGCTCTCTGAAAGAGCTATCCACTTAGCTCCCACTCTTAGCTTTTTTTCACATATTCATGCCAGTGAACGTATCTTTCTAAGTGAGTATTAATCTTATCCCATCTTATGGCCTCTAGGAGCTTGACCACAGCCAATGTTAGACTGACTGGTCTACAGTTACCCAGTTTGTCCCTCCAACCCTGCTTATTACAGGGACTCTATTTTTTAATGATCCCCGGTGATCTCCCGATAAGTGGCTGGTTGTTTTTCAGCAATCCTTGGCTACCTCGCCAGGTGTGCTGCATTTTGACGTTTGCGATGGACTTTTGTTGCTTGCGTGATCATATTTTCCTTGTTTTTATTTTGGCGTATCTCCAGTTAGCTGTGATTGCAATCTCCCCGGGTCAATGGGAGGTGCACTGAGCTGAGGAGCTGGCTCTCCTGACTGCCAGTTACAGAGATAAAGACATTGGACGTCTCACCGTAACACATGCAACTGCTTCCTCAGCACTCAGTGACGGCAGCTTCGTTGATTTCAGCAAACTATACCAGCTGGCTTGAAATCCTCGCAGAATTGTCATCGCTTGTTATTTTCTTGCTCGCAAACCCATCGCCCCCAAAGGGTCTACGTAAATTGGCAGTAGGTAGCAAACCTAATGGTGCTGTTAATGGAATTTTCCACCCAATGTTTACAGTCATTTTTTTTCATTTTGATTCTGCTGCAGAAATGCCACTGTTGTTCTCAAAGGGCATTTAAAGCCCTGGGGCTGGCCAGTTTTGTAGTTTTTCACCTGCCCAGTATTTGATGCTGCAACAAACGCTAATATCAGTGCTCCTAATAATATTGGCATCCTGGGGCCAATATTGATCCCTCAACCAACATCACTAAAAAAAATTATCTGGTCATTATCACATTGCTGTTTGTGGGAGCTTGCTGTGCGCAAATTGACTGCCACGTTTCCTACATTACAACAGTGACTCCACTTCAACAAAAAGTACTTCATTGGCTGTAAAGTGCTTTGGGAAGCCCTGAGGTCGTGCAAGGCACTATAGAAATGACTTTCTTCTATTATATTAATAAATCTCCCTTTTGGGGTGAAACTTGCTCTCAATGTAACTTGGAATAAACCTATTAGGGCATTTCAGTCAATTCTGTGTGCTAGCTCATTTGTTGTAAATCTACTCAAAGTAATTGGGTTAATGAATGTGTTAAAGTAGACAAAACAAATGTTACAAAGACTTTGTTACAAATACTGTTGAGCGCAATTTCATCCCCATCAATACTACAATATAAATCATAAACCATTTAAATACAATTTTAATTCTACTTGTTCTTTTGATCCATTTTCTATTCAATCTTATTCTCATGTATTTTTACTTTAATCTTATTTTTCTTTTACCTGTTCTATTTTCTATACCTTGTATAAAAAGGGCTGAGAACCTTACAAAGGGATTGGAGTATAAGAGTAAAGATATCTTACTACAATTATATAGGGCCTTGGTGAGACCACACCTGGAGTATTGTGTACAGTTTTGGTCTCCTTACCTAAGAAAGGATATACTTGCCTTAGAGGGAGTGGTTCCTGGGATGGGGGGATTGTCCTATGAGGAGAGATTGAGTAGACTAGGCCTATATTCCCTAGAGTTTAGAAGAATGAGAGGTGATCTCATTGAAACATATAAAATTCTTAAGGGGCTTGACAGGATAGATGCTGGGTGGATGTTTCCCCTGGCTGGGGAGTCGAGAACCAGGGGTCACAATCTCAGAATAAGGGGTCGGCCATTTAGGACTGAGATGAGGAGAAATTTCTTCACTCAGAGGGTGGTGAATCTTTGGAATTCTCTACCCCAGAGGGCTGTGGCGGCTCAGTCGTTGAGTATATTCAAGACAGAGATCGATAGATTTTTGGACTCTAGGGGAATCAAGGGATATGGGGATCGGGTGGGAAAGTGGAGTTGAGGTTAAAGATCAGCCATGATCTTATTGAATAATGGAGCAGGCTCGAGGGGCCGAATGGCCTACTCCTGCTCCTATTTCTTATTTTATTTTACTTACCTTCTTTATTTGGTTTCCATCTTTTGCCAAATCCAACACCAGCACCAGCCAAGGGACAGAGTAAGGTCAGCCAAAGGATAGAATGATAGCTTCAACTTTTCTTTGTTGCCACTGAACCTTATTAACTGATGTCTCCATATCATGAAGGATCAGACTTTTGTTGTTCTGCTTTTCATTTTAGAAATTTCTGGACCCAAGGAACAAAGACCAGCCTGATTCAAACCCAAATGGATGGTAGTCCAATTTGTTCTTAATCTGGATCCCACTGTTTCATTATCAACTCTCAGAAAATTAGCTGTTCATTGCCAGCTTAAGAGGCTGTTTATTCAGCCAATTGAAAGGCAAGAATATGAAGATTGGCATCTTCTCATCACCAGATGTAACCAGGTCTATCAATGAAGCATAAAAATAGGTGAAACATCAGGAACACTGCAAATGGGCAGAGAGAGAAAGACTTGTATTTATACAGCACCTTTCATAACCTCAGGATGTCCCAAAGAGCTTTACAGCCAATGAAGTACTTTTGAAGTGTAGTCACTGCTGTAATGTGGGAAATGCAGCAGCCAATTTGTGCACAGGAAACTCCCACAAACTGCAATGTGATAATGACCAGATCATCTGTTTTAGTGATGGTTGAGGGATAAATATTGGCCCATGACACCGGGGACAGCTCCCCTACTCTTCTTCAAAATAGTGCTGTGGGATTTTTTTATGTCCATCTGAGAGGGCAAATAGGGCTTCAGTTTAACATCTCATCCAAAAGACAGCACCTCCAACAGTGCAGCACTCCCTCCGTAGGGCATTTGGAGAGTCAGCCTAGGTTTTGTGCTCAAATGTCTGGAGTGGGACTATGAACCCACAACCTTCTGTCTCAGAAGTGAGAGTGCTACCCACTGAGCCACAGCCGAAAACAAAACAGCCAGGTCTCTCACCACTGATTGCTATTCTGCTGGAATGTGCATGTGTATAGAGGTTGAGGCGCAGCTGCGATGCTCCCCATGGTAAATAGCCAACCAACGATTACTGTCTGGGCACACACATGAAGAACGGCTATTTGATTGAGGTACTGAAGCGCTGCCGACACCCATAAAGAAACAAAGACTTGCATTTATATAGTGCCTTTCACGACCACCGGACGTCTCAAAGCGTTTTACAGCCAATGAAGTGGAGTCACTGTTGTAATGTGGGAAATACATGGAACTGTACTCCAGGAAGGGTCAGCGTCTTCAGAGGGAGAAGGGAGAACACTTGGGGGTTGCAGGGAAGGGGCTCTGCTGAACAAGTCTACTTGCATTGAATTACATAGAATTTACAACACAGAAACAGGCCATTGGCCCAACAGTCAATACCAGTGTTTATACTCCACACGAGTCTCCTCCCACTCTATTTACCTAATCTCCCCCTGTCAACATATCCTATTCTTTTCTCCGTCATGTACTTATCTAGCTTCCTCTTAAATGTATCTATGCTATTTGCCTCAACTACTCCCTGTGGTAGTGAGTTCCACATTCTCACCACTGGGTAAAGAAGTTTCACCTGAATTCCTTATTGGATTTATTACTGACTATCTTATATTTATGGCCCCTAGTTTTGGACCCCCCCCCAGTGGAAACATTTTCTCTACGTCTAACCTATCAAACCCCTTCATAATTTTAAAGACCTCGATCAGGTCACCCCTCAGCTTTCTCTTTTTTAGAGAAAAGAACTCCAGCCTGTTCAGTCTTTCCTGATGGTTATAACCTCTCAGTTCTAGTATCATCCTTGTACATTTTTTTGCACCTTCTCCAGTGCCTCTACATCCTTTTCGTAATATGGAAACCAGAACGGTTCACAGTACTCTAAAAATTGTGGTGTAACAAAGGTACTTATTGGCAGTGCCTGGAATCTGATAGTAACCCGATGAGTAAACTCACCCGCAGTGCTGTACGGGTTAAGTGCTGAAGTAACTCTGTGTCGTTTAATTGCCGCCCTTTTGTTTACCAGCTTCTAGCGGATGCTTCAAGTGATCAAGAAGGAAGTTGTGGTTTGGGGACAAAGTCATTGTGGTTTTCTGTAACAGGAAAATCTACATAAAATGTTGCTTTAACAAAACACCACCAGAAAGCCTGGATTCAGAAACTAAAATGTATATGCATTAACAGTACAGCAAATATCTACAGTAGTGAACTGTGATTTAAAGGACTACAGAATTAACCCCATTCTAGATTTGATGGTTTTAGAATTACTTATAAACAATTTTGTTTATTTGAAGTTTAACTTTGATCTTGATTACCGGCCAATGAGAATCATTTTCTGAGTAGTTATGTGATAAAGATCACATTCGGCAGTATTTTGTTCGCAATCTTTTTTTTGCTGTTTCCTCTCAAATTTTTCAACCCCTTTCTCTGTGGAAGTGGTGTCTGTTGCTGGGTTACAGTTCTGTGGGTGTTTGTACCAACTGCATTGACTGAGATCAGCAAACTCAGCATAGACATGGGACTCTCCTACTGTGTTGAAGTGTCAGCTTGGCTCAGTTAGTTGCACTCTCACCTCTGAATCAGAAGGTTGAGTTCAGAATCCCACTTGAGGACATAATCCAGGCTGTCGGAGGAGCCGCCTTTCGGGATGAGATGTTTTCCCTCTCAGGTGAACGTAAAAGATTCTATGGCACTGTTCAAAGAAGAGCAGGGCAGTTCTCCATGGTGTCCTGGTCAATATTTATCCCTCAACCAACATCACTAAAAATAATCATGGTCAGTCATCTCATTGTTCTTTGTGGGTCTTTGCTGTGTGCAAATTAACTGTTGTGTTTGCCTAATTAACAACCATGACTGCATTTAAAGGGAGTTGATTGGCTGTAGACAGCTTTGGGATGTTCTGAGGATGTAAACGATACTATATAAATGCAGGGTTTTTTTCTTCTAAGGCTTAGTAGCACATTAGATCTGCTCCTCAGCTCAGTCAGGACAAATTACTTCCCAGCTTTGTAGAGCTGAAGAACTGATGAAAGGGTGGAACTGAAAGAAATCAGTATTTGTAGGGAAATGGTGTTAGGAAAATTGATGGGACTAAAAGCCGATAAATCCCCAGGGCCTGATAATCTACATCCCAGGATACTTAAGGAAGTGGCCCTAGAAATAGTAGATGCATTGCTTGTCATCTTCCAGAACTCGATAGACTCTGGAACAGTACCCATGGATTGGAGGGTAGCTAATGTTACCTCACTATTCAAAAAAGGTGGTTGAGAAAAAGCGGGGAATTATAGACTGGTAAGCCTGACATCGGTAGTGGGGAAAATGCTTCTATTATAAAAGATGTAATAGCAGAGCACTTGGTAAGCAGTGACAGGATCGGACAAAGTCAACATGGATTTACAAAAGGTAAATCATGCTTGACTAATCTACTGGAATTTTTTGAGGATGTAACTGGTAAAATAGATAAGGGAGAACCAGTGGATGTGGTGTATTTGGACTTTCAGAAGGCTTTCGATAAGCTCCCACATAAGAGATTAGCGTGCAAAATTAAGGCACATGGGATTGGGGGCAAGGTATTGACTTGGATAGAGAACTGGTTGGCGGACAGAAAGCAAAGAGTTGGAATAAACGGGTCGTTTTCCGAGTGGCAGGCAGTGACTAGTGGGGTACCGCAAGGATCGGTCCTAGGACCCCAGCTATTCACAATATATATTAATGATCTGGACGAGGGAATTGGATGTAATATCTCCAAATTTGCAGACGACACAAAGCTGGGCGGGAGGGTAAGCTGTGAGGAGGATGTCGTGAAACTCCAGTACGATTTGGACAGATTGGGTGATTGGGCAGAAACATGGCAAATGCACTATAATGTGGATAAATGTAAGGTTATCCACTTTGGTGGCAAAAACAGGAAGACAGATTATTATTTGAATGGCAATAGATTGGGAGAAGGGGAAGTGCAAAGAGACCTGGGTGTTCTTGTGCACCAGTCGCTGAAGGTAAGCATGCAGGTGCAACAGGCGGTTAAGAAGGCAAATGGTATGTTGGCCTTCGTAGCAAGAGGGTTCGAGTACAGGAACAAGGATGTCTTGCTACAGTTGTACAGGGCCTTGGTGAGACCGCACCTTGAGTATTGTGTGCAGTTTTGGTCACCTTACCTGAGGAAGGACGTTCTTGCCATGGAAGGAGTGCAGCGAAGATTCACCAGGCTGATACCTGGGACGGCAGGAATGACGTATGAGGAGAGATTGTGTCGATTGGGCTTATACTCACTGGAGTTTAGAAGATTGAGAGGGGATCTCATCGAAACTTATAAAATTCTGTCAGGCCTGGACAGACTAGGTGCAGGAAGGATGTTTATGATGGCCGGGGAGTCCAGAACCAGGGGTCATAGTCTAAGGATAAGGGGTAAGCCATTTAGGACTGAAATGAGGAGGAATTTCTTCACCCAGAGAGTGGTGAACCTGTGGAATTCTCTGCCACAGAGGGCGGTGGAGGCCAGTTCATTAAATATATTCAAAAAAGAGTTGGATATATTTCTTAAGGCTAAAGGGATCAAGGGATATGGGGAGAAGGCAGGGACCGGGTACTGAATTTGGATGATCAGCCATGATCTCATTGAATGGCGGAGCAGGCTCGAAGGGCCGAATGGCCTACTCCTGCTCCTATCTTCTATGTTTCTATGCTTCTAAAGCAACTCACTGGTTTGCAGGTGACAGGACTATTTTTGTCTCTATTTTCAATCCATCGTTGCTGTTGCCCCTGAGGTCCCAATGCTTCAGAGGCCATCCAGTAACCACGTCAGTGCCAGTGATAACAAGTAGTAATGAGCTGTGATTTAAAGAACTGCCAGAATGACTGAAGACTGCTCATAGTCTGGTATGATGACTACTCAAAGAAGAGCAAGGAGTTCACAGAGGGTGGGAGAAAGATTGAGTGGGTAACACTGTGAAACAGTCTTGGGGGGGGTTCTGGTGTTTTCGAGCAAGACAAATAACCAATATCCAGTGAAAGGAGACTGACGGGGGTAGGAACAGTGAAATTTAAGTAGAAAATGCTGGAAATACAGAGCAGGTCAGTTGGCATCTGAAAGAAGACAGGTTAACATTTCACGTTGAACCTTTCACCAGGATTGGCATGGTCAGGAGGAGAGCTACTCTACAGCGTGAACCAATACATTTGAAAAGCAAGTGCCAAGAGCTGTGTCCTCAATGTTGGAAAATAGAAGTTTGAGGAGATGATTGTAAAATACAAGGGCCTAGAGTTGCTGTTTGGTTTCTGCCCAGATATCAACGCAATCTGGGTGGAATTGACTAAAATAGCGCAAAAGATCGTGGAATTTAAAACATGTGAGTTACGCCCATAACCATTTACACTCAAGTTTCTGTGATCTTTGTTCTTTGTTTCTATATTTTAAAAAAATACTAAATAAAATCAAAAACAATTGCTTGGGTCCTACTGCTCCATTATAAAGCCAAACATGACATGACAGAAAGTGTCAATCCTGCATTCTGGTGAAATAAAAGTTGCTCTGTTTTTTGTCAATGATGGTGCTCTTAGACATCAGTGAATGTGGAAATGGTGAGTAACTGAACTGCAGGTTCACTTTCATTCTAGCCAAACTAAATAGGTAGAATGAAGCCTTTCATTAGACTCCTTCTTCAGGAGTCACTGGGTTTGTGCAATCCCATGTATTGATATATTTAAAATCAGTGTGCACTTCCTGTTCATATTTGTAATTGGAATTGTCCATGTAAAAATTGCCAGGCTCGAATTATATCCCCTCCCCATGGAGGTACAACACCACCACTGGCAGGAGGGTGTCATTACAACGTGACAAGTTTACATAGGCAGTTTAAGGGGATATTTAAAAATACATAGAATATATACATTCCAACAAGAAAGAAAAATTCCAAGGGGAGGACCCACCATCTGTGGTTAACTAAAAAAGTTAAAGATAGTATTAAACTTAAAGAAAAAGCATATAATTGCGCAAAGATGGGTGGCAGGTCAGAAGATTGGACAGAATATAAAAAACAGCAAAGAATGTCTAAAAGATTAATAAGGAGAGAAAAATTAGAGTACGAGAGAAAGCTAGCTAGAAATATAAAAGAGTAAGAGTTTCTATAGATATTTTAAAAAGAAAAGAGCTAACAAAGTGAGCGTTGGTCCTATAAAAAGTGAGTCTGGGGAATTAATAATGGAAAATGAGGAGATGGCGGTTGAATTGAACAGATATTTTGCATCGGTCTTTACTATAGAGGATACAAGTAACATCCCAGAAATAGCTGTAATTCAGGAAATGGAAGGGAGGGAGGAACTCAAGAAAATTATAATCACCAGGGACGTGGTACTGAGCAAATTGTTGGAGCTGCAGGCTGACAAGTCCCCGGGTCCTGATGGACTTCATCCTAGGGTCTTAAAAGAAGTGGCTAGTGAGATAGTTGATGCGTTGGTTTTAATTTTCCAAAGTTCCCTAGATTCGGGGAAGGTTCCATTAGATTGGAAAATAGCAAATGTAACTCCTTTATTCAAAAAGGGAGGGAGACAGAAAGCAGGAAACTACAGGCCAGTTAGCTTAACATCTGTCATAGGTAAGATGTTAGAAGCTATTATTAATGACGTTATAGCAGGGCACTTAGAAAAGTTCAAAGTAATCAGGCAGAGTCAACATGGTTTTGTGCAAGGGAAATCATGTTTAACCAATTTATTGGATTTCTTTAAGTAACATGTGCTGTGAATAAAAGGGAACTGGTGGATGTACTGTACTTAGATTTCCAGAGGGCATTTGATAAGGTGCCACATCAAAGGTTATTGCGGAAAATAAAAGCTCATGGTGTAGGGGGTAACAAATTGGCATGGATAGAAGATTGGCTAGCTAACAGGAAACAGAGAGTAGGCATAAATGGGTCATTTTCTGATTGACAAGATGTAACAAGTGGTGTGCCACAGGGATCAGTGCTGGGGCTTCAACTTTTTACAATTTATATAAATGACTTGGATGAAGGGACCGAAGGTATGGTTGCTAAATTTGCTGATGACACAAAGATAGGTAGGAAAGTAAATTGTGAAGAGGACATAAGGAGGCTACAAAGGGACATAGATAGGTTAAGTGAGTGGGCAAAGATCTGGCAAGTGGAGTATAATGTGGAAAAATGTGAAGTTGTCCATTTTGGCAGGAAGAATAAAAAAGAAGCATATTATCTAAATGGTGAGAGATTGCAGAGCTCTGGGATGCAGAGGGATCTGGGTGTCCTAATGCATGAATCGCAAAAGGTTAGTATGCAGGTACAGCAAGTAATTAGGAAAGCTAATAGAATGTTATTGTTTATTGTGAGGGGAATTGAATACAAAAGTAGGGAGGTTATGCTTCAGTTATACAGGGCATCGGTGAGACCACATCTGGAGTACTGTGTACAGTATTGGTCTCCTTATTTAAGGAAGGATGTAAATGCGTTGGAAGCAGTTCAGAGAAGATTTACTAGACTAATACCTGGAATGGGCGGGTTGTCTTATGAGGAAAGGTTGGACAGGCTAGGGTTGTATCTGCTGGAGTTTAAAAGAGTAAGAGGTGACTCGATTGAAACATATAAGATCCTGAGGGGTCTGGACAGGGTGGATGTGGAGAGGATGTTTCCTCTTGTGGGAGAATCTAGAACTAGGGATCACTGTTTAAAAATAAGGGGTCGCCCATTTAAGGAAGAGATGAGGAGAATTTTTTTCTCACAGAGGGTCGTGAGTCTTTGGAACTCTCTTCCTCAGAGGGCAGTGGAAGCGGAGTCTTTGAATATTTTTAAGGCAAACATAGATAGATTCTTGGTAAGCAAGGGGGTGAAAAGTTATCGGGGGTAGGCGGGAATTTGGAGTAATCGGACAGCCATGATCTTATTGAATGGCGGAGCAGGCTCGAAGGGCCGAGTGGCCTACTCCTGCTCCTAATTCTTATGTTCCTATGTTTCCACTGTTGTGATGTAGGAAATGCGGCAGCCAATTTGCACACATCAAGGTCCCAGCAATGTGATAATAACCAGATCATCTGTTTTTGCGTTGTTGGTTGAGCGATAAATTGTGGCCAGGACACTGGGGAGAAACTCTGCTGCTCTTCTTCAAAATAGTGTCATGGATATTTTACATCCACCTGAGAGGGCAGACAGGGCCTCGGTTTAACGTCTCATCTGAAAGACGTCACTTCCGAAAGTGCAGCACTCCCTCAGTACTGCCAAGATTATAAGCTCAAGTCTCTGGAGTGGGCTTTTTGATGGACCAATAAAAACCATCACAAGCGCCCCTTTTAGGGCACCACTAATATGGGATGGTCCAATCAATCTAAAAAGATGTCAAAATCAAGTACCACAAAAAGAAAAGGATACCTTCCCAACTAATTCCGAATTTTATTACTGACTCTCTGTGCCCTGAAGTGCTCACTGGTCACGGAAGATATCAAGTGTACCTATGGACACTGCATGCTCCCTCTCCAGAGCCACCTGGGCATTGACAAGACTGCGGAGTAGGTAGGTAGCACCCCCCTTGAGCGCCTACAAATTGTTGTTTTAGCCAAACCCAGTTTCATGAAGTGGGATTTCAACCCACGAGGCAAGAGTGCTACTCACTGAGACACGGCTGACAGACACCCATGGCATTTGTTTCCCAAACACTGGTTTAAAAATCCCAGAATTCGATGGAGTATAAGTGGTTTGTTTATTCATTCAGAATAAAACACTCGCCAGGATCACCGCACCTTAGTCCTTGAGTATATTGTTCCGGCGCAACTAAAGATCTATTCAATTTTTTTTTAAACAGTAAACGACTACAGGTCATTCCTGGGTCTGGTTAGATGGTGGGGGCGAGGGCAATGGTCCATTGTTAAAGCTCTCTGATGATAACCTCGCTTACCTCCGATTGGTGCGGCTATGCTCTATTGAAGTTTAATGAGACACACAAAAAAGGGGCGCTGTCAATCAGGTGACGTCATGGATGCGGTGATTGGCTACATTTTGAATTGTTACAGCAGGAGTGGGCGGGGCCGGGTCGAATCCCCAGATTACAGTCTAGCAGGAGGAGGCGGTGAGTGCCACGTTGCGGCGATCAGCAGAGGCAAGGATTTAATGCAATAAGCATCCAAAGAGAGAGACGGGCCAGCCAGCCGGCGCTCGGGCAAGCTACATTATTCACCTTTCTCTAAGCTGGTGCTTTCAAAAAAATACACAGCAAAAATGTTGACCGACAATATCGTGGAGGATTTTGAACTGCGGGAGGAGGAACCGTGGTACCACCAGCAGCAGAACATGGAGCACGGTGAGTTTAAACTTTAAAGGCGGCTTTGTAGCTTGGAGCTGGTAGATAGGCACCGGGGGAAGGGGCTGTACGCTGCCAGATTTAAGCCGCTACCTTTCTTATTCATACAAAAGCAAAATACTGCGGATGCTGGAAATCTGAAATAAAAACAGAATGCTGGAAATACTCAGCAGGTCAGGCAGCATCTATGGAGAGAAAAACAGAGCTAACGTTTCAGGTCGATGACCCTTCGTCAGAACCTTTCTTATTCAGTCGGTGTTTGGCCTGAACCGGCATAAACGGAAATAGTGCAGTTCCCACCCAGCTCGACCGGCTTTTGTAAAAGAGGCAAATAGTGTCTGTGTGTCTCTTAAAATGCTTTATTTTATTTTCATGCAAACGCCAATTCAGTTATTTGTTTGTTCCCAGCCTGTAATTAACATTGATCAAGGCTTTTATTTTTCGAAATAGTTGAATTCAATCGATGTGTGCAGCACAGAAGGAGGCCATTTGGCCCATGGTGCCTGTGCCGGCTCTGTGAAAGAGCTCTCCAATTAGTCCCACTCCCCTGACCTTTCCCCACAGTCCAGTGATTCTCTCCAATTAGACCCGCTCCCCCGCTCTTTCCCCACAGCCCAACAAAATTCTCCTTTTAAATTATTTATCCAATTCCCTTTTGAAAGGTGAATCTGCTTCCGCCACCCTTTCAGGTAACACATTCCAGATCACAACACACTGCGTTATAAAAACAATTCTCCCTCTGGTTCTTTTGCCAATTATCTTAAATCTGTGTCCTCTGGTTACCGACCCTCCCTCCCAGTGTAAACCGTTTCTTATTTACTCTATAAACCCCTCATTATTTTGAACCCCTCTATTAAGCCTTCCTTTAGCCTTCTCTAATTACTGCTGTTTATGGGGCAGGTTTGTCACTACTCCAGTAATTCACCGTCTGTCTGAAGTGCTTTGACAGTGCAATAAGCTGCTATACAAGTCTGAATCTGTCTTGTATTGGAATTTTTTGAAAGGGGAGCGGACTAGATACATGTCAAGATGTGCTCATACACCAATTTAAATGTGTTTGACCGATCGGACAGTGTAATATTGCTTGGTTGCCCTCGGGGAGTAATATTTTATGAACAGTGCGATGGTTCTGGGGCAGCTTGTGGCTGCCTGCAGGTGTAGATGTGTCCACTGTTAATAAACCATTGCTCAGACCGTGCCATTCAGTTTCGCTGATTGATTTCTCTCTCCCTCTTGTTGCTGGCTGTAGACCCACAGATGCACGCAGTTCGGTAATCTTCTCCACGTGGCTGGCCTTCAAATGTTACCCTCGACGGTGGGAGTCGGCCGGCTATTTCACTGTGGGGGGGGGCTTCACAGCGGAGGCTGATCTTTGGTGGGAATCCCGGCTGACTTTTTTTTTTGCCTTCCTTCCCCCAATCCCGCAGCTCAGGGAGGTGTGAAAGAAAATGACAAGTGTGCTACCAACTTGCATTGCGACAACACACAGCAAGCTCATATTTAAAGAAAATGTCTCTCCAAAATCCACCAAAGTGCAACTTCGATTCTAATGAGGCCTGAGCAGCAAGATCTGCCAAATAATGTGTAAAAGAGGTGTTTAAAACGGTCGGATGTTCACGGTGAGCTGTCTTGTCAGCATGGGTTCGCAGCTTTTGTTGCTTTCCCCCTCTTGCATACAATGAACGCACAGACTCCAAGGGCCCGAGATGTAATCGAGGACTCGTCACTGTCGATGTCTAGGCAACGAGGCAAGGCAGTGAACAAAAGCTAGCAAAATGCTCTGAACGTATATAACGAGAATAGAAGACTATATATCTGTTGGGGTTGTACAATGCACCAGTCAGACCACATGTGCGCCTCTCTCTCTCGCTCTTGTGAATAGTATCTGTCAGATTTTAGGGGGTTCAAAAAAACACCCCTGACTTTGGATGGTAGCCTGGGGGAGTTCAAGCTGCAGGACCAACATTCCCCGCCCTTGGTTTCTCTTGTGTCTGTGATAAAATCCAAGTGAGGGGTGTGGAGTGATTTTGAAAACGATTGAGTTACAACTTCCACTCTTGCTACATTTGACCTAATTCAGTTTGTTTAGTAATTAAAAAGAGAAAATGCTAGAAACACTCAGCAGGTCAGGCAGCACCTGGAGTGAGAAACCAAGTTAAAGTTCACGTTTCTCTCTCCACAGATGCTGCCTGACCTGCTGAGTGTTTCCAGCATGTTCTGTTTTTTAATTTCAGATTTCCAGTATTTTGCTTTTGTTTTATTTTTGCCTATCGACACCTTGGTATCTTGAGTGACCTGAGTATATGCCTTCAATGCTGCAGTTATTGGACTCCCTTCCCCTGCTGTTGAAATCGATGTCTTTACACAGCCTGGCAGCTTTTATAGCAACATCACCCCAACACCTCCTTTTTTTGGAGTTTTAATGTCACCGGTGAAAGGAAAGGAAAGGTGCATTTATATAGTGCCTTTCATGATCTTTGGCTGTAAAATATTGTGGGACATCCCATGACTTACTTTTGAAGTTGTAATGTAGGGAAATGAGGCAGCCAATTTGCATCCAGCAAGGTCCTGCAAACCACAATGTGATGCACGACTAGGTAATCCTGTTGTTTTTTTTTTAAAGTGATGTTGTTTGAGTAATAAATATTGGCCAGGACACCGAGGAGAACTCCCCTGCTCTGCTTTGATTAGTGCCGTGGGATCTTTTAACATTCACCTGAGGGGGCAGACAGGGCCTCGGTTTAATGTCTCGTCCAAAAAACAGCACCTGCAACACTCCCTCACTACTGGCACTGATTATGTGCTCAAGTCACGGGAGTGGGGCTTGAACCTGCAATCTGCTGACTCAGGCAAGAGTGCTACCCACTGAGCCAAGACTGACACCAGTGATATTATCTTGCAGGGATGGGTATCTTTCTCAATAGATGTGGACAGTCTATAAGCAGCCAACATTAGCAAGACCAATTACCCAGTTACTGCCTGTTTGGAGATGGGTGAGAGGCCTTCAGTCTGCTTGCAGTCACGTTGGTGGCTGCCTCGTCTCCACTGATGGTTATACTGGTACCTGAGGTGGTGCTGGAGTCGCGGGGCAACTGAAAGCCGTGTGTGCGCGTGCATCCGTCTGTGTTGAACTTTCACTCTGCAATGTTTACTACTGCTGAGTTCAGATGTGCTGCTTGTGGCAGACTGCAATTATAAACTGCTCAAATATTGACACCCAGTGTAAATCTTTGTATTGAGCCTAAGCTGAGAATTTGTGTGTATAAAAGGTCAAACTGTCAATGTAACCTTGCTTTTCATTGGACCAGTGTTTTCTGAGGTATAACTTTCAGACCAAGTTAAAGTGAGAGACTTGTACAATGTGGGTTTTCAACCTTGGAATGAGGCAACTGAGTGGTGACCTCTGAGGTAGTAACAGAGAAACCGTGATGTATGAAGAGTTGGGAGAGCAGATATGGGGGCGATTCTGGGGTTTGGGACAGAGCGAGATGGGGGCATAATCCATACTAAAAGTTTTGAGGTGACCTGTCCACCCTTATTTCTCCTTTTGCCCCCCCCCCCCCCCCCCCCCACCCTAAGTGTTTGTGGTTAAACCCTGTAGAAAGGGTAAATCCAGAAACAAGACTTCAAATTAAACCATAATAGGTCATGAGAGCACGGGTTCAAATCGGGAACAGGCAAATCTAGGCCACGCGTCTGGAAATTCTATACCCAGTCGTCACTGAAACTATAGGCCACGCATCCGGAAATTCTATACCCAGTCATCACTGAAACCAAGACCCCACATTGTTTAACAAACGGTTGGGGGTGGGGTGAGCGGCGGCAATGTACAAATGTTCATGGCTGATGAGTTGTGATGGGCCGAATGGCCTTCCTCCTGTATCTAGGAATAACGTTTGAGTATTTAACTGCTTTTTGTTAATTTTTAGATCTACACCTGGCTGCTGAGTTGGGGAAAACTTTGTTGGATCGCAATACGGAGTTGGAGGAAGCTCTTCAGCAGATGTACGGAACCAACCAGGAACAGATCCAAGAGATTGAGGTGAGGGGTGGACTCTGCATTTTCATCTCAATAGTTTGAAGGAAAACAAAATGAGAATCAGCGCTGGAAGGAGGGCTGTAGTCAGCACAGATCAGACTTTTGGTATCAAACCAGCTCTACATTCTCTCCAGTGTGAGCAGATAACCATAGAACATGAGCTCCTTTAGCCTCTGCAAGCTAGGGTTGTATTCCTTGGAATTTAGAAGGTTAAGGAGTGATTTGATCGAAGTTTTCAAGATAATAAAGGGAACTGATGGGGTAGATAGAGAGAACCTATTTCCGCTGGTTGGGGAGTCTAGGACTAGGGGGCATTGTCTAAAAATTAGTCAGACCTTTTCAGGAGTGAAATTAGAAAACACTTCTACACACAAAGGGTGGTAGAAGTTTGGAACTCTCCCACAAATGGCAATTGGTGCCAGATTATTTGTTGATTTTAAATCATAGATTGATAGATTTCTGCTAACCAATGGTATTAAGGGATATGGGGCAAAGGTGGGTATATGAAGTTAGATAGCAGATCAACCATGATCTCATTGACTGGTGGAACAGGCTCAATGGCCTCCTCCTGTTCCCATGTTGCTCTTCTCCTGTCTCGTTATGTTCTTACCAAACAGACTTGTGCTGTACAGGTGCATGCAGAACAAAAGTCTTCAATAATCTCTGCTCTTTCGTTGCCATTTACCTCACCTGAAGGTGTGACCCTCCTTGCATTGGCAGGCTATTTTACTGTGGGGACGGGGGTGCTGCACAGCTGAGCGCCATCCTGTGTGCCTGTGCACTCCAGCAGGTATCACTGGGCAATCATCGGGTAGCTTAAATCAACCTCCTTGCCCCACTCCTCCGGCCAGATGTGCTGCGGCCAATTATTAATGTAACTTCCTGCCAGCTGGTTGAGTTAGTACAGACCAGGAAACGGGTGGAGGCCATTCAGCCCCTCGAGACTGTTCCACCATTCAATTAAACCGTGGCCCGCCATGGTTCCGAATCCTTTAAATCAAAGGTGTGACCTTGTTTCTGTGACGGCACAGCATCACGTAACTCTTCAAGCAGAGCCATGGGGGGAGCTCGTGGATTGGACCGCGCGTGCTGCCAACCAGCTTTGCTTTGCTCTTCTAAGCGGGAAGACAATGGAACGTGAGCCTCTTGGCCTCCTCTGTGCTCCCTGCTCATTCAGTTCTTGCTGACTGGATTTCTGCTGTGTGGAAGCATTGTGACGTTCCTGCAGCTCCCAGCAAAAGCACGTGCTAGTGTCTGAAGGAAAGGAACCTGGCATTATTAATACTGCTCTGCAATTTGCATGTGTTGGAAAGCTGACCTCTGCTGTTTTACTGTCGCTCTTCGTCCTCTGAGCAAGGCATCGCACATAGGTGCGGTTAATAAATACTGAGAGCTCACACAGGATCTGTGCTACCCGTTGGCATGATTTTTTAAATGATCTTTTCTCTCTCTCGCCTTCTCTGTCATTGACCATTAACCTGGTGTTGTGCTAGAGCTGCTTGCCCCTTGCCCCCTCTCTTTCTTTTCTCCTTCTCTCTCCCTGTTTTACGAGTGTTCATTTTCACCTCGTTCCCTGGGCCAGCGTTGGGATTGTGCCACCCTTGCAATTGCACAGAGCCTTGGGCGGATCCAGTGATAAGCATTTAGTGTTGTATAGTGAAAATGTAGGGGACGGGACCAAATCGAACCCTTGCACAGGTGAACACCACTCCCTTTTTGTTGAATTGTACAAGATGTTTTTCTTTCTCTCCTGAAATTGCTGAGCGTTTGTTGTGATCTCTGAACTTTGACATGCAGCAAAACCAGTCAGGTGACATGATTGGCGGTTCAAATAGAAAGAAAGGCTTCAGGGCGTCCCAAAGCACTTTACAGCCAATGAAGTACTATTTGAATGTGGTCACTGTTGTAATGTAATGTAGGAAACGCGGCAGCCAATTTGCGCACAGCAAGCTCCCACCGCAGCAATGTGATAATGACCAGATAATCTGTTTTTAGTGATGTTGGTTGAACGATAAATATTAGCCAGGACACCTACTTGTCTTCGAATAGTGCCCTGGAATCTTTTACATCCACCTACATTACAACAGTGACCATGCTTCAAAAGTACTTCATTGGCTGTAAAGCTCTTTGGGACGTCAGGTGGTCATGAAAGGCGCTATAGAAATGCAAGTCTTTTTTTCTTTTACCTGAGAACCTTGGTTTAACATCTCATCCGAAAGACAGCACCTCCGACAGTGCAGCACTCCCTCAGTACTGCATGGCAGTGCCAGCCTGGATCATGTGCTCAAGTCTCTGGAGTGGGACTCGAACCCACGACCTTCTGACTTCAAGGCAAGAGTGCCACCCACTGAGCCACAGCTGACACCAGATCGAATCTCTTGACTGCTCTGCCATTATTTATTGTCTGATATTTTAAATTCTCTCATAGTCTCTAGTTAAATGGCGTTCCTTGGCTTTTATTTTTGCATTACCCAGAATCAGTCCCTGCCCCCTCCTTGTATGTAAAAACTCGGCTAATGATTCCTCAATCATTGGAACCCTGCCCTGAACTCTCCCACCAGCCCCTCGGTCGCAGAATGCTGCACAGCTCCGTGGAATCTGACGGATCCCTGCTCAACCATGTGTCCAGGTGTCAATGTTACATGTGTAAGTTTAGTCTCGCTCACTGTGGCTCCTGCTTATTCAATGACTGAGCTGCTTTAATCAGTTGGCTCTTATTAAGACTGGTCACCTGGTGTGAAGGTCAAAGGGCAGTGAATTGGTCTGCTCCTGGTGTAAGGGTCAAAGGGCAGTAAGTTGGTCTGCTCCTGTGCTTGGTGACATCTGCCAGTTGGAAGGCCTGGGAACATAGGATTGCTGGCTACGGTGTCTGACTTGCCTGTGTTTCAGTGTTGTGTGACTGGGAGCCTGGTGTCTGCTGGCTAGGAGTTTCCCATCACCACCAGGCACTGTGTGAAGGTCACTGTTTGGAGCACCTGATTTACTTTCTGTTAAACCCAGTGTGTCCAATGCTCGACACTGAGTCCCACGATTTGCAGAAGAGTTTTTTTAACACTGAATTCACATGGAAAGTTTGAACTTGGAAAGTTATGTTTGCTCCGACTCTTGGTGGATTTGTCCAAAGAACGGCAATTGAAAAGGAAATGTTTAGAGATGAGAATGAGTCGCCGCGTGGGGTGGTGGTGAGAATCGATTTTACTGAGAGGAGGTTAAGTGAAGCTATGGGGGTAGGTGACGGTTAAATGTCTGTGTTGCATTTAGACAGCTTCTTCTGATTTTCTCTCTCCTCCCTAATCCCTGGGGGAGCTGGTTTCAACATTGTGTATCTGGGCTACTGGGTCTGCCCATACAACTGGTCACAATTTGGATAAGGACTGTGGCACTGACTAAACTTGTCTTTTCAAGGTTTAGTAATTTGGAGAAGTCCACTATGTTAATTCATTTCTCTTGAGGTTTTTTTTTTAATGTTGCATCAAAGATATTCGATAACCTGATGCCTCCAAGCTCATCAGTTCTGATTCCTGTAATTTTCCACTCCTTGTGCTCAGTGAATTTCTCCCACGTGGACAGTCAGATCCTCTTGCCCTTTAATATCCTGCACTCACAGAATGTTCGGATGGCCTTTACAATCACTTGCCCTTTCGCTGCTTTTTAAAGACTTCACCTGCACTCGAAGCCAGAGCTAAATTAGTGACAAAACCATAAATGGATTGCTAGCCGAAAGGCTGAAATTGTTCTCTTCAGCAGGTTTATTGAAATCGGTAATCATCTAGACATTGAAAGAAAGACTTGCATTTCTATAGTGCCTTTCACAACCTCAGGGCATCCCAAAGCGCTTTACAGCCAACCGAGTACTTTTTTTTTTTTTTGAAGTGTAGTCACTGTTGTAATGTGGGAAACGCGGCAGCCAATTTCCGCACAGCAAGCTCCCATAACGAGCAATGAGATAAATGACCAGATCATTTTTTTTTGTGATGTTGGTTGAGGGATAAATATTGGCCCAGGACACCGGGGAGAGATTACAGGGCTGTGTTCGTCATTTAAAAAAAATTATTCGTATATGGGTTGTGGACGTCGCTGGCAAGGCCAGCATTTATTGCCCATCCCTAATTGCTCTTGAGAAGGTGCTGGTGAGCCGCCGCCTTGAACTACTGCAGTCCGTGTGGTGAAGGTACTCCCACAGTGCTGTTAGGGAGGGAGTTCCAGGATTTTGACCCAGTGACGATGAAGGATCGGCAATATATTTCCAAGTCAGGATGGTGTGTGACTTGGAGGGGAACTTGGAGGTGGTGGTGTTCCCATGCGCCTGCTGCCCTTGTCCTAGGTGGAAGAGGTCACGGATTTTGGAGGTGCTGCCGAAGAAGCCTTGGCGAGTTGCTGCAGTACAAATTGTACATGGTACACACTGCAGCCACGGTGTGCCGGTGGTAGAGGGAGTGAATGTTTAAGGTGGTGGATGGTGTGCCAATCAAACGAGCTGCTTTGTCCTGGATGGAGTCGAGCTTCTTGAGTGTTGTTGGAGCTGCACTCATGATGCAATGTTAGCTAACTGTTGGCCGATGTGCAGGGCTGGAATGTGGACAGTTGGTCTCTGGACTCGGTGCAGTCTGTGTTGTAGAGAGGAATGAGAGAGCTGGAAACCATACCAACTGCTGCCTGTGGTCTGGAATCTGGGTGGGTGTTGCTTGGATTGCTGTGCCTGGAACGCTGACATCACGTGCAGATGCACTGCTCCTTGCGGAAGCTGTACATTTATTCGTCAAAAGTCCAATACTGCGATATCGACTTCGACACGGGCAGCTTCCAAAATACAATTTTCTCTTCCATTAATTAAAAAATGATCGCTGAATTAGTCAGCCGGTTAGTAGCTGGCAAGTGACATACAATTAAAAAAAAATATTTCTTTGAGTGCATCTTAATCTTCAGTAGAATATAGATTTAGGTGCCTTCATCAGACCCTGTGTATAACTGTACATGGACTGCTTCTAAAATTCTCATCCTTGTTTTCAAATCCCTTCATGGCCTCGCCCCTCCCCATCTCTCTAACCTTCTCCAGCCCCACAAACCCTCTGCGATCTCTGCGCTCTTCCAATTCTGGCCTCTTGAGCATCCCTGATTTTAATCGCTCCACCATTGACAGCCATGCCTTCAGCTGCCAGGGCCCTGAACTCTGGAATTTCCTCCATAAACCCCTCCGCGCCTCTCTCTCCTGCGTTAAGACGCTCCTTAAAACCTACCTCTTTGACCAAGCTTTTGGTCACCTGTCCCAATAACTCTGTGGCTTGGTGTCCAATTTTTGTTTGAGAACGCTCCTGTGAAGCACTTTGGGATGTCTTACTATGTTTATGGCGCTATATAAATACAAGTTGTTGAAACCAATGGCTGGTGAATGACCCTGCCTGAGGTTGCATGGTGCAGCGCAGGTTGAGGTTTGGACTCTGTCTCGGTGCCCCCCCCCCCCCCCCCGGAGCCATTGGAGGAGCTTGCATCCTGCAATCTATGGAGGGTGCAGTTTGAGAGTTCAAATCCTGCCGTGGCGAGGTGTGAAATATGAATCCAATAAATCTAGCACCAGACAAATGACCCATGAATGCTGAGTTTTTAAATGAAAACCGGGAAATGATGGCGTTGCACAGCAGGTCAGTCCCTATTGGTGAAGAGAGAAGATAGGGTCTGGGGTTCCAGGGTTTTAGTTCAGATTTCTGCCATTTTCAACTTTTCCTTTTTGATATTTGGCTGAATTCAGTCTGGTGTTGTAGAAATTAAATTGAGGAGAATTGAACCTTTAACATTGTATTGCTGCTCATTCCCCCTCTGGAAGAGTTTCTCCCGACGCAGAAACTAGCAAATGCAAGCAATCTGAGGAAATCTCTTCTGAAAGAAAAGGGTTTACAGCATTAACTGCCAGAACTCCTCAGTGTCACAGCCACTTGCTGCGATGCCATGAATTTCTGATTTATCTCCCTCAGCGTATTGGGTGTTACAGTGCACTCTATTTTTGACCTTGAATGTTTAAGCTTTGGTGCAGCTTTCTTCCCTTTTTTCTCCCCCCTTTTTTTCCTCTTTACTTTTTTTTCCCCCCTCTCTCTCCCTTTCTACTCGTTTGACCTGGTGAACACTGTTGGGAAATCTTCCCACCATGGTCGCAACAATCACAAGGGGGATGATTCTCCTCCAGGTTAAGAAGTTGTGCAAGAGTTATGTGTGGGCTGGGGAGAAAGAGTTGTGCCTGTCCTCAAGCCTCCAGTCTGAAGGTGTCTTCCTAAAAACATTGCTGTCTGTATTTGAGTTGTTTCTCAGTCCAGTCATTTGATAACCAGCGACAAAATGGATTGCAATCCACGGAGGAGGGAATGTTTCCTTCCCCTCTCCTGAAATGGTATTTTATTCTAAGGAACCGCACGGATGACCATTGAGTCAACCTGGACAATACAAGTCTTCATATAATCATTGAAGTTTACGGCACAGAAGGAGGCTATTCGGCCCACCGTGTCTGTGCCCGGTCGAAAAAGAGCTATCCAGCCTAATCCCACTTTCCAGCTCTTGGTCTGTAGCCCTGTACGTTGTACCACTTCAAGTGCATATCCAAGTACTTTTTAAACTTGATGAGGGTTTCTGCCTCTACCACCCTTTCAGGCAGTGAGTTCCAGACCCCCACCACCCTCTGGGTGAAAAAGTTCTCCTGCACACTTTCCACCAGGGGCCACTGGACAGATTGGTGAACAGGCATCCTGCCTGAATTATTTTCTTTCTCCCATACCTCTGCCTCAACTCGGCTGTGTTAACTCATCAAAATGTGAACCTTCCCAATCTTAATGGCTCAGTATACCAGGCAGTGCCTTACTCAGTCATTGGGATATTAACTTGGCATTGCTCCCCATGTCTTGCTGATCTTAATGGCAAAGTCCTTGGGCTATTAACTTGATATTGGGGGGAAAATATTGAATCCTTGTTGCCTGTGACACAGACAGTCAGTGTGCTTTTGAAAGTTCTCCTGTAACGCTGATGCACTGCTCCCCAGTGTCTTGCTAACTAAATGTGGATTCTTGTAATGGGTGGAATAGCTGGATGTGCGGAGTGTGAAACTTGCTGCGACATGTCCTTGCTTGCCGGACTGACTCCTGTTTGTCTTCCAGTATCTCACGAAACAGGTAGAGCTCCTCCGTCAAATGAACGAGCAGCATGCTAAGGTTTACGAGCAGCTCGATGTGACTGCCCGAGAGTTGGAGGTGACCAATCAGAAACTTGTTGTGGAAAGCAAGGCATCACAGAATAAGATAATAAGGTAGTAAAATATTTCTGCAGCGAGATTATCTTAAATATTAAAAAACTTGCATAGGGCACATTTTGTGGTCACACTTTTTGTGTCGACATTTGCGATTGAAAATTTCCATAGCACCATTTCCCATTCAATTTTGCTATGTCAACGGTCACAATGGAATTGCATGCTCTGGCCATCAGGTGGCTCTGTGGAACGCCTTTCTGAACCAACACCATCTTGTATAGAAAAAAATTGATGTTCATCAACGGATGTTCATGGCTGTGTTAAGCTGACAGAGACTCGGACCTGTGAAAACTGGCAGACTACATGCAAACTTGGGATTAATGAAAATTTGAATTTGGGCCGGACACTGAGGGTTCCTCAGAATACCTGACGTCACAAATAACTTGCAAGTTGAACTTTATAGAATGTCACAATTGCCGTGGTTCCACACCTGGTGTTTTACTTATAAAATATAAGTAAAATGTAATAGGGGCCGAGGTTATGATCTGAAATTGTTGAACTCGATATTGTAAAGTGCCTAATCGGAAGATGAGGTGCTGTTCCTCGAGTTTACGTTGAGCTTCCGTGGAACAATGCAAGAGGCCAAGGACAGTGAGGTCTGAGTGGGAATGGGGCGGTGAATTAAAATGACAGGCGACCGGAAGCTCGGGGTCACCCTTACGGACTGAACAGAGGTGTTCCGCAAAGTGGTCACCCAATCTGCGTTTGGTCTCCCCAATGTAGAGGAGACCACATCGTGAGCAGCGAATACAGTATACTAGATTGCAAGAAGTACAAGTAAATCGCTGTTTCACCTGGAAGGGGTGTTTGGGGCCCTGGACAGTGGGAAGGGGGGAGGTATAAGGGCAGGTATTACATCTCCTGCGCTTGCACAGGAAGGTGCCAGGGGAAGGGGTGCTGGGGGTGATAGAGGAGTGGACTAGGGTGTCTCGGAGGGAGCGGTCCCTACGGAATGCTGAAAGGGGAGGGGAGGGGAGGGGAAGATGCGTTTGGTGGTGGGATCACTTTGGAGGTGGCAGAAATGGCGGAGGATGATCCGTTGAATGTGGAGGCTGGTGGGGTGAAAGGTGAGGACAAGGGGAACCCTATCGTGGTTCCGGGAGGTAGGGGCAGTGGTGAGGGCAGAAGTGCGGGAGGTAGAACGGACACAGTCAAGGGCCGTGTCAACCACGGTAGAGGGGAATCCTCGATTGAGGAAAAAGGAAGACATGTCGGAAGCACTGGTATGGAAGGTGGCATCGTCGGAGCAGATGCGGCGGAGACGGAGAAACTGGGAGAATGGAATAGAGTCCTTACAGGAAGCGGGGTGGAAGGAAGTGTAGTCCAGGTAGCTGTGGGAGTCAGTGGGCTTGTAGTGAATATTAGTCAATAACCTATCCCCAGAGATCGAGACTGAGAAGTCAAGGAAGGGAAGAGTCAGAGATGGACCATGTGAAGGTGAGGGAAGGGTGGAAATTGGAGGCAAAGTGAACGAAATTGTCTAGTTCAGGGCGAGAGCAGGAAACTGCACCGATGCAGTCATCAATGTATCGGAAAAAGAGGTGAGGGAGGGGACCCGAGTAGGACTGGAACAAAGAGTGTTCCACATATCCCACGAAAAGGCAGGCATAGCTAGGACCCATGTGGGTACCCATAGCAACACCTTTGATTTGGAGGAAATGAGTGGAGTTAAAGGAGAAGTTGTTCAATGTGAGAACAAGTTCAGCCAGGCGGAGGAGGGTAGTGGTGGATGGGGACTGGTCAGGCCTCTGTTCAAGGAAGAAGCGGAGCGCCCTCAGGCCATCCTGGTGGGGGATGGAGGTGTAGAGGGATTGTACGTCCATGGTCGTACATGTTGTCTGTGGACCGAGTTCTACGTGGTCTTTCTGGTTTGCTTGGGTAGATCTGTGCATGTCTTTAAACATTCTAGCTTAACTTGCGTCAACTTGCATTTCAAATGTCACTAACTTCTAAACGTCGTACTGGGCTAAACTTTACAACAGCAGGCCAATATTCAATAGAGAGGATTACACAGAAGGTCCATCAACATCTGAGAAGAGAAGGCAGATTGATGTTTGATTTCTGAGCCCTGTTCATGGACATTGCTGTTGTACTGCGGTGAAGGAGGAGGTTTCTGCAGCTCACTGGAGGGCCCTGGCTCTGGTGGGATGAGGGGTGGAGGAAGAGAAACTACAGCCTACATCCTGCACCCACAAAGAACGTGCACATGGTGCCTGTAGGAAATTTGCTTCTAGCTGGGCTCCAGAACCTTAACCACTTGGTCCAGTTTTAAGTTGAAATGTTCTTTTGTTTCATCCTGCCCCCCCCCGCACTTTTCACCCCACCATAGGCGGCCGCACCTTCAGCCGCCTAAGCCCCACACTCTGAAATTCCCTCCCTAAACCTCTCCACCTTCCTCTTCTCATAACTTGTATTTATATAGTGTTTAATGTAGTAAAAACATCCCAAGGTGCTTCACAGGAGCAATTATCAAACAAAGTTTGACACCGAGTCCAAGAATGAGATATTGGAACAGATCCAAGATAGGTTTTAAGCAGCGTCTTAAAGGAGTAGAGATGCAAAGCGGTTTAGGGAGGGAATTCCAGAGCTTGGGACCGAGGCAGCTGAAGGCACGGCCACCACTGGTGGGATGAGGGAAGTGGGAGATGCACAAAACTGGCCAGATAAGACATTCTCTCTTTCTTTGGTCGCCCATCCCTAAACTCTCTCTTCCTTTTAGCTTGACGATCGTGTCCCCTAAATCTCTGAAGCACTTTGGGATGTTTGCTAAATGGGGGGTGGGGGGGGGGGGGGAAATCCCCCCAGTATCTCCCCCATACACTCGCTGTTCTTCATCCAAAAGCAATTTATAAATCTGCTCCATTCACAGCCCTGTAAACTAAGGACGCCTGCAAGCGTGTTCTGATGATCGACCTGATCAGACTGAGGTCATTGATTACATGTCGCTTACTGTGACCTTGACCCCCAGCTCTCCAGGGCAGCGTCTTTAATTGAATTTGTCTGGTCTTGTATTTGGTAGCTTGGCGGAGACAATCGAGGGTCTCCAGTCTCACGTGGACGAGCTCCAGAGGCAGATGGAGGAGCTGAAGGCTGGCTCCCAGCAAGAAGGAGCCGAGCAGCGGAGAGCAATGAACAGCCTGCCCTGCCTGAAGGAGCTGTACGACCTTCGAAAGTAAGTTGCCGCTTGCTGATTCTCTCAATGATTTTAGTTTTATTTAACTTCAACCCTTTTTTGGTATCTGCACTTTTTATTTAGTCGTTTATAATGCATGTTTGTGCTTTTCAAACTGATAAACTGTACAATGTACGTTGATGTCAGCTGTGGCTCAGTGGGCAGCACTCTCGGCTCGGAGTCAGAAGGTCGTGGGTTTAAGTCCCACTCCAGAGACATGTACGCATAATCTAGGCAGACACTCCAGTGTAGTACTGAGGGAGTACTACACTGTTGGAGGGGCAGTACCGAGGGAGCGCTGCACTATTGGAGGGGCAGTACCGAGGGAGTACTACACTGTTGGAGGGGCAGTACCGAGGGAGCGCTGCACTATTGGAGGGGCAGTACCGAGGGAGTACTACACTGTTGGAGGGGCAGTACCGAGGGAGCGCTGCACTATTGGAGGGGCAGTACCGAGGGAGTACTACACTGTTGGAGGGGCAGTACCGAGGGAGCGCTGCACTATTGGAGGGGCAGTACTGAGGGAGTGCTGCACTGTCGGAGGTGCCGTCTTTCGGATGAGACATTAAACCGAGTCCCCATCTGCCCTCTCGGGTGGACTTAAGATGCCACGGCCACTATTTTGAAAAAGAGCAGGAGAGCTCTCCCCGGTGTCCTGGAGCCAATATTTATCCCTTAACCAACACCTGAAAAAAAACAATTATTTGGAATTGGAATAATTTAACTCTGGGACCTGGATTTTACTCTTGACAAACAAGAATAGTTTCCACTGCAAATCCCACAACATAACTGCTATAATTAGGAGCATCAAACTCCAAGAGGCACCTGGGGCCTTGTGTTTGTTGTGACAATACAATGCTCCAATAGATGGTGTTTTATATTTAACGTCTCATCCAAAAGACGGCACCTCCGACAGTGCAGCACTCCCTCAGTACGGCACTGGAAGTGTCAGCTTGGATTAAGCACTGAACTCTCTGGAGTGGGACTTGGACCCACAACCTTCTGACTCCGAGGCGAGTGTGCTGCCCACTGAGCCACGGCTGACACTTCCTGGATCAGTATAACTACATAGTATCCCTGGGGGCTACTCTTCGAGGGCTTGACAGGGTAGCTGCTGAGGCTGTTTCTCCCGACGAGAGAGTCTAGAACTAGGGTGCATAGTCTCCGGGTAAGGGGTAGGCCATTTAGGACTGATGAGGAATTTCTTCACTTGGAGGGTTGTGAATCTTTGGAATTCTCCACCCCAAAGGGCTGTGGATGCTGAATTGTTGAGTATATTCAAGGCTGAGATAGAGATTTTTTGGACTCTAAGGGAATCAAGGGATATGGGGATCGAGCGGGAAAGTGGAGTTGAGGTAGAAGAGCAGCCATAATATTGAATGGTGGAGCAGGCTCGAGGGGCTGTATGGACTACTTCTGCCCCTAATTCTTGTGTTCTTACGCACTAACCGATCTAGGGAGCTCTGACACAACTTTGAAAGTTAAATGATTCTCTGGATATTGGGCTGGCTGGTTCATTATTCTTTTGCTTTGTGTCAACAGGTACTTTGTGTATGACCATCTGTTTGCTGCGGAAATCACGTCGAATGAAACCCTCGTTAGTCCGTTGGAGGATGAAAACGAGAGGTTGAAGAAAAATATGAGCATGCTCCGGAGCCAGCTGACCCTGGAGAGGCAGCGGAGGGAGAGCGTGGAGCAAGAGTATTCCCTTGTCCTGAAAGAAAACAGTGAGCTGGAGAAAAACATTGCCAATTTGGATGATTACAAGCAATGCATTCAGGAGCTGGAGAGCAAGGTGGTGGAACTACGCCAGAAAAATCAAGGGGGCACCGACTTTGTCAGCGTGGTGGACAACCTGCTTCCCGAATCCATCCTGTTTTCTGGGAAGGATTCTTTGGACCTTGTTCACTTCTTCGGGGCCAAGGTTTGCGTGAATGGGGCGAGCTCGCCGACAGAAGGTGGGCCACTGAGCCGTAGCTCCAGCGAGACCCTGCTGGGGAGCAGCTCCGACGAGGACCTGGCGAGGGGACACGAGCAGACCTGCATCAGGAGGGCGGAGGCCGTGCGTCAGCGAGGCATCTCGCTCTTGAACGAGGTGGACGAGCAGTACAGCGCCCTGCAGCTGAAATACAATGAGCTGCTGAGCAGGTGCAGTCGCCCCGGAGACTCCTTGAGCCATAAGGCCGTGCAGACCCCTCGCCGCCTCTCCCAGGACCAGTCTCGCAAAGCCTCCCAGAGCGACCAGCAGACTTTGGCCAGCGAGGGTCCCGAGCTGGCCACCTGCACTGCTTGGCTCCCCACTGTGGAACTGGCCAGCTCGTCCAGCAATACCCAACCAGAATACAAAATTTTGTTCAAAGAAATTTTCAGTTGTATCCAGAAAACAAAAGCAGAGATCCACGATAACCGATCGAAATACAAACCTGTCTTCTCGCAATGTCCAGATGTAGCTCAGTTACAGCAAGAAGAATAGAGAAAGTACCAATATTGTTGTATCTGTAGTTGCAATAAAGTATTAGGAATTGAAAAGCCGCAGGAAACCTCTTAACTTATTTTGCGAATAATATATATATATAATTCCCATTACGAAGATCCGAGAATCTAATGTAATGAGCTAAAAGGTCTATTTAATACAAATGTATTTGTAAATCTGTCTGTGGTAAGGAGTGTGACGGAGTGACTTTCTCATCCAAAGAAAGTCAACTTTATAAAAAAAAAACAAAAAAAAAACACGTTTGTCTTCAGATTGTACAATTATTGTGCTAAACTATTGTGGAATATCAATCTGTGACACTCTAGCTGTATGCGATTTTGTGCTACCTAAATAACTAGCTAATGTATGCTGGGGAGGTGAAGGCATTTTCTGGTGTAGTCCCAAGACCTGCAGAGCAGGAAAGACCTTTGGGTGAATCCCTGGTCTTTACCGAGTGGGCTGGGCTCCTTGCAATGGGAGTGCTACATTGGCCTGGATGAGTGCTGCCAGGGTTGCAACTTCTGTGCACTGCCCAGTGGCCTTTGCTGAAACATGTCTATATGACGTTAGATGAGAAAGAATCCGTGCTGCCAGTTGGTGTCTGGACTTGCACATAAAGCATGGTGGCTGTAGTAAAGTATGCTGGAACTGTGTCCTAGCATGAATTGGCCCCTTTTTTGGAGGAGGAGAGTAAAGGGGAACAGGGGTGCTTTTCCTCAAAGGGGACTTGTTAGAAACAATGTTTAGTGAGTTTGTTTTCAAAGCAGACTCGTGTACAGGCTGTTGCTGTTCAATGAACAAAGATGTGTTGGAGCAAAACTTTTTTTTAGTTCAGCCCTGTATTGCTAACCATTCCTATCGTGCAATATTGTGTACTTCGGAACCTCTTCTCTCAAATGTGCAATTCCTTTAGGTTGGTTCAAGGCGATCACCCCGATTCCTTGTGTGAGGAGTGCAGGAGGCTTGCAAGTGGAAAACTGCACCAAACTTTACCCAACAACGAAGCTATGCTGGCAGAGGCTGAATTCAATGTAGATTCTGTAATTGTATTTTGGTTTGAAATTAAACAAGTTTGGGTGCTTGTAGATGGGGTGGAGGTGGCAGTTCACAGCTGCTACAGAAATTGTTAGAAAATAAAATGTGTGAACACCATGGGTAATTGCATCATGTGGTGTGGGAGTAAGGTGAAGAAGGGAGAGTGTTGGCATCTGCAATGTTTAGTTTGGCAATCTCGAACACAAATAGAAAATGCTGCAAACACTCAGCAGGCCAGTGTCTGAGAGAGCAGAGGAGTTAATATTGCAGCTATGGACCCTTCCTCCGAGCTGGAGGAGATCACAGGACAGTTACAAAATGAGGGAACAGGAGAAAACACAAGTAGGAGAGAGGAAATAGAATGATTTGTAAAGTGCTCGAGTGGAAAGTAAGACATTTGAAGGGGGTGGAGGTGGGTGAAGAGTGAAATACAGAAGGGGGGATGGGAAGAGAAAGGGGGGGGCGATAGGACAAAGCTCCTGACCATTGGCACCCTCCTGGGAGGTGACTGGGACATTGGGTAACAATAGGTGAACTGGACTGCATCTACCCTACTGACTGACTCAATGACACGGCCGGGGTTTGCACACACAGCATTGCAACTGAGTTACTAGAAGTGTTCCACCACTTTTACCTTGGTAAGAGTCATTGTTTCCCGAGGGACTAAAGGGGAAAAATATAGAAGTACATTTGGAATTCAGTCTTATGCTTTGGTTAATTGTGTACAACTGGCACAGATGAGACCAAACCAACTGTTCAACCTCACACCAATAAACTGCTTGGGGCCACCGTACAATGAGGCATGTCTGTAACTGGATGGGTAAAAGTTTGCAATGTATTTTTGCCACAATTGCAGAGTTAGTGAACCATTTTCAATCGTCTCTTTTGGAAACGCATAGCCCTCTACACGAGTCACATTGTCCAAGTCCTTCGTTCACTTTATAGGTAAGTGTGCTGGGGATTATGGGCACAGTGGAACTTGGTTAAACCCACTTGCTGCTACTGGGCCAGAGTGTCTCGACAGGAGCGGACGCAGCCTTTGTGAGCTCATTGCCAAATTGTGTGTCTTTTGAAATGTCTAAATACGAAGCGGGAATTCAATAGAAACAAGTTATAGTTTGTATTTGAGTGTTGGTCTTCTGTATGACAAAGTAGAATCATTCTGGAATTGCTGCTTGTATCTAGTCTCCTGTCTCTCACCCACTCTCCCTCAAATATTGCAATGTCAGTATTTAAAGTTTTAATAAACAATTGTTCTGTTTTCAGTTTCTATGGTCTGTTTTATGCTGTGGTCACATTACATAAACTATAGTCCACCTGGCTCTGATAAATGCAAAAAGTAGTTGGCATGAATAGCAGGACAGATTGTAAGAATTCACCAGGTATTCCATAGGGGAAGGAGGGTCTGAGTTTAGATTAATTAAATGACATTTTCAGATGCGTTCTCATTCCAGCCCTTGCTGCACAAATCCTAGCGGAATAAATAAGCTTCAACAAATTCAATCAGTCATTACTAGTTCATCCTCCATTTCTAGATCAATGGGAACTACCTTTCTCATTAAGTGGGATACCCTGGGGATGGGACGAAACAATTAAAATGTTACTACTTATGAAATAGAAATTACCAGTACAGAATATACAACAGCAAAAACACAGCTTTAGCGATGTTGTAGTTAACTGCTGTATGCTTTAATTTGCTAAGTTACTGAATCAGATCAGACACTGAGAATAATTGGGAATCCATCTTTTCACAGGGAGCCTGTACTGACCTTACAAAGAAAGATGCTTCAACAAGACATTAGAAGTGGCAGCAACAGGAATCACTCCTTTGGAGTATCCCCATTATACGTCTGTATTTGCTGATCTTAAAAACCTGCTCTAATACGGGCTTCCTCTTTTCAAACAGTTGTTCTCCCTTCCCCCATACCTTCAGCTATTGTCCATTGGTGAAACCTCTGCCCATTTGCCACAAACAGCAAAGAGTTTAAGATAGCTAACATGATCTGTGAAGACTGACCAACAACTGTGCCATAGGCACCTCCCCGTCTCTCGTTTCCTCATGACCTTTGTAATGATAGTCCTATTTGGTCAAAAGGAAGAGCCATTTAATGAAGTTATGAGGCAAGACATTGCAAATGTTATCAGCTAATTGTAAACACATCTGCTCTTTCAATACTTCTCAGGCAGCCAATGAGGTAATCACTTGGTGCAAGTATAGAAAAGTGGCTAAAAGCCTGGAGAGAAGTTCTCAATTTACCCATGAAGTACCTTCTCCATCTCAGGCCTGTCAGCAGTCACCACTTTCTTATAATACTGCTCCTGGTGTTGTAAGTTGAATATGTTTATATTTTAATGTTAAGTTGCATAATTTTTGTGTAGCAATATAAAACCTTCATATGCATTTCATATGAGACTACCATTTGTTAATAAAACATATCCTGCCACATTGTATTGTACAGAATATCAAGTCAACTGAAACCAACATTCAGGCTCAACTCTCTTTGGGTTTTGAACACTATCAGACATTTGGCCTCCTTTTATGGTTAAGATTGAATACTGAATACTTCAAAGTCGTGTTGCCTCGCCCCAAATTTAAGTTGCTATCTAGCAAAACAAGTGGGTTTGCATTTTTCCATAAGCAATTTTAATGTGTGTACATTGCACTTCTGTTCGCTCCCGTTATAATCCACAAAACTCACTTTCTTTGGCCTATATCTTGCTCGATACCCAAACACAAACTGTTTTATCAGTAAAATCCCAGGTGCGGTTAAATTACAGCACTAAAGAACCAATTGCAATCTTTTTAAAGTCAAATCTTTTGTTTTTTTTTACTCATTCAGGGGATGGTGGTAAACTGCTGCATTGGGGGTTTGTTTAAGTCTCCAGCAAAATAGTTAGACATCAATATACAGCAGTTTCAGATAAACAGTGTTTTGGAATGAAGACAACAGGATTAGCAGCCTACAGCTGTCACTTGTTCAGGGTCCTACAATCAGCTTGGGCTGCAAGAGGAAAAAAATGGATCAGCCAGCATTCCCTTTCCAGTAAACCCTTCTGGGATAGCAACACGGACAGCAAGGGAAAACAGGATTAGGCTTGGGTGTGATCCTCCCGTGGCCAGATAGCCTGTCAGCACTCACTGTCCAGGCTGACACATGAATGGCCACTGGCAGCCAGCTCCCATGGAACTGCAACTCAGCAAGAGTATCTCCTTGAAACCTGTAACATTCTTAGAGGGCTTGACAGAGTAGATGCAGGATGTTTCCCCTGGCTGGAGAGTTTAGAACCAAGGGTTACAGTCTCAGGATAAGGGGTCAGCCATTTAGGAGACATGAGGAGAAACATCTCAACTCAGGAGGTTTGTGAATCTTTGGAATTCTCTACCTCAGAGACCTGTGAATGCTCAGTCGTTGAGTATATTCATGAAGATCAATAGATTTTTCAGACACTATGGGACTCGAGGGAGATGGGGATCAGTGGGAAAGTGGAGTCGAAGCAGATCAGCTATGATCATATTGAATGGCAGAGTAGGCTCGAGGGGGCATATGGCCTTCTCACGTTATGATACCTTTAGGCGAGGAGGAGGTGGGGTGGAATTAAAAAACGAAGGCAGTTTAACAAAGGAAATACATACTTATTTGACCTCAGAGGGGTGATGGTTGGAGGCAGCTGGTTTAAAATGTTGCACTTCAAAACATAGCAATGAAATGCAGATCCTGTTTGCAATGTTACCTGTAAGCCATCCAGGCAGCATTTGTTTTCACAGTAAAATGTATTACCATAGCATAAGACACATTAGGGGAAGGAAGATTGACTGCAGTAAATAGGTATTAGAAGCAGAAAGGATTCAATAAAAGAATGGCGTAGCAGGCTTTATAAGGAGCAGGGAGGGGCAAATGAAGCTTTAATTCAGCGCTAAAACTGGCAGTGTCAAAGATAGACAGGGTGCAGAAATCAGTGTGTGAAGGGAACCGATCACAACCTAATCCAGTTGCATTGCTTGAAGTTAGTGAATTTTTAAAATTTTCCAAGCAGAAACCCATTACAGTAGTACATTTCATACACGGTCATAGACTTACAGCAAAACTTCACAAATGAGAAAAGCACAGCAGCCCCATGGTTTTGAACATTTTATTTACAGAGTTTATCTTCGACTGTTTGCAGCAACTAAACAGGTGTCACACTTTCCCTCACCTGCAATTCAAGTTAGGATGTAATTAAAAAAAACCACAAATGTGTTACACAAACAAAAAATGCATCTAGAAACCAAAGGGCTTTGGTACAATTCACTGGTGTTAAAACAGTAAAATGTCAAATTAAACATTTAACAAACAAGGTCTCCCCGCGCTGTCATTCCTGGATTGTACGAGATTGCTAGATCACAGCTTTTATTAGTGAAATAGATTAGACTTTGCTTTTTTACTGAAGATCTTTTTAATGAAAACAGAATCGGAGCCTTTGATTTGATTGTTATATATAATAAACCGTTATCCATATTGGGGTGGGCGGGGGATTAAAAGGTGATTTCAAATGAAACTAAATGATATTCCATGATTCCATATGGCTGGAGCCAGCTGATACATTTTTCCAACCAATCCAAACTTTATTTTGAACACTGGATTAAAATCAATAAATCCAAGTCAGATAATGCTGAGCTGCAAACATGGATTAGGCTTTTATTCCCCAGTGTGGGTAGAAGCATCATTCCTTCGGGCTTTCTCATTCAGTTACGATCAAATGGACAAGGCTTGCGTGTTGCACGGTTCGATTGTCTTGTTATCCCATCTCTGGAGCGAAACCAGCGTTCCACCTTCATCATCCGTCACCTCACCGCCCTGTTCCAAAGGACAGTCATTGGGTAGCAACAGGGCATTCTGCTGTTGTCAAGAAGGCAGGGTCCCTTTAAGATACCACATTCCACCATGACTTGCACAGCAGTCCTGTGAAAGAAGGAAAAGTTCAAAACTGGCAGTCTCAATGCTTGGGGACTAGGGGTTGCAAAAGAAATAAAAAAAACAAGACTTGCATTTCTATAGTGCCTTTCACAACCTCAGGACATTCCCAAAGCAGCTTACAGCCAATGAAGTACCTTTGAAGAGCAATCATTGTTATAATGTAGGAAATGCAACAGACAATTTGCACACAGCAAAGTTCCACAAATCACAATGAAGTTAATGACCAGATAATCTGTTTTTTGTGATGTTGATTGAGGGATAAATATCGGCCAGGACACCAGGGAGAACTCCCTTGCTCTTCTTCGAAATAGTGGCCGTGGGATCTTTTACGTCCACCTGATGGAGCAGACGGGGCCTCAGTTTAATATCTCATTCACAAGACGGCACCTCAGACAGTGCAGCACTCCCTCAGCACCGCGCTGGAGTGTCGGCCTAGAGTTTGTGCTCAAGTCTCTGGAGTGGGACTTGAACCCACAACCTTTCGACTCCGAGGTGAGCGAGCTGCCCACTGAGCCGTGGCTGACAAGATCGGCACTTCTGGGTTTCACACTTTTTAAGTTAGCAAAAGTGTGAATGTAGCTCCGGTGCGAGATTGGAGTCTCCTACTGATCTATTCTGCATGTCTCCAGGCAACACAAGGCACCCGGGTGATGATTTGTTGTCTGTCGTACTGCAGTCTTTGGCCTTTCTAAACGTCTACAGCAAAAACCACAGGACTGGAGAGTGGAGACACAGCAAATGGTTCCAAGTACAAGAGAAAATGACCTCATCGTGCTGTTGTGATGCCCAGAATAGATCGGTAATGGACTGCAAGTTTCCCATTAAGAGCAAGAAACTGACCGGTATCAATGCAACATGTTAGAAACTGAACGGGAAAAAGCCAGAATGACAGTGTAAGTCTGTCAAAGCTGATCACCCCTCTGGTATGGCTGCTCCAGGACCTAGAGCTGATCTTGCAGTACATCAATCTTTGAAAGGAACTAAATGCATCTTTTATAAAGCGTTGGTTTTGCCAATATTCTCCCCTCATGGTACTGACTCTCACTGGGATATAGTCCGACCGTGGCACCAGCTTCCTCTCCCAAGTGATCCTTCTGCATGTACGAGCCCGTGTGCGGGCTACTTGACTGCAGGAGCATCACATCCCGACCCCAGCTTCACCTGATGTCCACGAATGGCTCTGCTAGATCACTACGGTCCCTCCCTAACCAGGAAACCCAACTGTGGCATCCGTACCTACGACCTGGCTAAGATCAGTTAACTCAGGATGGATGAAAGATTGAAGCAGGAACCCGTTTGCTGTGCATTTACTGAGCGAGTCCGACTGGCTGAATTGTAAAAAGAACTTCGAAATGTTTTTAATTAAAAAAAATCAATAACTTCCCAGCATTCTCATTTGGCATAAAAATAAAACAAAAAAGGTGACTCAACCGTGGCTAACAAGGGAAATTAGGGATAGCATAAGATCCAAGGAGAGGACATATAAATTGTCCAGAAAAAGCAGTAAACCTGAGGATTGGGAGCAGTTTAGGATACAGCAAAGGAGGACAAAGGGATTAATTAAGAGGGGGAAAATAGAGTATGAGAGTAAGCTTGCAAGGAACATAAAAACTGACTGTAAAAGCTTCTATAGATATGTGAAGAGAAAAAGATTGGTAAAGTCAAGCGTAGGTCCCTTGCAGTCAGAATCAGGGGAATTTATAATGGGGAACAAAGACATGGCAGACCAATTAAATACATACTTTGGTTCTGTCTTCACAAAGGAGGACACAAATAAACTCCCAGAGATGTCGGGGAACATAGGGTCTAATGAAAGGGAGGAACTGAATGAAATTTGTAGGGAAATGGTGTTAGGGAAATTGACGGGATTGAAGGCCGATAAATCCCCAGGGCCTGATAATCTACATCCTAGGGTACTTAAGGAAGGGGCCCGAGAAATAGTAGATGCATTGCTGGTCATCTTCCAAAATTCTATAGACTCTGGAACAGTTCCCATGGATTGGAGGGTAGCTAATGTAACCCCACTATTTAAAAAAGGTGGTAGAGAAAAAACGGGGAATTATATAAGTCTGACATCGGTGGCGGGGAAAATGCTAGAGTCCATTATAAAAGATGTAATAGCAGAGCACTTGGAAAACAGTGACCGGATCGGACAAAGTCAACATGGATTTACAAAAGGTAAATTATGCTTGACTAATCTACTGGAATTTTTTGAGGATGTATCTGGTAGAATAGATAAGGGAGAACCAGTGGATGTGGTGTATTTGGACTTTCCGAAGGCTTTTGATAAGGTCCCGCATAAGAGACTAGCGTGCAAAGTTAAAGCACATGGGATTGGGGGCAAGGTACTGACTTGGATAGAAAACTGGTTGGCAGACAGGAAGCAAAGAGTTGAAATAAACGGGTCTTTTTCCGAGTGGAAGGCAGTGACTAGTGGGGTACCGCAGGGATCATTGCTAGGACCCCAGCTATTCACAATATATATTAATGATCTAGACGAGGGAACTAGATGTAATATCTCCAAGTTTGCAGACAACACAAAGCTGGGTGGGCGTGTGTGCTGTGAGGAGGATGCAGAGAAACTCCAGGATGATTTGGACAGGTTGGGTGATTGTACTGCATCTGCCATGCCTCTGCCCAATGTGGATAAATGCGAGGTTATCCACTATGGTGGCAAAAAGAGGAAGGCAGATTATTATCTGAACAGCAATAGACTGGGAAAAGGGGAAGTGCAACAAGACCTGCCTGGGTGTCCTTGTGCACCAGTTGCTGAAGGTAAGCATGCAGGTGTAGCAGGCGGTTAAGGCGGCAAATGGTATGCTGGCCTTCATAGCGAGAGGATTTGAGTACAGGAGCAAGGATGTCTTGCTGCAGTTGTACAGGGCCTTGGTGAGACCACACCTTGAGTATTGTGTGCAGGTTTGGTCGCCTTATCTGAGGAAGGATGTTCTTGCCATGGAGGGAGTGCAACGAAGATTCACCAGACTGATACCTGGGATGGCAGGAATGAAGTATGAAGAGAGATTGAGTCGATTGGGCTTATATTCGCTAGAGTTTAGAAGAATGAGAGGGTATCTCATTGAAACTTATAAAATTCTAACAGGGCTAGACAGACTAGATGCAGGAAGGATGTTCCCGATGGCGGGGGAGTCCAGAACCAGGGGGTCACAGTCTAAGGATAAGGGGTAAACCATTTAGGACTGAGATGAGGAGGAATTTCTTCACCCAGAGAGTGGTGAATCTGTGGAATTCTCTACCACAGAAGACAATTGAGGCCAGTTCATTAAATATATTCAAGAAGGAGTTAGATATATTTCTTAAGGCTAAGGGGATCAAGGGATATGGGGAAAAAGCAGGGACAGGGTACTGAATTTGGATGATCAGCCATGATCGCATTGAATGGCGGAGCAGGTTCGAGGGGCCGAATGGCCTACTCCTGCTCCTATCTTCTATGTTTCAACCACAAACAAGCCTTTTATTCATTCTCGGAATGTGGGTGTCGCTAGCAAGGCCGGCATTTATTGCCCATCCCTAATTGCCCCTAGAAGATGGCGGTGGTGATGGGCTGCCTTCTTGAACTGCTCGTAGCTGGTTTAATACAACGGAGGACAATTACGAGTCAACCATGTTGGTGTCAGCCTGGAGTCACATATAGGCCCAGTCCAGGTAAGGACGACAGGTTTCCTTCCCTAAAAGGACATTAGTGAACCAGTTGGGTTTTTACGACAATCCGACAGATTCATGATCACTTTTATTGATACCAGCCTTTTATTTCCAGATTATTTAAAACTAGGTTCAAATTCTCAAAGTGCCATGGCAGAACTTGAACTCTCATTCTCTCGATTATTAGTCCGGTAATTTAACAACTTGCATTCGTAGTAAAATATACCAAGATGCTTCTCAGGAGCATTGTCAAACTAAATTTGACACTTATGCAGATATTAGGACAAGTGACCGTAAGCTTGGTAAAAGAGGTAGGTTTTAAGGAGCGTCTTAAAGGAGGAGAGAGAGGTAGAGAGGCAGAGGGGTTTAGGGGGGGGGAATTCCGGAGCTTAGGGCCTAGGGAGCAGAAGGCACGGCTGTCAATAGTGGAGCGATTAAAATCGGGAATGTGTAAGAGGCCAGAATTGGAGGCGCGGAGATCTCGGAGGGTTGTAGGGCTATAGGAGATTACAGAGATAGGGACGGCGAGGTCATGGAGGGATTTGAACACAAGAATGAGAATTTTAAAATCGAGGCGTTGTCAGGCCGAGAGTCAATGTAGGTCAGCGAGCACAGGCGTGATGGGTGAATGGGACCTGGTGCATTAGGATACGGGCAGCAGGATATTGGATGAGCTCTAGTTTACGAAGGGCAGAAGATGGGAGGCCACTACACTAATGTACCCACACCAGACCGGAGCACTGCTCCGTTATTTAGAGCAGATTTAAACTCCCGCGTTAAGCAGTTGGTCACGTTACCTTCAGAACCTTGTCCACATCTGGTTTACTGAGACTGTCTCCAAAATCCTGACCCAGCTTAGACTGGATGACATTCCTACGCACACGATAATTTTTTGAAAAAATTTCAAGGAGTATTTGCCGATGCTGAAACAATAAAACCCGAGAAAAACGTCAATCCTGCATCATTGGAAGACACAACCCAAGCTTATTCAAAGCATCATAGAATCTTACAGCACAGAATGTGGCCATTCGGCCCATCGTGCCTGTGCTGGCTCTTTGAAAGAGCTCTCCAATTAGTCCCACTCCCCTGCTCTTTCCTCATAGCCCTGCAAATGTTTCCCTTCAAGTATTTATCCAATTCTCTTTTGAAAGTTATTATTGAGTCTGTTTCCGCCGCCCTTTCAGGCAGTGCATTCCAGATCATAACAGCGTAAAAAAATTCTCATCTCCAATGTTCCCTCTAATTTTTTTTTTTGGGTGAACGGCCCCTTTAACGGGCTGCGCAGCCCATTCAAAATTCTGCACGTGCGTGTTTTTTCCCATTTAAAAGCCGGTGAGCAGGCTGCGCGTGACTTCAAGGTCACTGCGTGGCCATGCAGCTTCAAGGGAACATTGCTCACCTCCCCTCTGGTTCTTTCGCCAATTACCTTAAATCTGTGTCCAGTGGAAACAGTTTCTCCTTATTTACTCTATCAAAACCAGTCATCATTTTGAACACCTCTATTAAATCTCCCCTTAACCTTCTCTGCTCTGTAATCACGGTATCCGGCCCGCACTTACTGACTGAGAGGGACAGTCGCCGGGGCTGTTCCACAGGAATATAAACCAGTCAACATCATGTGATGACCTTAGTATCAATAAAATGGAGACACAAAGGTCAGAGGCACTCTGAACTTTTCATTTGCGTTCCTCCTGAGACACAGAAGTGTCTTTCTACACACATCCCGCAATCCGACTGCTGAAAACAATTCTAGCTCATTTCCCCACCCCCTAGGGTCTCACAGCTGTTTTATCTCCCTGTTTATAGTCAAAATGTTAAGTGACACTGAAGTTTGATTGGTTTCACAGTACAAGTGGAACGTTATTGTCCCGATATTCTCTGGAAATAAAAGCCATTTATTTTTCACACCGATGCCATTATCCCTCTTTCAGTCTCCTCTGCTCCTTCGTTGCAGCATTCCCTCCCTATCGCCTCCCACGGTCAGAGTCATAGAATGATACAGCACAGGAGGAGGCCATTCGGCCCAGTGTGCCTGTGCCGGCTCATCACAGAAACCCCACAGTGCAGATAGAGGCCATTTCGGCCCATCGAGCCTGCACCGACACATATCCCACCCGATCCCCGTAACCCCTACATCAACACATATCCCACCCTATCCCCGTGTATTTAATCCCCAACACTAAGGGTCAATTTATCATAGCCAATTAACCTAGCCCGCACATCTTTGGACTGTGGGAGGAAACCGGAGCACCCGGAGGAAACCCACGCAAACACGGGGAGAATGTGCAAACTCCACACAGACAGTCACCCGAGGCCGGATTCGAACCCGGGCCTCTGGCGCTGTGAGGCAACAGTGCTAACCACTATGCCACATTGACAGAGTTATCCAATTAGTCCCACTCCCTTGCAATGTTCCCTCTGATTTCCCCCCACCGTGCGCGGCCCCTTTAAATGTTATCTTCCAGCAGCAACAGCTTGTGAGTGGCCTGCGCGGGACCTCCCGATGGATGCATGGTCGCTAATCCGTCCAGCTTAGGGGGAACATTGCTCCCTTGTCCTTGCCCTGCATTTTTTCCCCCTTCTAGTATTTATCGAATTTCCCTTTTGATAGCTACTATTGAATCTGCTTCCACTGCCCTTTCAGGCAGCGCATTCCAGATCATCATAACGCACTGCGTAAAACAATTTCTCATCTCTCCCCTGGTTCTTTTGAGAATTACCTAAACACCCAGGCCTGGAGTCACCAAGTTACTTCCCGATTCAAGTCCCCTCTTTCACCCTCTCTAACCCTGGTGCTGCCCTGCACTTTGGACCAGAGCCCTTCACCTTGCTTTACTCAACAAAGAAAAGAAGCACGACATGCCAACACTGACCTGTAGAAGAGAGCCGGATTCAAGAGCTGCAAAAGGCAATAGAAAAGATACTTTGGAATAAGCAACTTACCTGATCAAAGGAGTCCCCAGCTTCCCATAGTGCAAAAACCTTCTGTTCATCAGCTGAAGCAGTTGTCTGTGGAGGGAACTGAACAATGTGTATGTGAGAGAGTGATTCTACGCTCTACCACTGAAACCCAAAACTACAGAACATGCCCAGCGATGGAAAGTTGGGAACTAAGCACAATTTGCTGTGGCAGAGTTGGTAATGGGATAACGGAACCAGACAGGTCCAAAGTACTCCAGGCATGTTGGTGATTGGCCTGGGTCACTCAAAGACCAGCCAGTGGGAGCTGGGGGTCTTCCCATTTAGCTCCAGCTAGCCCTACGAGCCAATTCTCCAAAGGCTCCAGTCTGGACAAGCAGTGGGAAGGATACCAGTGCATTGTGTTGGTAAGCTGTGCGGATTTATCGGGTTGAAGTCCAGTCGTACAGCTGCTCACACTTGGAGGGCCTCTAAACCTTGGATCTACCAAGCTATCTAGACCTGGGTAAGTGGGGTGTGGGACAAAAGATTGTGCACGCTGCATTGGGCAAACACAAACTCCAAGTCTATCGTGGTTTGGAGACTCAAACATCTTGAATGGTTTCTGTATGTGGCAGATCGCCAGTCAACCAAAACATTAAAAACACAGCACTTGGGGTCTACATAAATATATAAAGTTGCTTTATATCAGGATGGGAGAAAGGAATGGATTGATCCTTGCGGGGAGGTTTGCTAGCACTGTTGGGGGGGGGTTTAAACTAACTTGGCAGGGGGATGGGATACAGAGGGGAGCTGAAATAGGGGGTGATGTGCTGCCAATTATAGAGAAAAAAAACAAGTCAGCTTGGTAGACAGGGCAAATATATAAGGGCAAGGCTGGATGGCATCTATTTTAATGCAAGGAGTCTTGCAAATAAGGTGGATGAGCTGAAGGTGTTGATAAACACATGGGAGTACGATATTGTTGCTATCACAGAGACATGGTTGAGGGAGGGGCAAGACTGGCAGCTCAATATTCCGGGGTACAGAATCTTCAGGCGAGACAGAGGGGGAGGGATAAGAGGAGGGGGTGTCGCAATATTAATTAAGGAATCAATTACTGCCATAAGGAGGGATGATATATTAGCAGGTTCCTCTAATGAGGCCATATGGGTGGAGCTTAAAAACAAAAAGGGGGCAAGCACTTTGCTGGGAGTGTACTATAGGCCCCCCAAACAGTCAGGGGGAGATAGAGGAACAGATATGTAGGCAAATCTCAGAGAAATGTGCAAATAATAGGGTAATAATAATGGGGGATTTCAACTTCCCCAGTATTAACTGGGATAGTCAGAGTGTGAAAGGCTCAGAGGGTGTAGAATTCTTAAAGTGCATCCAGGAGAGCTTTTTGAGCCAGCATGTAGAAAGTCCTACAAGAGAGGGGGCGGTACTGGACCTAATTCTAGGGAATGTGGCCGGCCAAGTGGAAGAAGTGCTGGTAGGTGAGCACTTTGGTGACAGTGACCATAATATGGTGAGATTTAAGGTGGTCATGGAAAAGGACAGGGATGGGCCGGAAATAAAGGTTCTAAATTGGGGGAAGGCCGATTTTAATAGGATAAGGCAGGATCTGGCCAAAATGGACTGGGATCAGCTACTTGTAGGAAAATCCGCATCGGAGCAATGGGAGGCTTTCAGAAGGGAGATTGAGATCATACAATGGCAACATGTTCCCGTAAAGGTCAAGGGTGGTTCCAAAAACCACAGGGAACCTTGGATGTCAGGGGATATACGAGAATGGATTAGGAAAAAAAGGAGGGCTTTTGGCAGATACAAAAGGCTAAAGATGGAGGAAGCCCTAGAGGAGTACAAAAAGTGCAGGGGGATACTTAAAAAAGAAATTAGGAGATCAAGGAGGGGCCATGAAATAACACTGGTGAGCAAAATAAAGGAAAACCCTAAGATGTTTTATAAGTATATTAAGGGTAAGAGGATAACTAGGGAAAAAATAGGGCCCATTAGGGACAAAAGTGGCAATCTGTGTGTGGAGCCGGAAGATGTAGGAGGGGTTCTAAATGAATTTTTTGCATCTGTTTTCACTATGGAGAAGGACGATGTAGACATAGAAATAGGGCGGGGGGACTGTGATATGCTCGAACATATTAACATCGAGAGGGAGGAGGTATTGGCGGTTTTAGCAGGTATAAAAATGGATAAATCCCCAGGCCCGGACGAAATGTATCCCAGGCTGCTGTCTGAGGCAAAGGAAGAGATTGGGGGGGCTCTAACACATATATTCAGAACCTCTCTGGCCACAGGGGATGTGCCAGAGGACTGGAGAACCGCTAATGTAGTACCATTATTCAAGAAGGGGAGTAGGGAAAAACCGGGGAACTACAGGCCAGTGAGCCTAACATCAGTGGTAGGAAAATTATTGGAAAAAATTCTGAGGGACAAAATTAGTCTCCACTTGGAGAGGCAAGGATTAATCAGGGATAGTCAACATGGCTTTGTCAAGGGAAGATCATGTCTGACTAATTTGATTGAATTTTTTGAGGGGGTGACTAGGTGTGTGGATGAGGGTAATGCAGTGGATGTGGTATACATGGATTTCAGTAAGGCCTTCGATAAAGTCCCACACAGGAGACTGGTCAAGAAGGTAAGAGCCCATGGAATCCAGGGTGCCTTGGCACATTGGATACAAAACTGGCTTAGTGGCAGAAGGCAGAGGGTGATGGTCGAAGGTTGTTTTTGTGACTGGAAGCCTGTGGCCAGTGAGGTACCACAGGGATTGGTGCTGGGTCCCTTGCTGTTTGTGGTCTACATTAATGACTTGGATATGAATGTAAAAGGTATGATCAGTAAGTTCGCGGATGATACAAAAATTGGTAGGGTGGTAAATAGCGAGGAGGGTAGTCTCAGTCTGCAGGACGATATAGATGGGTTGGTCAGATGGGCAGAACAGTGGCAAATGGAAATTAACCTGGAAAAGTGCGAGGTGATGCACTTTGGGGGGACTAACAAGGCAAGGGAATACACAATGAATGGTAAGACCCTAGGCAAGACGGAGGGTCAGAGGGATCTGGGTGTGCAAGTACACAGATCCCTGAAGGCGGCGGAACAGGTGGATAAGGTGGTTAAAAAGGCATATGGGATACTTATATTCTATGCCTCGGCTAATGAAGGCAAGAGCAAGGAGGTTATGATGGAGCTGTATAAAACACTCGTTAGGCCACAGCTGGAATACTGTGTGCAGTTCTGGTCGCCACACTACAGGAAGGATGTGATCGCTTTGGAGAGGGTGCAGAGGAGATTCACCAGGATGTTACCAGGGCTGGAGCGCTTCAGCTATGAAGAGAGACTGGGCAGATTGGGTTTGTTTTCCTTGGAGCAGAGGAGGCTGAGGGGGGACATGATTGAGGTGTACAAAATTATGAGGGGCATAGATAGGATGGATACTAAGGAGCTTTTTCCCTTAGTAGAAGGGCCAATAACTAGGGGGCATAGATTCAAGGTAAAGGGCGGGAGGTTTAGAGGGGATTTGAGAAAGAACTTTTTCACCCAGAGGGTGGTTGGAGTCTGGAACTCACTGCCTGAAAGGGTTGTGGAGGCAGGAACCCTCACAACATTTAAGAAGCATTTGGATGAGCACTTGAAATGCCATAACATACAAGGCTACGGACCAAATGCTGGAATATGGGATTAGATTAGACAGGGCTTGATGGCCGGCGCGGACACGATGGGCCGAAGGGCCTCTATCCGTGCTGTATAACTCTATGATTCAATAGCTCCATTCAGAAGCTCAGGATGTCCCAAAGAACTTAAAATAAAATCATTCTCTGGATGTGGCCGTCGCTGGATTGCCCATCCCTAGTTGCCCTGAGAAGGTGGTGGCGAGCCTTCTTGAACCGCTGACGTTTATGTGGTGAAGGTGTTCTCACAATACTGTTATTCTTTGTAGCAGTTTGATACGACTGAGTGTCTCGCTCGGCCACTTCAGAGGGCAGTGAGGAGTCAACCATGTTGGTGTGGGACTGGAGTCACGTGTAGGCCCAGACTGGGTAAGGACGGCAGGTTTCCTTCCCTGAAGGACTTTAGTGAACCAGTCGGGTTTTTATGACATTCTGACAACTTCGTGGTCACTTTTATTGGTACCAGCTTTTTATTTCCAGATTTTCAAAAATTCTCAAACTGCTATGGTGGGATTTGAACTCAAGTTCTGTGCGTTTTTAATATAGTCTCGGCCTCTGGATTACTCGTCCAGTAACATAACCACAACACGACTGCACCCAGGGTATTTCACAGCCAATGGATTATCTTTGAAGTGCAGTTGCACTGTTGTATTTATAGATAAACATGGAGTCAATTTGTGCACAGCAAGGTCCCACAAGCAGCAATGAGATGAATGCCTGGCGAATCTTGTTTGGAAGTGCTGGCAGAAGATGAACTCCTGGAATCTTTTACGTCCACCTGAACAGGCGGACGGGGCCTCGGTTCGACATCCCACCCAAGAGAAGTCTAAACCAGCAGCACCCTCTTCTGTAATGGACTGAAGTGTCAACCTAGATTACGTGCTCAAGTCCTACACTGAGAATAGAACCTACAAGTTTCTGATTCAGAGATCACTTAGGTGGAATAATTACATATAATTGCAAAGTATTTACAGCACAGAAACAGGCCATTCGGCCCAACTGGACCATGCCAGTGTTTATGCTCCACTCGAGCCTCCTTCCCATCAACGTATCCTTCTATTCCTTTCTCCCTCATGTGCTTATCCAGCTTCCCCTTGAATGCATCTATGCTATTCACCTCAACTACTCCCTGTGGTAGTGAGTTCCACATTCTCACCGCTCTCTGGGTAAAGAAGTTTCTCCTGAATTCCCGATTGGATTTATTAGTGACTCTCTTATATTGATGGCCTCTAGTTTTGGACTCCTCCACAAGTGGAAAACAACAACAGAATCACGCCGGAGACAACGGACACCAGGGCCGTGTACGCTTGGCACCTACCTGCAAAGTGCCGCCGACTTTGGGAGAAATTAACCCTGACCATAACCCCTTCCTCAGGACGTACCAAATGCAACCATAAGGCGGGCAGGTGTCAGACAGATACAACCTTGGCGGTTACTGCGAGCGGGGAAAGTCCTGAAGACAAGGTGTTGGTTAACAAACCGGGCACGTCACACGTTCCTGGGAGTCTAATGCAAGAGCCAGGAAGCCTGGTATTATCCTGCAGTGATGGCACTTTGGTCTCAAGAGTTTTCAATCAGCGTAACTTCAGCACCATTAACTGGCATTTGGTGTGGGGGGTTTTGTTTTACTGAAGCTATAATCTAGATGGCAGAACGGAAGCAAAAGGCTACAATTTAATGTCTGGACTTGGCTGAGATGCGCCTAAGCTCCATTTATAGTTTACGCTTTTATTTGGACGCGTGGAATAAGTTGCAGCCTCTTTGTGGCCTCTCGTAATTTGATGCGTCTTCAATGTACTGTAAATAAAAATCCCCAGCAGCTTCCACTATACTTACAGCAGCCTGTTCAAGACACACAAAGGAGCTCAGAGGGCAGGAGCCAGCTACTGACACTGGCTGGGTTATTGCGAGTGAAAGGATCTTTCGGGCAGGTAGGAGAAACAAAATAAAAGCAAGCATCGTAACGGATCTGTGTTTTTAATATCTTAAAATTGTTTCATAGAATCATAGAGCACAGAAGGAGGCCATTTGGCCCATTGTGCCTGTGCCGGCTTTGAAAGAGCTCTCCAATTAGTTCCATTCTCCTTTCAATGGGATTTTCCCATTTCTTGAAATTCTAACAGGAAAATCACTTTTTTTTTTGAAAAGTACATCCAATTTTAACCTCTCTACACACACGCAGGATTAGAATTTGGTGGATTTTAATCCTCTGAATTCAACGTCCGCCACACCGTGATGCTGAATTCAAAGACCCTTCACTCCACACTCCTGCGTGAGGTCACCCGTGTTTCAGATGTACCCTGTAAGCCAGGAGGAAAAGTGGGTGCAGGGCAGGGGGGGCACATCCTGGAGGCAAAGAAAGCAAACAAGCACTTGCTGACATTGATACGAAGCAGATATAGTCAGCTCATCTGCTGCTGAAACCCTCATCTGTGCCTTGGTTATCCTCAGACTCGACGACTCCAACGCACTTCTGGTCCTCCCACCTCGCACCCTCTGTAAACTTCAGCTCATCCAAAACTCTGCTGACCTGTATCCTAACTCGCACCAAGTCCCGTTCACCCATCACCCCTGTGCGCGCAACGCCTCAGTGGCATCGCCCCTCCCTCTAACCGCAAGGATCAGTGGTTGGGCCTCAGCTATTCACAATCGATATCAATGATTTGGATGAGGGGACCAAATGTAATATATCCAAGTTTGTTGATGATATAAAGCTGGGTGGGAATGTAAGTTGTGAGGACGATGCAAAGAGGCTTCAAGGGGATATAGACAGGCTAAGTGAGTGGACAAGAACATGGCAAATGGAAAATAATGTGGAGAAATGTGAAGTTATCCACTTTGGTAGGAAAATTAGAAAATCAAAGTATTTTTTAAATGGTGAGAGATTGGGAACTGTTGGTATTCAGAGGGACCTGGGTGTCCTTGTACACGAATCACTGAAAGTTAACATGTAGGTACAGCAAGCAATTAGGAAAGCAAATGGTATGTTTGCCTTCATTACAAGAGGATTTGAGTATAAGAATAAAGACATCTTACTGCAATTATATAGGGCCCTGGTGAGAGCACACCTGGAGTATTGTGTACAGTTTTGGTCTCCTTACCTAAGGAAGGATATACTTGCCATAGAGGGAGTGCAGTGAAGGTTCACCAGACTGGTTCCTGGGATGGGGGGATTGTCCTGTGAGGAGAGATTGAGTAGACTGGGCCTATATTCTCTAGAGTTTAGAAGAATGAACGGTGATCTCACTGAAACATGCAAAATTCTTACAGGGCTTGACAGGGTAGATGCTGGGCAGATGTTTCCCCTGGCTGGGGAGTCTAGAACCAGGGGTCAGTGTCTCAGAATAAGGGGTCGGCCATTTAGGACTGAGATGAGGAGAAATTTCTTCACTCAGAATCTTTGGAATTCTCTACCCCAGATGGCTGTGGAGGCTCAAATGTGAAGTATATTCAAGACAGAGATTGATAGATTTTTGGCTATTAAGGGAATGAAGGGATATGGGGATAGTGCAGGAAAGTGGAGTTGAGGTAGAAGATTAGCCATGATCTTATTGAATGGCGGAGCAGGCTCGAGGGGCCGAATGGCCGACTCCTGTTTTCTTATGTTCCTTCAGCAGCCTGGGCCTTAAGCTCTGGAATTCCCTCCCTAAACCTCTGTACCGCTCTGTCCCCCTTTAAACGCTCCTTAAAACCTACCTCTGTGACATAGAAACATAGAAGATAGGAGCAGGAGTAGGCCATTCGGCCCCTCGAGCCTGCTCCGCCATTCAATGCGATCATGGCTGATCATCCAAATTCAGTACCCTGTCCCTGCTTTCTCCCCATATCCCTTGATCCCCTTAGCCTTAAGAAATATATCTAACTCCTTCTTGAATATACTTAGTGAATTGGCCTCAACTGCCTTCTGTGGTAGAGAATTCCACAGGTTCACCACTCTCTGGGTGAAGAAATTCCTCCTCATCTCAGTCCTTAATGGCTTATCCCTTATCCTTAGACTGTGACCCCTGGTTCTGGACTCCTCTGCCATCAGGAACAGCCTTCCTGCATCTAGTCTGTCTAGTCCTGTTAGAATTTTATAAGTTTCAATGAGATACCCTCACATTCTTCTAAACTCTAGCGAATATAAGCCTAATCGACCCAATCTCTCTTCATAAGTCATTCCTGCCATCCCAGGTATCAGTCTGGTGAATCTTCGCTGCACTCCCTCCATGGCAAGAACATCCTTCCTCAGATAAGGCGACCAAAACTGCACACAATACTCAAGGTGTGGTCTCATCAAGGCCCTGTACAACTGCAGCAAGACATCCTTGCTCCTGTACTCGAATCCTCTCGCTATGAAGGCCAGCATACCATTTGCCTTCTTAACTTCCTGCTGCACCTGCATGCTTACCTTCAGCGACTGGTGCACAAGGACAGCCAGGTCTCATTGCACTTCCCCTTTTCCCAATCTATTGCCGTTCAGATAATAATCTGCCTTCCTGTTTTTGCCACCAAAGTGGATAAATTCGCATTTATCCACATTATACTGCATCTGCCCAATCTGTCCAAATCGTACTGGAGTTTCTCTGCATCCTCTTCACAGCACACGCCCACCCAGCTTTCTGTCGTCTGCAAACTTAGAGATATTACACCTAGTTCCCTCGTCCAGATCATTAATATATATTGTGAATAACGGGTCCTGGCACCGATCCTTGCAGTATCCCACTAGTCACTGCCTTTCACTCGGAAAAAGACCAGTTTATTCCAACTCTTTGCTTCCTGTCTGCCAACCAGTTTTCTATCCAAGTCAGTAACTTACCCCCAATCCCATGTGCTTTAACTTTGCACGCTAGTCTCTTATGCGGGACCTTATCAAAAGCCTTCGGAAAGTCCAAATACACCACATCCACTGGTTCTCCCTTATCTATTCTACCAGTTACACCCTCAAAAAATTCCAGTAGATTAGTCAAGCATGATTTACCTTTTGTAAATCCATGTTGACTTTGTCCGATCCTGTCACTGTTTTCCAAGTGCTCTGCTATTACATCTTTTATAATGGACTCTAGCATTTTCCCCACTACCGATGTCAGGCTTGCCGGTCTATAATTCCCCATTTTTTTCTCTACCACCTTTTTAAAATAGTGGGGTTACATTAGCTACCCTCCAATCCATGGGAACTGTTCCAGAGTCTATAGAATTTTGGAAGATGACCAGCAATGCATCTACTATTTCTAGGGCCACTTCCTTAAGTACCCTAGGATGTAGATTATCAGGCCCTGGGGATTTATCGGCATTCATCCCGTCAATTTCCCCAACACCATTTCCCTACAAATACTGATTTCATTCAGTTTCTCCCTCTGATTAGACCCTATGCTCTCAGACATCTCTGGGACTTTATTTGTGTCCTCCTTTGTGAAAACAGAACCAAAGTATGTATTTAATTGGTCTGCCATGTCTTTGTTCCCCATTATAAATTCCCCTGATTCTGACTGCAAGGGACCTACGCTTGACTTTACCAATCTTTTTCTATTCACATATCTATAGAAGCTTTTACAGTCAGTTTTTATGTTCCCTGAAAGCTTACTCTCATACTCTATTTCCCCCTCTTAATTAATCCCTTTGTCCTCCTTTGCTAAATCCTAAACTGCTCTCAATCCTCAGGTTTGCTGCTTTTTCTGGCCAATTTATATGTCCTCTCCTTGGATCTTATGCTATCCCTAATTTCCCTTGTTAGCCATGGATGAGTCACCTTTTTTGTTTTATTTTTATGCCAAACAGGGATGAACAAATTCTGTCGTTCATCCATGCGATCTTTAAATGTTTGCCATTGCCTATCCACCGTCAACCCTTTCAGTAACATTCCCCAATCCATCCTAGCCATCTCGCGCCTCATACCATCGTAGTTTCCTTTATTTAAATTCAGGACCCTAGTCTCTGAATCAACTACTTCACTCTCCATCTTAATGAAGAATTCTATCATATTATGATCGCTCCTCCTCAAGGGGCCTCGCACAACAAGATTGCTAATTAATCCTTTCTCATTACATAATACCCAGTCTAAGATGGCCTGATCTCTAGTAGGTTCCTCGACATATTGGTCCAGGAAACCATCCCTTATACACTCTAGGAATTCCTCTTCCACAGTATTGTTACTAATTTGGTTAGACCAATCTGTATGTAGATTAAAGTCACCCATGATAACTGCTGTGCCCTTTTTGCATGCATCTCTAATTTCCCGTTTAATGCCATCTCCAACCTCAGCATTACTGTTTGGGGGCCTGTATACAACTCGCACTAACGTTTTCTGGCCCATGGTATTTCTCAGCTCTACCCATACAGATTCCACATCATCAGAGCTAATATCCTTCCTTACTATTGTGTTAATCTCCTCTTTAACCAGCAATGCTACCCCACCGCCTTTTTCTTACCGCCTGTCCTTCCTGAATATTGAATACCCCTGGATGTTGAATTCCCAGCCTTGGTTACCCTGGTGCCATGTCTCCGTAATTCCCGTGCAGCAGAACCACCCATGGTGCCAGGAAGTTGGTTGCTGCTGCCTTCCCCCGATAAGCCATCCCCCTCAACAATATCTAAAGCGGTATATCTGTTTGAGGGGGGGGGGGGGGATGGCCACAGGGGACTCCTGCACTACCTGCCTGGCGGTCACCCATTCCTTTCCTGCCTGTGACAATATCTCCTTATGTGGCTCAGTGTCAAATTTTGTTTGTTAATGCTAGTGAGGCGCCTTGGGATGTTTTGCTACATTAAAGGTGCAATATAAATGCAGGTTGTTGTTGGATCTAAACCTACAACGGCCTGAAATGCACCAGATTTAGGTATGACTCGAGCTGGATTTGTCCTTCAGATCTGCCGCTCGTATCTAATATAAGCAGATTCCACGACGAGAGTGCCTGGAGCCTACACGGTTCTTGAACGGTTATGCAAATGACGGCCTGGATGGTGGAGCGGAGGTTTGGTGCAGTCACTTGCTTTGGCCGCTTGTGGCCATTACATCGAACTGGGAAACCAGCAATCCCTTCCTTCAGGGAGCATCAACAAAACGCTGCATATTAACCTGGAGAAATGTGGGTTGACTTCAGGTGGCATAGTGGTTAGCACTGTTGCCTCACAGCACCAGAAACCTGGGTTCGAATCCGGCCTCGGGCGACTGTCTGTGTGGAGTTTGCACATTCTCCCCGTGTTTGCGTGGGTTTTCTCCGGGTGCTCCGGTTTCCTCCCACAGTCCAAAGATGTGCGGGTTAGGTTGATTGGCTATGATAAATTGACCCTTAGTGTTAGGGGGATTAAATACGTGGGGTTACAGGGATAGGGTGGGATATGTGTTGGTGTAGGGGTTACGGGGATCGGGTGGGATATGTGTCGGTGCAGGCTCGATGGGCCGAAATGGCCTCTATCTGCACTGTGGGGTTTCTGTGATTCTGTGTGAAAGGGACATTTCATTCGCAGTGCTTTCTCATTCTGTATCCCCAGACTGACATTCACTGAATGAGGTTTGGGCCACTTGGTTCCATTAAAGCTCCAACGTTGATATTTTTAATGTGCGCTATGAAAACGAATTAAAAACTCGACGGTTCACTTCTGTACTTATAACAGTGCGGCAACAGGGAGGGAACAGGGACTTATGAAATCGGTTTTAAACCAATTTCCATCGGATTTATTTCTTGAGGGGTGAATCCATAAAAAATCCCCCCGTTGTTTTCTTACCAAAGATAAGGTCTGGAGATGTGTGTATATTGCAGCTATATTATTAGGGGGCAGTTGGAAGCACCCTGTAATGATACAGCCATGTTATTAACAAAATGGATAGGCTGCGCACAACGACAGCAATATAGCATCGATAGCACAAGCTGCAAGATTAAACTTCAGCACCAACAGTGTCAGCTGTGGCTCAGTGGTAGCACGCTCGCCTCGGAGTCAGGAGGTGTACAAGACTGCACTGTGTCTGGATGGGTGGGGTTTGATTGACCCCATGGTCTTTCCCTGTGCCTGGACAGTCCCCACTGCTCACAGCGCGCGCAACTGCGCAATCACGAGTTGCCCGCTATACGCCGTGGCAGCGTTATATGACAACTACCGCTAGCTGACCAAACCTTCTTACTGCCAGACCTGGAAGCTGCGCTTTGTTCTGTGCAAGCGCAGTATTTACAATGTTAACGCCGGGGAGCGGCCTGCGTGGGACCTTTGAGATTACCACGCGGCCACGCACATTAGGTGAAATATTGCCCTCGACCCCGAGCTCCGCAGCACCAACATTACCCTGACCGCAGTAATCAGGAGACTGAGGGAGCTGGGCAATCATTTAAACAACCCAAACACCTCATTAGGCCACTACATTTCAACTGCGGGGATTATTGTGCATGAACTGGTATTTTTGTTAAATATAAATATATTTTAAGAAACATGCATCAGTTTTTCTTGAGCACGTCACTTGTACAATATCATGGGGGTGATTCCGGAAACCGCTGTTTCTGCCCGAAATATACAGAGCTCTTCAGACCCTATAACCTGCAACTTTGATACGGAAGCTGACGCAAATGGATATCAGTTATTGCCTTTTAGCCGATATAAGAGACTGCCTGTTTTATACATGGTCGTTTTAAGTGGTGGGGACTGTGTCTGATCGTGACCATTGCCAAGTGAAGCATGTATTGACGGTTTAATCTTCGCAACAAAGGGACAGACATGAAATCCCTCGTTGAACCCCACCCCCCCCGCCCAAATTTCCAGCATGGTCGAGCTGCAAAGCGATTCTACTGTCAGGGCTCAGCACTGATAGCAGCAGCGACGATACCAAGTAGTGGGGGGAAAAAAATCACTTTAAAAGCTGAAAAAAAATCACTCCCGTCAAATCTGGTCACCTTTCTGATCATTCTGGGCAACGTTTGCCTGTCAGTCACCCCATACACGCCCCATCACATCAATAAACTGTCATGTTAAGTCACGAATATGCCCATCCTGTGCAAGCAAACTGCAATACTTACATAGAATTTACAGCACAAGCCATTCGGCCCAACTGGTCCGTGCCGGTGTTTATGCTCCACACGAGCCTCCTCCTAATTCTCTTCATCTCACCCCATCAGCGTATCCTTCTATTCCTTTCTCCCTCATGTGCTTATCGACACTGTTAGTTGGAGCCCTGCATAATTGGCTCGAGCTACCAGTCTGAATCGTTACATTTTCAGAATACACCAGGGGGCTTCACATTGCAGCTGACGGCAGTAGCAGCTAATGAGGATTACTGGGCCGCGGAGCTCGTACTGAACTAATGAAATTACAGGAGGCGGCCAGCTTCTCTAAATGCGCTCCTGCTTTAGTCTTCACCCAGGGAAATAACTGGGGAGCTCTGCTATTTCGCTGCTTATTTGAAATCAGCACAGACAAATTTAACGCTCCGTTGGGTTTTAAGAGTTTTCAACGAGACAAAAGCATTCACAATGCAAACATATCACAGTGCGCAAACATTTTGTTCCGATTCCCTCAAAGTACAATCCCTCCCGCACTCAGTGATGCCAATATCAGTGCGTGAATGAACGGCCCTGCAAAGACTGGGAACGCACCCAACCATGTACGCAAAACCGATTAAGGGTAAAATTCAAGTGTGCCCCCAATCCCTCGCCTGACAAAAGGACTTGCAGTTACACAGCATTTCACATTCTCAGGATGTCTCAAAGCACTTCACAGCCAATTAATTACTTTTGAAGGGCGGTCATCACATTGGCAAACACAGCAGACAATTAAAAAAAATAAATTCCTGGGATATGGCAAGGCAGCCCAAACCCAGGGTGACACTCCGGTGCAGTACTGAGGGAGTGCAGCACTGCTGGAGGAGCCGTCTTTCAGATGAGTGCGGTGGACGGCTAGTGCGGGGTCGGACAGATGTACTGTGCAGGAGCAGAACCAGTTATTTCGCACACCTTAACCGATTTTCTGCCCCAATTTCATGGTCAAGGTGCGTTAGCCGAGACTTGTTTGAACCGGGTCTCAGGCGCGAGTATGTGAGCCAGGTCTCGGGGGGTGGGTGTGTGTGCGTGAGCATGCGTGTGCGTGACAGTGCGTGAGTATAAGTGGGTTTGTGTGAATGTGTGCGAGAGTTTGAACCAGTTACTGCTGAGGCTACACTGAAACATACAACAGCTTCTTCAAAGGAAATGTAGAGGATGGCAAGCTTGGCCATTGGGCAAGTTGTGTCGTTTCAGCCAGACAACCAGATCTCAAGAGGTTTCAGCTGTCAAAATGAACAATTCCCCACTGCCTTGGCTCGGAGCACGGGGCGGACTCGGCAGTGATTCTGCAGGAGGCAGGAGCTGCCAGTGGAGGCTGGCATCATGCACTGCCTGGGCAGGTGTGACCACTGGTCTCAGCCCCAGCCACTGCATCTAATTGCAAAAACTAAGTGACAGCTGCTTTCCTGTGAATGAAGAACTGCCACATCGAACACACTTCGGCGGCAGCAGAAAACGTAGCTGGACCTTTATGCCAGAGCAGGTAACCACAGGGGCCTGAGAGCACAGGCTGAATGCCCTGCTGAAATTGCTGCCATGCCTGGGAATCCACTCAGTCAGATTACCGTCAGCATGAATTTGCTCAGTCCCTGGAATCAATTTGGCCATTAGAATTCCAAACACAAAGCACTGGATTCTGTATAACACACACAAGGAGGTTACAACTGGTGCTTTCTTTTTAATATCTGCAGCTTCTCCCAATGCGTGGAAATTATTTGGAATCATAGAGCAGACCCTGGGACATGTGCTGGAAAACAACCACTTATCCCAATTAAATCCTGCCCACCTCCACTGTAACAGCACTTAGCAGAGAGGTCAATAACCAGGGGGCATAGATATAAAGTAATTGGTAGAAGCATTTGAAGGGAGTTGAGGAGAAATGTTTTCACCCAGAGGGTGGTGGGGGTCTGGAACTCACTGCCTGAAAGGGTGGTAGAGGCAGAAACCCTCATCACATTTAAAAAGTACAGGAAACTTTCTGGTATCCGGCACTGACAGGACCGAGCTGGTGCCGTACCATCAAAACTGCCGTAGAAACCAGCGCTAATGTTAAAACATACGGAGCTTTTGAGCTCCATGTGAATCAACAAACCCTGTTGCAACAGCTTCAAAACAGTCGGCCGCAGCTTAAAAGCGTCTCTGTAGCTAAGCAACAGCTTCAGCTAGACCTTGCAGAGCCTGACTGGAATAAAAAAGCAACGAGAAGTAAAAAAACTTATAGGAAACGGCTCCTGAATTTTGCCGGTAGATAGAGTTTTCCGGACATTTAACCTCTGGTTAAACGAAAGTTTCCTGTACTTGGATATGCACTTGAAGTGCCGTAACCTACAGGGCTACGAACCAAGAGCTGGAAAGTGGGATTAGGCTGGATCGCTCTTTTTCGGCCGGCACAGACACGATGGGCCGAATGACCTCCTTCTGTGCTGTAAATTTCTATGATTCCATGGGTATTGGGTGCAAATAATTTTATAACAAGCTCGGTAATTGCCTTGAATCACAAGCTGCACTCCTGCAGTCAAGACTCGAACTCATCTTTTGCTGAAATATTGGTGATGCTGCAAAGCTGGCTTTACGCCTGGAAGCCAAGGAGATAATGGCCTCCCAACTATCTGCGTGTCAACCCATCATTACCAAATGGCACGCAGTCACAAGACGTTAGTCACTTGCCCAAGGCTGAATCATCTGTAAGCAGTCCTGACGTGAGAGTTTAGGCTGACTTAAAGCTGCATTTGAACTGAAATAATCACCAGGGGCATGGTTAACCCTGAAACTGCTGGCAAATTCAGGTAAGCTCTAAAACATCGGGAATATCACACACTGACCATAAATATATATCGGGAATAAACATCAGGAATATCACACACTGACCATAAATATCTATCACAAACATACCTCACACCAATATTTTACCTGCACTCACCTCAGCATCCCTAAACCTGTCCTATTTCCTCTTCTGTTTAATTTTAAACTTTAATTTTTCTGCCTTTTGATCTTTCTTTGGTATAGCAGCACAGAAGGAGGCCATTCGGCCCATTGTGCCTGTGCCGGCTCTTTGGTAGAACTATATTTCAGGTTGCGCTGAAATATATCTATAATAACATTTTTCACCCCCACTTCTTTTTCATCTGCCATCCTGTTCCTCTCAAGTTGGAAAGGTGTGGGTTTGAGCCCCACTCTAACACACAATCAGGGCAGATTCTCCAGCAGGGTACTGAAGGGGAGCAGGAGGGGCCGTCCTCTGGATAGGACATTAACCCAAGGCCCAGCCTGCCTTTTCCCGCGGATCAAATGGATGTTAAAGTTCCCATGGCACAGTATGAAGAGCGGGGAGTTGTCCCGACATCCAAACCGACATGCTCCCCTCAACCAACAGCACCAAAATACACACATTAACTGGCCATTCATCTCTTTAAGGCATGCGGGATCTTGCTGTGTGCAAAATGGCTGCTAGGTTTGAAAAGTGCTTCGGGACATTTCTGAGAGGCGATAAGGTGCGGTATCACTTTAAGAGGTAGGAACTTTTTAATTAAAAAAAGGATTAACTGAAATTTTAATCCAATTAAAAAAATCAACACATCAATTCTAATGCAGCAGGCATTTATTCGCTAAGAATCTTTGGGTTACTGGATCGCTAGCACAAGAGACATCCATTAGCATGAATAATTTAACAGGGTCTGTGCAGACCTGTAACAACAACCAAGATTCACCAATGCTGGGCTCAGATCACACACAAAATCTAACCTGAATAGCTGAAATACTAAACTTACTGTCATCTCCTATCTTGTAATCTCCTAGTCACAGTTCAGTTCCGACACAAACTATTTCCTGTTATTCTACAGATTTAACTTATCTTTACATTGATAACGAGGGACCATTTATATTATCATTCCCTGAAGTACATTCCACTGAATTGACCTCAATTCCCAAAGTGTTAGAGGGACGTATGTTACCTGATCGGATTGGAGGAAGAGTATGGAGTGGTCAGGAATTTAGTTCGGGGGTGGGGGGGCATGGAGGAGACGGGTCTGGTGAGAGCAGGGGCGGAGGAGTTACAGAAGGTTGCGAGGTTGGAGGGGGGCAGGAGACTGAGCCAAGGGTGGTCGAGGAGGAGCCCGAGGCACTTGAATGGAAAGCCTCCATGTTGAAGACAAAGGAATGCAGGCGAACCTTGACGGAGTCGTATTGTATTATCAATAGGTTTAAAACCCATTCGGCTCGATATTATACACGGGAGGCCCCACAGACTGCAAGGCTCACTCACTGCAGCACTTGCTACAGAACCTGCTGTCACAAGACATTTGAAGTGTATTATCTATATTTGAACCACGTAATCTAGGCTGACACTCCCAGTTGTGGTGCTGAGGGAGTGCTGCACCGTCGGAGGTGCTGTCTTTCGGATGAGACGTTAAACCAAGGCCCTGTCTGCGCTCTCAGGTGGATGTAAAAGATCCCATGGCACTATTTCAAAGAAGAGCAGGTGCGTTCTCCCCGGTGTCCTGGACAATGTTTATCCCTCAACCAACATCACTAAAACAGATTATTTGGTCATTTTCACATTGCTGTTTGTGGGAGCTTGCTGTGCCCAAATTGGCGGCCGCGTTTCCTACATTATAACAGTGACCACACTCCAAAAGTATTTCATTGGCTGTAAAGTGCTTTGGGATGTCCTGGGGTCGTGAAAGGTGCTATAGAAATGGAAGTTCTTGCTTTCTATATTAGGACTGGATACAGGACCTGTTGCTGCTCAAGGGATATCGCACATCAATACGGGTAAAGGGAGCGTAAATTTAAACACTTCCATTTCTGGAGAGACTCGCGGGAGGTGCAGGGAGGACACACTTTACCGAAATCACACTGACTCGGGGAGCCAAATTCCAGGAAACACAAGACAGAAAGGAGCCGGCATTTTGACATGGGACACCCTAAAAAGCAGCTCCTGTGACAGCACCGATCGCTAGGCCCATTATTGCTTTTAATGCAAGTGCCTGGTGGAGGAGGGAAGGGGAAACACAGCCCTGCACCGACAGACTCTCGTGTGAAGAGGAAGAGAATGTGTGACAGCACAGCGAGATTAACACCCGTCATCTGCCACTCGTGCAGACTCTGGGCGTGCACGTTCCAATCTACTCTTTCCATTTCAGTTGAATGGCAGCATTGGTAAATTTGTGCTGTACAATGCCATGACTTCACATTCTCATTCACTTTTGTTTCCTCTGCTAAGCCACAATAACGTGCAAAGTTCCCGTTTAAAATGATTCCACGTCCCTGAAGCCTTTACCTGACCAGTCATACTTCATCCCACCCTCACTGGACCCCCGCGCGCTAGGTCAGCTCAATGACGGCCAGAAGTCCCCTGGTACCTCATCCAGCGTAAGGTCAGAAAAAAAACTTCTGCAGGCTATTCGACACTGGAGGGCATCACAGCCCAGCTCGATCCAGTCTCCAGCTTTACAGCCATCTAAACAGGCTCTGCCTGCCCTCTTGGATGGACATGAAAGATCCCACGGCACTATTCGAAGAAGAGCAGTGGCGTTCTCCCTGTCATCCTACCAAATATTTATCCCTAAATCACCACCGGAAACAGGTCACCTGGTCATTTATCACACTGCTGTTTGTGGGATCTTGCTGTGCTCCAATGGGCTGCCACGTTTCCTGCATTACAACAGTGACTACACTTCAATAATTAATTGGCTGCAAAGTGCCATGGGACGTCCAAGGCGCTATATAAATGCAAGATCTTTTTTTACTATCCAACTTTCTTATCGACGCGTCTCATAAAAATACCTTTACAGGTAGTGGAAATGTGGAACTCTCCCCACCCCCAAAAGCTGTTGATGCTGGGGGCCAATTGAAAATGTCAAAACTGAGATTGATAGGTTTTTGTTAGGCGAGGGTATGAAGGGTTACAGAACCAAGGCAGGCAGATGGAGTTGAAGTATAGATCAGCCATGATCTAATTGAATGGTGGAACAGGCTTGAGGGGCTGAATGGCTTAGAATCAGAATAGCACAGCACAGGAAGCCATTCGGCCCATCAGGTCTGTGCTGGCTCTTTCGAAGAGCAATCCAGTTAGTCCCACTCCCTCTGCTCTTTCCCCATGTCCCTGTCATTTTTTCTCCTTCAAGTATTTATCCAGCTCCCTTTTGAAATCTACTATTGAATCTGTATCCACCTATCAGGCAGCACATTCCAAATCCTATCCACTCATTGCGTAATTTTTTTTCCCCTCATGTCGCCTCTGGTTCTTTTGCCAATCACCTTAAATCTGTGCCCTCTGGTTACCGACCCTTCAGCCATTGGAAACAGTTTCTCTTTATTTACTCTGTCTAAGCCCTTCATATTAAACACCTCGATCAAATCTCCTCTTGGCCTTCTCTGCCTGTTCCTATGTTCCCAATGTCTCTTACCACAAATCCACCTGTCAGCAGTGTATTATATTTATAGTGTAATGTATAGATACTTACAGGCACCAAGATCTGTTTGCATCCACAGTCCAAAACCATCGCCTGTAACATCCGGTCTGAAATGCCGCTGAATAAGATGTGCCCGGGGGGCAGACTGGCCAAGTGCAGGTTAAACAGTCGCTTCAGCTCACTTAAACTGAGCACATAGTGTTTCCTGAGCGTTCCCCGCACAAATTCTTTCAGCTCCGCCGCCACGGCCCCGCCCCGCACCCCCTGGCAGCGAGCAGGCGAGGGCCCGTCTGCCGAGTCGCGGGAGCTCTCGTCCAAGTGGACCCCGTTGACCGTCTCGCTCCCCAGCCGCGTGGCTGTGTCCATGGGCTCCTCCTCGCTCAGCGGCTCCTCCTTGATCCTGACGGCGAGCAGAGCGTCCCCAGGAGCCCGTGCACCTGCTCCGTGCGGTGACTTGCGCTGCCGGTAGTCGTTCTCTAGGGCAGCGTGATTATCCCGCACTCTCTCTTTGGCAGCGGCCACCCTCCGTTCCCCGCACACCACCGCAGGCGAAGCTGCTTGAAATGAAGCAAAGGCAATTTGTACAAAAACATTACAAGCTTTGGAAAGCCACTTATCTTTTTATTCCCCTTACATAGAATGTACAGCACAGAAACAGGCCATTCGGCCCAATAGGTCCGTGCCGGTGTTTATGCTCCACACAAGCCTCTGCCCATCCCTCTTCTCACCCCAGCAACATATCCTTCTATTCCTTTCTCCCTCATGTGTTTATCGAGCTTCCCCTTAAATGCAGCTATGCTATTCACCTCAACCACTCCCTGTGGTAGCGAGTTCCACATTCTCGCCACTCTCTGGGTAAGTTTTTCCTGAATTCCCTATTGGATTTATTAGTGACTATTTTATATTGATGGCCCCTAGTTCTGGTCTCCCCCACAAGTGGAAACATCTTCTCTACGTCTATCCTATCAAACCCTTTCATAATCGTAAAGACTTCTATAAGCCTTCTATTTCCTAGAGAAGAGAGCCCCAGCCGGTTTATCCTTTCCCGATGATTGTTATAACCTCTCAGTTCTGGTATCATCCTCATAAATCTTTTTGCACGCTCTCCAGTGCCTCTATATCCATTTTGTAACATAGAGACCGGAACTGTGCACAGTACTCTTGATGCTCGCGCATTGATTAAAATGACATAGATCTCACTTTAACATCACTTTGTTTCATAGTTCCTCCTCATAAGGTGCCAAGCCCTTGTTGGGATAGAGTTCCACTGGTGCTGTCCCTTTGCCCAAGTGCCCATTATTCACACGTGGGCCTGAACCTTGAAAAATCTAAATTCCATTTTTATTACAGGGAGTTACAGGGCTTATACTTAACATTTTTGGGATCGCACTTTGCAATTCTGCTCATTTTTCCATTAATGACGTTGGCCGTAGGGGGAATCACAGCCGAGCCAAACTTTTCATCACCCATAGACAGCCGTGCATTTCCCAGCCAGAGTCAGCGGAGTGTGATCTGGGGCGAGTGATTCTCCCCGCCCAGCCCAGTGACACAATCGCAGAGTTCGCTGGCCGATATCCGCTAACTCTCCACGGACTGGGCACCGAATATGGGGCTTTCCTGAATAGCCCAGCTACCAATTTCAATTAGTAATTAAAAAGTGGAGCAAAATTTTAATTTTCACACATTTAATTCTCACAATTAACAGTGTAAATTCAGAAACAGTGAATTGTTCACACTAAAATACGATACTGTACACGATGCATGTGCCCAATACATACACCAGCTCTTTAGGGCTTATTTTGTGCCTCATTTACATAAGAACATAAGAAGTAGGAGCAGGAGTAGGCCATACGGCCCCTCGGGCCTGCTCCGCCATTCAATAGGATCATGGCTGATCCGAACCTAGACTCACGTCCACTTCCCTGCCCGCTCCCCGTAACCCCTAATTCCCTTATCAGCTAGGAAACTGCCTATCTCCGTTTTAAATCTATTTAATGTTGCAGCTTCCACAGCTCTGAGGTAGCAAATTCCATAGATTCACTAGCCTCTGAGTGAAGTAGTTTCTCCTCATCTCAGTTTTGACATTTTTGAGGCGACTGTCCCCCTTCCTACTGCCGCACACCACTCTCCCAAAGGAGAGCAAAAGCAGGAAGCGAGCTGCTCTCGGGCTTCCGTCACAGCGGTGCACGAGACGGCACTCGGGGAAAGAGCGGCTGGAGGCTGTGCCGTAGACGTCGCCCCTTACCCAGGGTGCCCGACCATTCACTTGGGCATCCTCCCGATGGCACTGGCTGCGTGGGGGATTAACGGGCAAGGTGTTTTCACAGAGATGTCTTTAAATGATGTTACCTTCACTCAGTCTGTGAGAGAAATGCCTTTGGTTCCGCAATTGGACACTGCTAAGCACGTGACTGCAGCATGAACCAATCAGAAAACCCGAATGTTCTTCCATTCAGAAAACAAAAGCTTGTTAAAAAATCTGGGGATAAATTGGAGATAAATTGCTTTTTGGTTGGGTGCAATATTTCAAATCACATGCCACTGCTAAAAGGCCTGAACAAATTTTATTGATGGAACGTGCAGTAATCATGGCCAACGCCATTTATGGAAAAATGGGCAGAATTGCAAAGTGCAATCCCAAAAATTTTAAGTAAAGGTCCTGTAATAAAAATGGCATTCGATTTTTTCGGTCACTGTTGACCAGTGTTGCTGATCACAATTACAGCAAGCACTTGCTATTTTCAGTTAAAAAGGAAAGCCTCGTCCTTTTTGCATTTGCTGTCAATTAAAACCGCCCGGTGATTAAAAGCTGGATAATTTCTTGACGCTTTTACCTGCTCGAGAGTCAGGTTTCTTTGGCATCATGTCTTCCTTGGAGAGATTGTACACTTTTTCCAACCTGTGGATAGAGAAAGCCCCGCATAGTTACAGCTGGGAACTCACCTCCCCATTGTGCATATTTAAATTCTGCAGCCCGTCCCACTAACAGGGGTTAAATAGGAATCTCGCCTGAGCGTTGCTGGATAGTGAACTCTAGGTCAACGTCTCCTGGCTCTGCGATTAGTCAGGAGGCTGAGTTGAAGTCACTGCCAGCGAAAGCTATTCAGTAAGCTCAAGGTCCTAATGATCTCCATTAATTAAAAATAAAAACAAAATGAAGCGCACCCGAAATTAGATTGCTGGTTAAGATTGAACAGGGAATAAGCTGTCAAACTGGTCCACTCATTCTCTCAGCAATCATGGTTTTTAAACATTTATTTCAGTAACTCTCTTGTACCCAACTTGCTCAGACTTTGTAACGGAGAGATTCTGTTATGGAAATAACTCTGAGGGGACAGACTATCGGTAATTCTGGGGGGGGACAGTTTCTACAAGTACCAATGCATCTCACAAACAAGGCAGCTTGAAATGAATTACAAAGCTGCCTTTCCAACACAATGCATAGCAGCCGCTACACTGGAGCTCCCTGGAATGTAATACGCATTCATTTAGTGGCAGCAGACAGCACAGTGAATAGAGAAATCAGAAGCCCAAAGCTGACTAAGAGCTGTTTAACCTTGATTAAAGCTACAGGGTTTTGTCAGTTTTCTCGGTGAAATATTCACTCATCGCACCCAAGGAAATCAGCCAGGAATGAGACGTGACTCTCTAACTTAGCGCTGATATTTGATATCCTGCTACAATGGTGCTCCTGTGGGTGGGAAGGAAGGAGCCAGTCAGTGACTATGTAGAAAGTCTGCACAGAAAGGTTCTTTGTACAAGATACGATTGTATGGTTAAAAAAAAAATAAACCTTCCTATTTTTGTATTGAAAAAAGAATGAATGGGAAAGATGGTGATGAGTTTTGCTATAATAATGCAAGGCAATAATTTTAAGTATGCAGAATCATGTTAAAGGCTCAGAGGGTGGAGTGCCAGGCAGTCTGATCGCATTAACAGCTTAGTCACAGATTATGTTGTTACCATAGCAACAGCATCACCTCGGTACAGTGTAAAACAGCACTGGAAGGCAGAGTGCTGGTGATCAGACACGCTGTGCTGGCTAGGATGGGGCTTCACTGTTATGTTATCACAGGGAGGGATTGAGCAGAGATGACTTGGGGCTCCCAGACAGCGAGGGGAAATAATACTGAAGGCAGACACTGAGTCACTCTGGGCACCTCTCGTGCCTCTCCCACTAACCAGCTGAAGTGAATCACTGGCAGCAGTTGGCTGGCAATCCTCTGAGCTGGGAACGTGGCCTAGAGTCAGAGAGGGTGGCTAAAAAATAAAGATGGACAGCTTGTATACTGGCCCCTTAATGTAAAGATGGATAGCTTATATACTGGCCCCTTAATGTAAAGATGGATAGCTTATATACTGGCCCCTTAATGTAAAGATGGATAGCTTATATACTGGCCCTTTGAAACAATGTTTAACTCAACATTATTCATCAGTTCCTTTTCCTCCTCCTGTCCCAGATTAAGAGCATTGTGTCCTTTCCTTCACGGTATATTTTTTACTTCCATTTCCCCGATAAGCCAGCTGTATTTTCCTTTGTACATCCTGCGTTCAGAAACTGTGGACAGACTGACCCACCCCCCAGCACACCCAAAATAGCTTTCAGTATTGCTGTAAAACTATGCAACTGAATGGTTAAAAACGCCTCCGAAATCGGTTCTGGACGACCAGTTCACCCCGCACCAGTATAACCAGTGCCGACACATTACAGCTGGTGAGTTTGAGGCTAGTCTGACAGCTGTGCATCTTCCCCAACCCCCACCACCCCAAACCAGAGTGAAGCATTGGATTACTTGGCCTGAATCCCCATCCAAAGCATGTGCTGCCTCTGGACAACATCTGGATGCTTCTTCACAAACTTGCCGTCGTGGGGAAGCAGGAATTCCCAGCCCTTGTTGACACGCGGAACGGCCATTTGCTCCAGGAAGTCCTTCACATCTTCAGGGGGAAGCTGATCAATAAAGGTGAACAGAGGTAAGGCTGGATCCCAAGGCTTGATTCATTGTAATGACTGAACACTGCTTTGTAAACACATCGATACACATGCTGTTCGTCACATAGTCAAACGCGTATAGGGTCTCAGAACACACGAAACCCAATTTAGAACTCAGAATGAATTCGATATTTTATATATAAATGAACAGTAAACCTCACACATCTTTAACTTATATCTTTAAGGCAAATTGTACAATTCATTGCAAAGTGATCGTCCCTTTCTGTTCATTGTTGTAACAGTTAAAATCCTAAAGGTTAAACATTGTAAATATTTGAATATAATATGCACTCACCTCCCCAAAAGTTCCAAAACTCATTATATACGGATAATATTTATACCAAACATACAAACATATTTTGTAAAATTTGTAGTTGTGTGGTGTTTGTGTGTCTGTATTTGCGTGCACATTAAATAAATCTCTCTATTTGTATGTATGTATTTGAGCGGGCGCGACTGCACACTTGTGAGCGTGTGTGCACGCAACTGAGTGTGAGCGGGAGCGTGCACACGTGCGATTGTGAATGCGAGAAGGCGCACTATATTTGCAGAGTATTATAGATTTTGGTTAGTAACTATATTCTGCAGAAAAAGTTGTTTCTTCCCCAATAAAATCGTACTTAAACATTACTGAAACGATTACTGGCTCAGCGGAGTCTGGAGTGCAGCGGCGACTCCGGTAAGCAGGGTATCTAGGCTCTGGTCCCACTACGTACCTTGACCACAGCAGCTATTTCTTTCCGGATGACCCAGAGATCCTGCGTAAACTTCCACATCTACAAAGGGGGAATCAAGGAAAAGTCTGATTAAAATTAAACTTCTAAATTTAATTTTCCAGTCTTACAGCGGTGCTGAGCTTAAAGGGTTAAATTATGAGAACAGGTTGCATAAACTTGGCTTGTATTCCCTGGAGTTTAAAGATTTAAGGGGGGGGGGGGAATCTGATCGAGATGTTTAAAATGTTAAAAGGATTTGTTAGGGTAGATGCAGAGAAACTATTTCCTCTGGTGGGGGAAGTCCAGAACAAAGTTAGATCCAGGCCGTTCAGGAGTGATGTCACATTTTCACAAAAATAGTGGAAATCTTGAACTCTCCCCCAAAGGCTGTGGATGCTGGGGTCAATTGAAATGTTCAAGTCTGAGATCGATAGATTTTTTGGGGTAAGGGATATGGAGCAGAGGCAGGTAAATGGAGCTGAGGTACTGATCAGCCATGATCCGATTGAATGGCGGAACAAGCTCAAGGGGCTGAATGGCCTCCCCCTGTTCCTATGAAACACTGAAGCAGTTCTCAAGGTGAGCTTTCTTTACTTTAACACTTAAGCAGTTAAATTGCCAGCATTTGGTAGCAAATTGAGCTGACTGCCTCTGGTCATGCTTCTCACGCCCGAGTTGGTTACAGAGCGATTCCGGGTGCATTGGGTGAGTGCTCGTGGAACCTGCTCAAGTAGGTGCACTCTGGTAAGATGGTGCACGCAGCAGAGGAGGGAACTGCGAGCCCTTTGAGCAGCAGCTATGACGATGATGCCTTAAAGGGAATGCAAGAGAGGCAAGCTACAATAAATGCTGTGTTTGACTTCACTGCCGGTGGTGGCTTCTAACAAAAATCATTAAACATGCAGCCCAAACTTCTGCAGCTCTCATCTGTAGGAGGCACGCACTGGGTTTGGCACAGAGCTCCGAGCTGTGAACACCGCGAGGTCACATCAGCTCGCTCTGGTGGGTTGTATAATCAGTTATAACCAATCACCAAATACCCTGCTGAGATGCTCGGCAGGCAACTGCATCCCCTCCCTGGGTGTTTCCCATATCCCTGCAAAGAAGCACCTCTTCCAGTGATACCAGAAATCCGAGGGTATACCCATCAGGAAAGGATGAATAGGCTGGGGCACTTTTCTCTTGAAAAAAGGCTGAGGGGTGACCTAATAGAGGTCTTTTAAAATTATGAAAGATTTTGATAGAGTGGATACAGAGAATGTTTCCACTTGTGGGAAAGAGCATAACTAGAGGCCATCAATATAAGATAGTCACCAAGAAATCCAATGGGGAATTCAGAAGAAACTTCTTTACCTAGAGAGTGGTGAGAATGTGGAACTCGCTACCACAGGGAGTGGTTGAAGCAAATAGTATAGATGCATTTAAGGGGAGGCTAGATAAGCATGAGAGAGAAGGGAATAGAGGGTTATGCTGATAGATTTAGGCGAGGAAAGACGGGAGAAGGCTCGAGTGGAGTATAAACGCTGGCATGGACTGGTTGGGCCGATTGGCCTGTTTCTGTGCTGGAGATTCTATGTAATTCTATGCAGTGTCTTGGTTCAGAAAGGGGCTGCAGTTTTCTGCCTGTTCCCGCCTCTGCTGCGTGCACCATCTTGCCAGAGAGCAGCTGCTTGGGCATGTCCCACAAACACACACCAAATGCACCCGGAATCGTTCTGTAACCAACTGAGCCCCGGAACTCAATGCATTCCCATCCCAGCTGCGGATTTGTTCTCCTGCCTTAAAATCAGTGAGATTGTACAGCTCAGCGCGAGATCAACCAACACATTACCGATGAAAGCACCCATTACATGGATGTTGTTTGCACTTGAAAAACATGCTCTGCCTGATTAAAAGAGAAAATTAAAACTTACAAAATAATATGCTGCACATATTTTAAAACTTGGAGGATTAGGAGAAGTTTAGGGAGGGAATTCCAGAACTTAGGGCCTCGGCAGCTGAAGGCACGGTCACCAATGGCGGAGAGAAGAAAATCGGGGATGTGCAAGAGGCCAGAATTGGAGGAGCGCAGAGATCTCGGAGGGTTGCGGGAGATTACAGAGATAGGGAGGGGCGAGGCCATGGAGGGATTTAAAAACAAGGACGAGAATTTTAAATCGAGGCGTTGCCGGACAAAATGTATGTGATTTGCTTCACACAAGTTCAGACAAGTCTGGTCAGCTTCAGGAAATAATTATGAACCAAGTCAAAGTTTGTTTCGATGTTGGAACATCACAAACCAAGTGTGTTTGATGTGAACTCTTTGTAAAAGCACTGATGAAAGCCTGACCTTTTAGATGCACAGCAAAGATGGAATCAAGCAGAGTTCCTGTATTACTTGACACTTCACAGCCTGAGTAAAAGAAAGACTTGCATTTATATAGTGCCGGTCACCACCTCCGGACGTCCTAAAGCGCTTTACAGCCAAGTTGTGATGTAGGAAACGCGGCAGCCAATTTGTGCACAGCAAGGTTCCACAAACAGCAATGTGATAATGACCAGATAATCTGTTTGTTTAGTGATGTTAATTGAGGGATAAATATTGTCCAGGACACCGGGAAGAACTCCTCTGCTCTTCTTCGAAATGATGCTGTGGGATCTTTTATATCCACCTGAGGGGGCAGACGGGGCCTCGGTTTAATGTCTTGACTGAAAGACAGCACCTCCAACAGTGCAGCGTTCCCTCAGCACCGCACTGGGAGTGTCAGCCTGGATTATGGGCTCAAGCAAGTTTTCCAATTCAGTGTTTTTATTGTACAACCCATGCAGTCAGGAAACACTGCCCACTCTTAGCTTTTATTTTTTCAACTTCCTGTTTTTTAAAAAATAAATAGACTGCTGACTAAAAGATAAACCTGCAAGAGGATTTCCCTGTATCTTTCACTCTGTAAAACAGCAGCTGAGTTCGACAGGTCAGCTCTGTTTCAACTCATGACTCAAATTGAACTCAGAATCAAATCTGGAAAGGAACCAAGTCAACTTAGAGAAGCAAGTACAGACCCAATCAGGTGTTAGCCGTGGCTCGGTGCATTCTCGTCTCTGAATCCGAGTCCCACTCCAGAGCCTTGAGCACATAATCCAGGCCGACACTCCCAGTGCAGGACTGAGGGAGCGCTGCACTGTCGGAGGTGCCGTCTTTCGGAAGAGACGTTAAACTTTTACATCTGCTCTCTCAGGTGGACGTAAAAGATCCCACGGCACTATTTGAAGAGGAGCAGGGGCATTCTCCTGGTGTTCTGGGCTAATATTTATCCCCCAACTAACATCACTATAAAAACAGATTATCTGGTTTTTTATCTCATTGCTGTTTGTGGGAGCTTGCTGTACGCAAATTGGCTGCTGCGTTTCCTACATTACAACAGTGTCTACACTTCAAAAGTACTGCATTGGTTTAAAGCGCTTTGGGACGCCCAGAGGTTGTGAAAGGCACTATAGAAATGCAGTCTTTCTTTTTAATTCATTCAACTTTAATAAAGCGAGTGCTCGTATAATGTTTGCTTACTTACAGCAAAGTCCCTTCCTCTGCACAGTACTTCAGCAGCAACTCCACTGTGGGGGCTGCAGCTATCTTTTGGATACAACACATCACTGTTCAAATAAAGACAGTTGTAGATTAGTCAAGTGTGTAATAAAATATATATTTTTAAAAATATTCAAAGAACTAAAACCAAGCAGTGAGTTTGGCAGGGGGTGGATCTTGACCCTTGACACTTACACCACCAGCCTGAGCAGTCCAGCCAACAGATTTCAATTGCAAACTCCCACAGAGACCTTTGGGCTGAGCGGGTCACGATGTCGTGGGCTCCCTTACGGTTAATGGCAGGTTTATGAGGACAGGTTGCATAGACTAGATTTGTATTCCCTTAAGTATAGAAGATTAAGGGGTGATCTAATTGAGGTGTTTAAGATGATGAAAGGATTTGATAGGGTGGAGAGAGAGAATCTCTTGCCTCTGGTGGGAGAGTCCAGAACAAGGGGGCTATAACCTTAAAATTAGAGCCAGGCCATTCAGGGGTGATGTCAGGAAGCGCTTCTTCACACAAAGGGCAGTGGAAATCAGGAACTCCCTCCCTCAAAAAGCTGTTGAGGCCGAGGGTCAATTGAAAATTTCAAAACAGAGATTGTTAGATTTTTTGTTGGGTAAGGGTATTAAGGGTTATGGAACCAAGGCGGATAGATGGAATTAAGAATCAGATCAGCCAAGATCTAATTGAATGGCAGAACAGGCTCGAAGGGCTGAACAGCCTCCTCCTGTTACTATGACAGAGGCAGGTTAGCACCCTGGAAACACCAGGAGAGTTTACAGCCACAATCTCAATGTTGATGGTCAGGATTGTGGGTGATTAAAGGGCAGTGAATAGACCTCACTCACAACAGCAATTACATGTAGCCAGTTTCTTGTGCGCTCTGCAAAGGCCTTGATCAACGTGACAAAGCTGCAGCCCTCTCCAGGAGTTTAACTACGTATACTGCAGATACGGGTCCCTCAACAACTTGTATTTCTACTGTCTTAAGATCATAAATGATCCAAGGAGTTTCAAACTGAAGAACTGAGCAGGCAGTGAGGCCGAAAACCTGCTCCAAAATATTTTTTTGGGGGGAGGGGGGGGGGGGGGGGAGATGGTGTTAAAGATGGAAGAGTAGGAGCAAGTTGGACGGGGTTGGGGAGGGAGGTCCAGACAGTACGGCCAATCCAGCTGGCACTGAAGAGACCGTTAACTTCAGGTTAATAACATGCCCTCCCGCAATGTATCCCAGAGCAACACCTCAAACCAAGGAGAGACTCAATCACACTGCTTGGATTACGAAGGAACACTCCTTTCAGTTCAAAATATATTGCAAAAAGTTATTTTAACTGCCTCATATTATCCTCCCCTCGTTATACGTATGGCAGAGCAGATGCAGCAGTGTTCGTTAAAAGGAGTGAAAGATAAGGTTCTACTTTTACCAGTCTGCTAGATGAAGTGTCAGTTCTATCAGGCACCATCTTGAGACAAGAAAAAACTGTACAAACGGTCACAATAAAGAAACTGCACCAACACGGGTCGTAGAACAGTCAGGAGGGCAACCTGCATCCTGAAGAGTTTAATAGCAGACAGAAGCCCCCTCAAAAAATGCTGTAAAACCTGTCCTTGCAATTAACTTCATTAACAGAATTAATGAGGTTGTTAAGCTGAAAATACTTGCTGACAGGATTGGAACTTCAAACCACTGCACTGCAGTGCAACACCAGGGAAAAATCTCACAGGAACTGAAAGAAGTTAGTGGGGGGTGGGGGAAGCGGGGGAGAATAAAGACGACTGGAGACTGAAAGGATGTTTAAAAAACAAACTCCGCTCCTCCATCAGTAGATTTAGGTTCAAAGGAGGTCATGTTTGGTCGGCCATGAACTTGCATTTGACAAAGGGAATCTCGTGTTGAATAAACACCTGGCGAATATCCTCATTGCGTACCTTTTAACTACCCAGCATCCCTGAACTAACATGGCCACTTGCTGAATACAACGCAGCACTGCCGTGGAATCGACTCCCGATCCTAGAAGGCCCATCAGATTTGCAAACTGCACAACTTTCACTGGGGTGGGGGGGGGGGGGGGGCGAAAAAGCAGAGAAGTCCGTTAGAAACAAACAAGTTTCGCTCCACCTTGTACATTAAAAAACCCTTATATTCAACTTTGTGCGGCCAATGTTTTAGGCAATTTACCAGTGTATTTCTACAAAAAACAAACCTTCTCTCACTTGGACAAAACTCAGATAGAACACTACGGGGTGAATTTTACAGTGGGAGTCTCGCCCGCTGGGAGACCCGTGATGTCCCGATATATGTTCCCGGCGGGCGAGGTTCCATGTCAGGTGGGCACGTTTGTAAAAAAAAATTACCCGTATCAGCTCAACACTACAACAACTTACATTTATATAGCACCTTTAACATAGTGAAGCATCCCAAGGTGCTTCACAGGGGCGTTATCAAACAAATTATGACACCGAGCCACATAGAGAGATATTAGGGCAGGTGACCAAAAGCTTGGTCAAAGAGGAAGGTTTTAAGGAGCGCCTTAAAGGAGGAGAGAGAGGTAGCGAGGCAGAGGTGTTTAGGGAGGGAATTCCAGAGCTGAGGGACTCAGCAGCTGAAGGCACGGCCACCAATGGTGGAGCGATTAAAATCAGGAATGCTCAAGAGGTCAGAATTGGAGGAGCGCAGAGATCCCAGAGGGTTATAGGGCTGGTGGAGGTTACAGAGACGTGGGGGGGGTGTTAAGGCAATGGAGGGGTTTGATAAGAAGGATGAGAATTTTAAAATCGAGGTGCTGCCGGACCGGGAGTCAATGTGGGTCAGCGAGCACAGGGGGTGATGGGTGAACGGGACTTGGTGTGAGTTAGGACATGGGCAGCAGAGTTTTGGATGAGCTCGTTTACAGAGGGTGGAAGATGGAAGGCCGGCCAGGTGTGTACATGAACATACGGAGCAATGCAAGAAAGAACACTCATCCCAAGACAGTTCAAAACCCACTCACCATTCTTCATCAGGGTCTTCACTTGGTCTGCGAGGGGCAAAGTCCGCAGCTGAGCCATGGACAGCACGTTGCTGGGGGCCAAAGGCACCTTCCTGCAACAGAGGGGACAAAAAAATCAATGCAGATGAAACTCTGGACAACACACCTTTACCTGCAAAGACTGTTGCAATCACAGACTGAAGAAAATCAACTCGAGCTCTTCAACAGAGCCTGCATTATATTCCAATTTGGGTTTAAGGCAACAGGTCTAGGATGTGAAGGAAATTGGTCAACTTACGATTCCTCTTCTTCAACTGGAGGCATTAACATGGACAAATACTCACTGCAAAAAGAGAGGAAACTCTGTATGAATAGAAGGAAAGACTTGCATTTATACACCACACTGTCAGCTCTCGCAATACCTGGGCTTGATCAGGATATACACAACAGGGCTTCAGAGAGCAGAAGCCACGTTTGCCAAACCTGATCCCAATTAATGAACATATTACTAGGAATGTTGGATCAGGCAGATCCACTAGATTCATTTACTCGCATTTCCAAAAAAACACTAGCACACTAGGGGCTAAAATCGAGCCTCGTGGTTTCAAGGGGAATATTGCGAGATGGAACACAAGTTGGGTAAAGGTTGGGCTGCTTCCCAATGGGGTCCGATCGCAGGACAATGATATTAAAGGTAACAGGAAGAGGGAGAGTCTTGGGAGTGGTCACTCCCTAATGGGTCCAAGTCAGGCACCAGCAACCAAAGCAAACAGGGTCCTGGGCTATAAAACTAGGGCCACGATAATAGGGTTACACAGGGCTTTGGTGAGATTTCTTCCCTTCTGCCTCTGCACCCCTTCCCCCCACCCCCCAACCCATCCCAGGAAGGACATTTTGGCTCTGGTTAAGGTTCAGAGAAGGTCAATGAGGATGACGCCCACCCAAGTGCACCGGGCTATGGAGACAGACTTTATGCCTTGGGTTTGTATTCACTGCAGAAGTGTGGACTTTAGAGGAGATCTGATTGAGGTTATTGATAACAATCAGGTGGCTAGATTGTTTGAGGTGATGAGGTCAGGGCCATTTAAACTGAGGAAGTAGGGAGTGAGGTCGGATGTGCGGAAGTTTCACTTTTTGTAGCGGCTGATCGACCCGTGGAACAGTATTCCTAGGCTGATGGCGAGGGCCGATTCCATCCAATTCTTCAAGGAGGCGTTAGATGCATTTCTGGAAAATAACGAGATCTAGGCAATGGGAAGGTATGATTTGGGCGGAGGGGGTTGGAGAGGAATTTCTGACAAGAGGTTCCTGAGAAATCAGCCAAGGGTCCAGTAGGAACCGTATCCAGCAAGTGGGCATCAGGTGAGAAGGGGACGGGGCTCAGCTGTGAGGTGGTCTCACAGTCAGTAGCTTGCCGACACTACCCACCCAGCCCAAAACACGAGTTAAGGGAGGTGCCCCCAAACTGCTCACGACGCCCTGTTCCTGGGACTAGGGACAGGGTCACTGGCAAGGCTTGGAAGCTAAGCAGAGCCAGGCCTGGTTAGTACCTGGAGGGGTGACCATCAGGGAAGACCAGGTGCAGAAGGTCACGGAAGGAGCCCCGAGGAGGGGCGGTTGGTGAGAAGGTCACGGAAGGAGCCCCGGGAGGGGTGGCTGGTGAGCAGGCCCGGGCGTTGGGCTGAAGATTGTCGGACAGGAGGAATGGTGGAAATGGAATGGCGGCGCGCACAGACGCAGCGGCTTTGCTTCTCCCAGGACGGTGCTATTTACGTTTAATGTTAATGTTATTTGTACTGGACTCATGGGAGCTTGCAAGATCACATTTCGTTGTTCATGTACTTGTGCATTGTACAGTGACAATAAAGTTGAATTATTATTATGCTGTGAGAAACTGCTACTGCAGCAAGAATTGGCACCTTCAGCACAGGAGGAATAAAACCCAACAGAAGGAGGGAGTTCAATCAATCTCAACCAGAGACACGTCTTACAGGCTTGATTCACAATGCGGCGTTACTAAATAGGTACTTTGTTGGGTGTTTTTGGGAGGTTATGAGTTATGAGTTTTCTGTCCCGACTCCTCCCAGGCCTTGCACCACCTGCACTCTACCCGCTTCCAGGTTATCTGCAAGGAAGTGCGGTAGTTTGTGGACCGCTGCTCCCTCCAATTCTCCCAGCCCCTTGTAAAGAGACATTTGTCAGCTCCCTCCTCCCCACAGCACTGAGTTTCAGGCTGGCAAATCATGTTTGGTGGGACCGCTCAGACCTTACCCTTTGTTCCCCCTCACTGCACCTCTGTGCTTTCTTAAAGACTGTTCAATCTCGAACAGCTTCCAGTTCTGATGAAAGGTCACCGACCTGAAACGTTAGCTCTGTTTCTCTCTCCACAGATGCTGCCTGACCTGCTGAGTGTTTCCAGCATTTTCGGTTTTTATTGCCGATTTCCAGCATCCGCAGTATTTTGCGTTTGAACACATTAAAGGGAACGTGTTTTATCGGGGTCTGTGATGAAGCGTTACCATTTATGACCACAGTAAAGTTATCTTGGTGGATGCCCAGCTCATACCTTGGGGATTTGGTTAGTTCGGTTGTCTCCACCATGCCAGCCAGCTGACTGAAGAGATATTGTCGCTCGTGCTCAGACCGGCTGTCCTGTATACACAACACATACATCATCAGTAACCCCATCTCACACAGGAAACACTGCCCTCTGGTGCCCAGTCCTAACTGCACAACAGAACACAGAGAAACCACACAATGCCATGTCAAAAAGAACTGACTGATGTTTATTTACTATATTGAACTGGCTACTTTTTAACGATGAAAATATTTGCTACTTTCATAGAAAATACGCAGCCCATAGTTACGGAGTGCATGCTGGGAGCAGGAGTTGGCCGGCCACTTTAAACTTAGTGTGCAAATGTACCATCAGTGCCTGTGTTAAATATTTATGGCGCGGTTAAAATGATTCTAAAGTAATTTCAGGAATTTAATATTAACGGCACATAATTATTTATTAAAGTAGATCTGGACAATCTGATTGCTAAAAGAGAAATGAACAAAAAGTGAGGCAGAGAAAGACAGATGTACATCAGCACAGCTATCAGCAGTCGTACTCCAACAGGGCTGTCCCGGTACGTGGGGCTATTCTGAGATGAAATAACTCGTAATCTCGCAGCATCTGTCCAACCCTTACACTCACTGGCGTTTGCTCAGTTTCAATATGTAGCAGAATCTATTCGGGAATGAGTCCGAATTACATATGCAGTGGGAGCAGAGGTTAGCAAATCTCCCCCTTACTCTATTTCCATCAGGAGATGGAGGGGTTTGAGCAACTAACCCCACATGGTGGAAATGGAGAGGTGCTCGGGCTCGTTTGACCTCGAAATGTATCCCCCCCCCCCCCCCCCAAAACCCAGGAGTAGCACAGTGGAGGAATCCATCCAACTGAAGTTATCTGGCACTGAAGTGTCTCCTCACCTCAGCCGCCAGAGAACTCCACAGCTCCATCGAGCGGCGATGGCACTTTGGCTTGGGATAGCTGAACGGGATAGAAACATAGAAGATAGGAGCAGGAGTAGGCCATTCGGCCCTTCGAGCCTGCTCCACCATTCAATGAGATCATGGCTGATCATCCAAATTCAGTACCCTGTCCCTGCCTTCTCCCCATATCCCTTGATCCCTTTAGCCTTAAGAAATATATCCAACTCTTTTTTGAATATATTTAATGAACTGGCCTCCACCGCCCTCTGTGGCAGAGAATTCCACAGGTTCACCACTCTCTGGGTGAAGAAATTCCTCCTCATTTCAGTCCTAAATGGCTTACCCCTTATCCTTAGACTATGAGCCCTGGTTCTGGACTCCCCAGCCATCATAAACATCCTTCCTGCATCTAGTCTGTCCAGGCCTGACAGAATTTTATAGGTTTCGATGAGATCCCCTCTCAATCTTCTAAACTCCAGTGAGTATAAGCCCAATCGACATAATCTCTCCTCATACGTCAGTCCTGCCATCCCAGGTATCAGCCTGGTGAATCTTCGCTCACTCCTTCCATGGCAAGAACGTCCTTCCTCAGGTAAGGCGACCAAAACTGCACGCAATACTCAAGGTGCAGTCTCACAAAGGCCCTGTACAACTGTAGCAAGACATCCTTGTTCCTGTACTCGAACCCTCTTGCTACAAAGGCCAACATACTATTTGCCTTCTTAACCGCCTGCTGCACCTGTATGCCTACCTTCAGCGACTGGTGCACAAGAACACCCAGGTCTCTTTGCACTACCCCTTCTCCCAATCTATTGCCATTCAGATAATAATCTGCCTTACTGTTTTTGCCACCAAAGTGGATAACCTCGCATTTATCCACATTATAGTGCATTTGCCATGTTTCTGCCCAATCACCCAACCTGTCCAAATCGTACTGGAGTTTCACGACATCCTCCTCACAGCTTACCCTCCCACCCAGCTTTGTGTCGTCTGCAAATTTGGAGATATTACATCCAATTCCCTTGTCCAGATCATTAATATATATTGTGAACAGCTGGGGTCCTAGGACCGATCCTTGCGGTACCCCACTAGTCACTGCCTGCCACTCGGAGAACGACACGTTTATTCCAACTCTTTGCTTTCTGTCCGCCAACCAGTTCTCTATCCAAGTCAATACCTTGCCCCCAATCCCATGTGCCTTAATTTTGCACGCTAACCTCTTATGTGGGACCTTATCGAAAGCCTTCTGAAAGTCCAAATACACCACATCCACTGGTTCTCCCTTATCTATTTTACCAGTTACATCCTCAAAAAATTCCAGTAGATTAGTCAAGCATGATTTACCTTTTGTAAATCCATGTTGACTTTGTCCGATCCTGTCACTACTTTCCAAGTGCTCTGCTATTACATCTTTTATAATAGATTCTAGCATTTTCCCCACTACCGAGGTCAGGCTTACCGGTCTATAATTCCCCGCTTTTTCTCTACCACCTTTTTTGAATAGTGGGGTAACATTAGCTACCCTCCAATCCATGGGTACTGTTCCAGAGTCTACCGAGTTCTGGAAGATGACCAGCAATGCATCTACTATTTCTAGGGCCACTTCCTTAAGTACCCTGGGATGTAGATTATCAGGCCCTGGGGATTTATCGGCCTTCAGTCCCATCAATTTTCCTAACACCATTTCCCTACAAATGCTGATTTCTTTCAGTTCCACCCTTTCATCAGACCCTATGTTCCCCGGCATCTCTGGGAGGTTATTTGTGTCCTCCTTTGTGAAGACAGAACCAAAGTATGAATTTAGTTGGTCTGCCATTTCTTTGTTTCCCATTATAAATTCCCCCAATTCTGACTGCAAGGGACCTACGCTTGACTTCACCAATCTTTTTCTCTTCACATGTCTATAAAAGCTTTTACAGTCAGTTTTTATGTTCCCTGCAAGCTTACTCTCATATTCTATTTTCCCTTTCTTAATTAATCCCTTTGTCCTCCTTTGTTGAATCCTAAACTGCTCCCAATCCTCAGGATTATTGCTTTTTCTGGCCAATTTATATGTCGTCTCCTTGGATCTTATGCTATCCCTAATTTCCCTTGTTAGCCACGATTGAGTCACCTTTGTTTTATTTTTATGCCAAACTGGGATGAACAAATTCTGTAGCTCATCCATTCGGTCTTTGAATGTTTGCCATTGCCTATCCACCGTCAACCCTTTGAGTGCCATTCCCCAATCAATCCTACCCAACTCGCTCCTCAGACCATCGTAGTTTCCTTTATTTAAATTGAGGACCCTAGTCTCTGAGTCAACTACTTCATTCTCCATCTTAATGAAGAATTTGATCATATTATGATCGCTCCGACCCAAGGGGCCTCGTACAACAAGATTGCTAATTAATCCTTTCTCGTTACATAATACCCAGTCTAAGATGGCCTGATCTCTGGTTGGTTCTTCGACATATTGGTCCAGGAAACCATCCCATAAACACTCCAGGAATTCCTCCTCCACAGTATTGTTACTAATTTGGTTGGCCCAATCTATATGTAGATTAAAGTCGCCCATGATGACTGCTGTGCCCTTATTGCACGCTTCTTTAATTTCCCTTTTCATGCCATCCCCAACCTCCGCCTTACTGTTGGGAGGTCTATATACCACTCCCACTAATGTTTTTTTCCCCTTAGTATTTCTCAATTCTACCCATACAGATTCCACATCATCAGAGCTAATATCCTTCATTACAATTGTATTAATCCCTTCTTTAACCAGTAATGCTACCCCACCTCCCTTTCCTTTTTGCCTATCTTTCCTGAATATCGAATACCCCTGGATGTTGAGTTCCCAGTCTTGGCCATCCTTGAGCCACGTTTCCGTAATTCCAACCAAATCATATTCGTTTACCTCTATTTGCGCAGCCAATTCATCCACCTTATTACAAATGCTCCTCGCATTAAGACACAAAGCCTTCAGGCTTGCTTTTTAATGCTCTTAGACCTATTAGAATTATTATTTACTGTGGCCACGTTTGATTTAAACCGTTGATTTCTCTGACTGCCACTTTTGTTTTTCTCCTTCCTATCTTTTGCTTTTATCCCTGTTTCCCTTTCCTCTGTCTCCCTGCTCAGGTTCCCAACCCCCTGCCATTTTAGTTTAAACCCCCCCGAACAGTGCTAGCAAACCTCCCCGCTAGGATATTTGTCCCGCTCTGGTTCAGGTGCAACCCGTCCGACTTGTACAAGTCCCACCTTCCCCAGAAGCAGGCCCAGTGATCCAGGAAACTAAAGCCCTCCCTCCTGCACCAACTCTTTAGCCACGCATTCATCTGCTCTATCCTCCTATTCCTATACTCACTAGCACGTGGCACCGGGAGTAATCCAGAGATTACAACCTTTGAGGTCCTGCCCTTTAATCTGATACCTAGCTCCCTAAATTCTTGCTGCAGGACCTCATCCCTCTTCCTACCCATGTCATTGGTCCCAATGTGAACCACGACCTCTGACTGTTCACCCTCCCCCTTCAGAATGCCCTGCAGCCGTTCAGTGACATCCTTGACCCTGGCACCAGGGAGGCAACAAACCATCCTGGAGTCACGTCTACGACCACAGAAACGCCTATCTGTTCCCCTTACAATAGAATCCCCTACCACTATTGCTCTCCCACTCTTTTTCCTCCCTTCCTGAGCAGAAGCACCCCTGGTGCCAGGAAGTTGGCTGCTGCTGCCTTCCTCTGGTAAGTCATCCCCCTCAACAGTATCCAAATCGGTATACCTGTTTGAGAGGGGGATGGCCACAGGGGTCCCCTGCACTACTTGCCTGCCTCTATTGCTCTGCCTGATGGTCACCCATTTCCCTTCTGCCTGTGCAGCCCTTACCTGCGGTGTGACCAACTCACTAAACGTGTTATCCACGACCCCCTCAGCATCGTGAATGCTCCAAAGCCCCACGCCAAGGGGCAGCAGGCTGCTGACTTGAAACAGGCTTTAACCATGCCCACACCGTCAAACTCGCACAATTTTGAAAGATTGGGGGCCAATAGTTTGGCAAGCGGAGGCAGGTAGAATTATCACATTTGAAAAACATCGAGGGAACAGGGAGAACAAAAGGAAAAGGGAAACTGGGGCAGAATTCTCTTTCCCCGGGCATTATTATTGGCCACTTCTGTTAAATTCCATCTATAAAATGGAATTAAATCATGTTTAGGCAACAAGAACATCCTAAAGTAAGTCTTGCTAAACTAAAGTAAAATTGGGGGAGGGGGAATGCAGGCTTCTAACTGCAAGAATTTAATTTAAAAGTCTTGTGCAGCAGTCTCTCCACTCAGAGGACGCAGTGTCTGCAAGGCTGGAGTCATTTACCGTACCTTCATACCACAGTAATGGAGGTAATACCAGGGCTCTTCCGCCTGCTTCTTCTGCAAGAACTCGTAAGACTGGATGCGGCGCTGTCGAGCTTGTTCACTCTCGGGCCGTGAGAAACGTACCTAAGGACAATGTAATACAGACAGTTCCGGGTTATAGACGGAACTAAGCTCAGAGTTGCAACAGATCACACAATAAACACGCCACAAATACCCAAAGGCGGAGGCTCAATAGCAGAAGGAAAACGCGATTAATGTAAGATATTTCAGTCCGACATCTTAACACAATCACTTATAAAACAGCAAGTTATTGATCACACACAACTTGCATTTGAGGGGGGGGGGGGGAGGGGTGAGGAGGGAGAGGGGGCCGAGGAGCGGGGGGGGGGGGGAGGAGGAGAGGGGGGGGGCGGGGAGGAGAGGGGGGGGGCGGGGAGGAGAGGGGGGGGCGGGGAGGAGAGGGGGGGGGCGGGGAGGAGAGGGGGGGGCGGGGAGGAGAGGGGGGGGGCGGGGAGGAGAGGGGGGGGCGGGGAGGAGAGGGGGGGGGCGGGAGGAGAGAGGGGGGGGGGCGGGGGAGGAGAGGGGGGGGGCGGGGAGGAGAGGGGGGGCGGGGAGGAGAGGGGGGGGCGGGAGGAGAGGGGGGGGCGGGGAGGAGAGGGGGGGGCGGGGAGGAGAGGGGGGGGGCGGGGAGGAGAGGGGGGGGCGGGGAGGAGAGGGGGGGGCGGGGAGGAGAGGGGGGGGCGGGGAGGAGAGGGGGGGGCGGGGAGGAGAGGGGGGGGCGGGGAGGAGAGGGGGGGCGGGGAGGAGAGGGGGGGCGGGGAGGGGCGGGGAGGAGAGGAGAGGGGGGGCGGGGAGGAGGGGGGGGCGGGGAGGAGGGGGGGCGGGGAGGAGGGGGGGGCGGGGAGGAGGGGGGGCGGGGAGGAGGGGGGGGCGGGAGGAGGGGGGGGGGCGGGAGGAGGGGGGGGGGCGGGGAGGAGGGGGGGGGCGGGGAGGAGGGGGGGGGCGGGGAGGAGGGGGGGGGGCGGGGAGGAGGGGGGGGGGCGGGGAGGAGGGGGGGCGGGGAGGGGGGGGGGCGGGGAGGAGGCGGGGCGGAGGCGGGCGGGGCGGAGGGGGGCGGGGCGGGGAGGAGAGGGGGGGCGGGGAGGAGAGGGGGGGCGGGAGGAGAGGGGGGGGCTGGGAGGAGAGGGGGGGGGCTGGGAGGAGAGGGGGGGGGCTGGGAGGAGAGGGGGGGGCTGGGAGGAGAGGGGGGGGCTGGGAGGAGAGGGGGGGGGCTGGGAGGAGAGGGGGGGGGCTGGGAGGAGAGGGGGGGGGCTGGGAGGAGAGGGGGGGGGCTGGGAGGAGAGGGGGGGGGCTGGGAGGAGAGGGGGGGGGCTGGGAGGAGAGGGGGGGGGCTGGGAGGAGAGGGGGGGGGCTGGGAGGAGAGGGGGGGGGCTGGGAGGAGAGGGGGGGGGCTGGGAGGAGAGGGGGGGGGCTGGGAGGAGAGGGGGGGGGCTGGGAGGAGAGGGGGGGGGGCTGGGAGGAGAGGGGGGGGGGCTGGGAGGAGGGGGGGGGCGGGGAGGAGGGGGGGGGGCGGGGAGGAGGGGGGGGGCGGGGAGGAGGGGGGGGGCGGGGAGGAGAGGGGGGGGGCTGGAGGAGAGGGGGGGGCTGGGAGGAGAGGGGGGGGCTGGGAGGAGAGGGGGGGGCTGGGAGGAGAGGGGGGGGGCTGGGAGGAGAGGGGGGGGGCTGGAGGAGAGGGGGGGGGCTGGGAGGAGAGGGGGGGGGCTGGGAGGAGAGGGGGGGGGGCTGGGAGGAGAGGGGGGGGGGCTGGGAGGAGAGGGGGGGGGGCTGGAGGAGAGGGGGGGGGGCTGGGAGGAGAGGGGGGGGCTGGGAGGAGAGGGGGGGGGCTGGGAGGAGAGGGGGGGGGGCTGGGAGGAGAGGGGGGGGGCTGGAGGAGAGGGGGGGGCTGGGAGGAGAGGGGGGGGCTGGGAGGAGAGGGGGGGGGCTGGGAGGAGAGGGGGGGGGCTGGGAGGAGAGGGGGGGGGCTGGGGAGGAGAGGGGGGGGGCTGGGAGGAGAGGGGGGGGGCTGGGAGGAGAGGGGGGGGGCTGGGAGGAGAGGGGGGGGGCTGGAGGAGAGGGGGGGGGCTGGGAGGAGAGGGGGGGGCTGGGAGGAGAGGGGGGGGGCTGGGAGGAGAGGGGGGGGGCTGGGAGGAGGGGGGGGGGCTGGGAGGAGAGGGGGGGGGCTGGGAGGAGAGGGGGGGGGCTGGGAGGAGAGGGGGGGGGGCTGGGAGGAGAGGGGGGGGGCTGGGAGGAGAGGGGGGGGGCTGGGAGGAGAGGGGGGGCTGGGAGGAGAGGGGGGGGCTGGGAGGAGAGGGGGGGGGCTGGGAGGAGAGGGGGGGGGGCTGGGAGGAGAGGGGGGGGGGGCTGGGAGGAGAGGGGGGGGGGGCTGGGAGGAGAGGGGGGGGGGGGCTGGGAGGAGAGGGGGGGGGGGCTGGGAGGAGAGGGGGGGGGGCTGGGAGGAGAGGGGGGGGGCTGGGAGGAGAGGGGGGGGCTGGGAGGAGAGGGGGGGGGGCTGGGAGGAGAGGGGGGGGGGCTGGGAGGAGAGGGGGGGGGGGCTGGGAGGAGAGGGGGGGGGGGCTGGGAGGAGAGGGGGGGGGGGGCTGGGAGGAGAGGGGGGGGGGGCTGGGAGGAGAGGGGGGGGGGGCTGGGAGGAGAGGGGGGGGGGGCTGGGAGGAGAGGGGGGGGGCTGGGAGGAGAGGGGGGGGGCTGGGAGGAGAGGGGGGGGGGGCTGGGAGGAGAGGGGGGGGGCTGGGAGGAGAGGGGGGGGGGCTGGGAGGAGAGGGGGGGGGCTGGGAGGAGAGGGGGGGGGGCTGGAGGAGAGGGGGGGGGCTGGGAGGAGAGGGGGGGGGCTGGGAGGAGAGGGGGGGGGGCTGGGAGGAGAGGGGGGGGGCTGGGAGGAGAGGGGGGGGGGCTGGGAGGAGAGGGGGGGGGGCTGGGAGGAGAGGGGGGGGGGCTGGAGGAGAGGGGGGGGGGCTGGAGGAGAGGGGGGGGGGCTGGGAGGAGAGGGGGGGGGGCTGGGAGGAGAGGGGGGGGGGCTGGGAGGAGAGGGGGGGGGGCTGGAGGAGAGGGGGGGGGGCTGGAGGAGAGGGGGGGGGCTGGGAGGAGAGGGGGGGGGCTGGGAGGAGAGGGGGGGGGGCTGGGAGGAGAGGGGGGGGGGCTGGGAGGAGAGGGGGGGGGCTGGGAGGAGAGGGGGGGGGGGCTGGGAGGAGAGGGGGGGGGGCTGGGAGGAGAGGGGGGGGGGCTGGGAGGAGGAGGGGGGGGGGCTGGGAGGAGAGGGGGGGGGGCTGGGAGGAGAGGGGGGGGGGGCTGGGAGGAGAGGGGGGGGGCTGGGAGGAGAGGGGGGGGGGCTGGGAGGAGAGGGGGGGGGGCTGGGAGGAGAGGGGGGGGGGCTGGGAGGAGAGGGGGGGGGGGGCTGGGAGGAGAGGGGGGGGGCTGGAGGAGAGGGGGGGGGGCTGGGAGGAGAGGGGGGGGGGCTGGGAGGAGAGGGGGGGGGGCTGGGAGGAGAGGGGGGGGGCTGGGAGGAGAGGGGGGGGGCTGGGAGGAGAGGGGGGGGGGCTGGGAGGAGAGGGGGGGGGGCTGGGAGGAGAGGGGGGGGGGCTGGGAGGAGAGGGGGGGGGGGCTGGGAGGGAGAGGGGGGGGGCTGGGAGGAGAGGGGGGGGGGGCTGGGAGGAGAGGGGGGGGGCTGGGAGGAGAGGGGGGGGGCTGGGAGGAGAGGGGGGGGGCTGGGAGGAGGGGGGGGGGCTGGGAGGAGAGGGGGGGGGGCTGGAGGAGAGGGGGGGGGCTGGGAGGAGAGGGGGGGGGCTGGAGGAGAGGGGGGGGGCTGGGAGGAGGGGGGGGGCTGGGAGGAGAGGGGGGGGGCTGGAGGAGAGGGGGGGGGCTGGGAGGAGAGGGGGGGGGCTGGGAGGAGAGGGGGGGCTGGGAGGAGAGGGGGGGCTGGGAGGAGAGGGGGGGGCTGGGAGGAGAGGGGGGGCTGGGGAGGAGAGGGGGGGGGCTGGGAGGAGAGGGGGGGGCTGGGAGGAGAGGGGGGGCTGGGAGGAGAGGGGGGGCTGGGAGAGAGGGAGGGGGAGGGGGCTGGGAGGAGAGGGGGGGCTGGGAGGAGAGGGGGGGCTGGGAGGAGAGGGGGGGCTGGGAGGGAGGGGGGGGCTGGGAGGAGAGGGGGGGCTGGGAGGAGAGGGGGGGCGGGAGGAGAGGGGGGGCGGGGAGGAGAGGGGGGGCGGGGAGGAGAGGGGGGGCGGGGAGGTGAGGGGGGGGCGGGGAGGAGAGGGGGGGGCGGGGAGGAGAGGGGGGGCGGGGGAGAGGGGGGAGGGAGGAGAGGGGGGGGCGGGGAGGAGAGGGGGGGCGGGGAGGAGAGGGGGGGCGGGAGGAGAGGGGGGGCGGGGAGGAGAGGGGGGGGCGGGGAGGAGAGGGGGGGGCGGGGAGGAGAGGGGGGGGCGGGGAGGAGAGGGGGGGGCGGGAGGAGAGGGGGGGGCGGGGAGGAGAGGGGGGGGCGGGGAGGAGAGGGGGGGGCGGGGAGGAGAGGGGGGGGCGGGGAGGAGAGGGGGAGGCGGGGAGTAGAGGGGGAGGCGGGGAGGAGAGGGGGAGGCGGGGAGGAGAGGGGGAGGCGGGGAGGAGAGGGGGGGCGGGGAGGAGAGGGGGGGGCTGGGAGGAGAGGGGGGGGGCGGGGGCTTATATAGTCAGAGAATAATGTCAGATGTTTACAGGTAATCTTTCTAACTGCCATTTATCACACCTCGGCAGAGATATAATCAGAGCAATCAAAGGTGTAAATGGTGTCCAAACAGGTCAGTCAGGAAAACATTACATCAAAGAACAAGTTCCGCACCCATGAGGATGGCCTCAACAGAGATCTTGGGTGCATGTCACGCTACATGTAACCCCACCTGACGTAGGGTCATCCAGACTCGAGTCGTCGTCTTGTTCTCTCCACACAGATGCAAAAAAAATGTTTTTTGTCTGTTTTTTTGTTTTTCATACAGACCCCAGCATCTGCAACATTTGACCCCTTGTGACCCCACCTCATTGTTCTTTGATGTAATGTTTTCCTGACTGACCTGTTTGGGCACCATTTACACCTTTGATTGCTGTGATTATCTCTCTGCCGAGGTGTGATAAATAGCAGTTAGAAAGATTACCTGTAAACATCTGACATTATTCTCTGACTATATAAGCTGTGTCTTTATGCATTTCTCCACTTCACCTGACGAAGGAGCAGCGCTCCGAAAGCTTGTGATTTCAAATAAAGCTGTTGGACTATAACCTGGTGTTGTGTGATTTCTTACAATTGTCCACCCCAGTCCAACACCGGCATCTCCACACCACTCTTTGTAAAGGCTGCCCTTCTAGAAGTAAAGCATTGCTACGGTGGTAAGAAAGTGGGGCCCACTTACAGTGATCTGCTTAACATCATCTTCAGCCTCATCTTGAGAAGAGTCACCAGCTGCAGAAGAATGAGAGGTCACATTTACTCAAGGACTTGAATTTCGCAGGAGACTGATACCAGTTTCTGGTCACTGCCCCTTCACAGCCCAGCACTCTGCTCTCCCAGTGAGGACCCTTTACTTGTGGCATTACATAGAAATTACACACAGAATCAGGCCAGTCGGCCCACCCCTCTCCCATCTCACCCAATCAACATAACCCTCTCTTCCTTTCCCTCATGTGTCTATCTTCTTAAATGTGTTTATATTTAAACCTCAACCACTCCCTGTGGTAGCGAGTTCCACATTCTCACCACTCTCGGTCAAGAAGTTTCTCCTGAATTCCCTATTAGATTGATTAGTCACTATCTTATATGTATGGCCCCTAGTTCTGGTCTCCCCCACCAGTGGAAACATCTTCTCTACGTCTATCCTTTCAAACCCTTTCATAATCTTAAAGACCTCTATCAGGTCACCCCTCAGAGTCTTCTCTATTCTAGTGAAGAGCCCCAGCCTGTTCAGTCTTTCCTGATGGGTATAACCTCTCGGTTCTGGTTTCATCCTAGTAAACTTCAGTTAAAAAAACTTTCCCAATTAACATTACTGGGTAGGAAACCAAAGCCTCGCTTTCGGACAGCTCAGGAAACCTTGGACAGACGCTTTGTGCTCGACACTTAAACTGGGCGATGCTCGGAATATTGCATTCTCTGGTCTGGGGCTCAGCCCCCAGAAAGGTTGTCTCAATGCAGTACAAGTGTTGGTCGAGTCCGATCCAACTCCCTACCTTCATTTGCAGCCTCTCTTTCCCGGTGTTTCGCATCCGCTTTGTCCAGGTAGGAAAAGCTCGGTCTCATCTGCAGTATTCCGTGTAACGGAGTGACGTGTAGCTCACCTGTCACACAATATCAGGAGAGGCAAAAGCTCATAAAAAGCACTCACAAATTGGCTGATTGTCAGGAAATTAAATTCCATGAAAGAACTCTGGCCAAGCAGCAACTCTGACTGCAGGATTACATGTCAGTCCAGTGCAATGGTGGGGAATTCACAGCCTGCGTGTGTGCAGTACGTATGTGCCAAGTCTCTTTTGTACCACTTTTCCTGCTGGAAAGGCTATTTGCTTTTATTCTTTACTCCCCTAGTTTCACCAATTCCCCCTGAACTTCTGTCCTTTCTGTGGGCTCACATTATTCCCAGCTGGGTTTAAATAAAGGACTTGCATTTATATCACACCTTTCATGACCTCAGGACGTCCCAAAGTGCT
>NC_140997.1:94471360-94743210 GCF_052327205.1 Somniosus microcephalus
CGGCTTGCCTGCGGCCTAGTCGAGGGGGGGAAGCCTGAGTCCCCGGCCCACGGCCGCAAATGGAGCCGAGCCCCGGGACCGGGCCGAGGGGGTGGAAAGCCCGAGTCCCCGGCCCGCAGCCGCGACTAGGCCGAGGGTTGGAAAGCCAGAGTCCCCGGGCTGCGGCCGCAAACGGAGCCGAGCCACGGGCCGCTACAGAGCCGAGCCACGGGACCGGGCCGAGGGGGGGAAAGCCCAAGTCCCCGGCCCGCGGCCGCAAACGGAGCCGAGCAACAAGAAAATCTCCTCCACACACACACAAAGTGGGAAAAATGAAGCTGTTAAAATATGAATAAAACTAAAAGCTGAGGTAAAGATGGCCAAATTAACTGCAGTTTGAAAGATTAGGCCCCGCCCACCCCGTAGGATTAGTCAACCATCACGTCACTCAACGCTAATGAGCGGTAGGATTGGTCAACCGCTAATGAGCGGATTTTTGAACGTTTTTTGTATACTATCCGAACAATTTTTGTCTGACCAACAAGTAAATACGCCTATGAGACTCCCCTAATCATAAGCTTTCTTTTGATATAACATATGTGTAGGTACGCTCTATAACTTTTGAATGTATAGCGGACAGACAGACAGATGGACGGATCCTTTTTTTATATATATATATTATATAGATAATATATACATATACATACATACACATATGCAAAATAATGTGGATAAATGCGAAGCTATCTACTTCGGTGGCAAAAACAGGAAGGCAAATTATTATCTGAACGGCAATAGATTGGGAAAAGGGGAAGTGCAACGAGACCTGGGTGTCCTTGTGCACCAGTCGCTGAAGGTAAGTATGCAGGTGCAGCAGGCGGTTAAGAAGGCAAATGGTATGTTGGCCTTCATAGTGAGAGGATTCGAGTAGAGGAGCAAGGATGTCTTGCTGCAGTTGTACAGGGGCCTTGGTGAACATAAGAACATAAGAAATAGGAGCAGGAGTCGGCCAATCGGCCCCTCGAGCCTGCTCCGCCATTCAATAAGATCATGGCTGATCTGATCCTGACTGCCAATCCACTATCACAGAACCATCTCCTGCATCTAACAGAATTAGACACACGAAATAGGAGCAGGAGCAGGCTACACGGCCCCTGGGCCTGCTCCGCTACCCACGGGGCCATGACCGATCCGAACCTAGACTCATGTCCAAATTCCTGCCCGCTCCCCATAACCCTTAATTCCCTTTACTTCTAGGAAACTGTCTATTTCTGTTTTAAATTTATGTAGTGATGTAGCTTCTACAGTTTTTTGGGGCAGCATATTCCATGGACCTACCACCCTCTGAGTGAAGTAGTTCCTCCTCATCTCAGTTTTGAAAGAGCAGCCCCTTATTCTAAGACTATGCCCCCTAGTTCTAGTTTCACCCATCATTGGGAACATCTTCCCTGCATCCACCCGATCCAACCCCTTCACAATCTTACATGTTTCAATAAGATCGCCTCTCATTCTTCTGAACTCCAAGGAGTAGAGTCCCAATCTACTCAACCTCTCCTCATATGTCCATCCCCTCATCCCCGGGATTAACCGAGTGAACCTTCTTTGTACTGACTCGAGAGCAAGTATGTCCTTTCTTAAGTATGGACACCAAAACTGTATGCAGTATTCCAGGTGCGGTCTCACCAATACCTTGTACAACTGAAGCAATACCTCCCTATTTTTATATTCTATCCCTTGAGTATTGTGTGCAGTTTTGGTCAACTTATCTGAGGAAGGATGTTCTTGCCATGGAGAGAGTGCAGTGAAGATTCACCAGACTAATACCTGGGATGGCAGGAATGACGTATGAGGAGTGATTGGGTCGATTAGGCTTATATTCGCTAGAGTTTAGAAGAATGAGAAGGGATCTCATTGGAACTCATAAAATTCTAACAGGACTAGACAGACTAGATGCAGGAAGGATGTTCCCGATGGTGGGGGAGTCCAGAACCAGGGGTCACAGTCTAAGGATAAGGGGTAAGCCATTTAGGACTGAGATGAGGAGGAATTTCTTCACCCAGAGAGTGGTGAACCTGTGGAATTATCTTCTACACAAGACAGTTGAGGCCAATTCATTAAATATATTCAAGAAGGAGTTAAATATATTTCTTAAGGCTAAAGGGATCAAGGGATATGGGGAGAAAGCAGGGATCAAGGGATATGGGGAGAAAGCAGGGACAGGGTACTGAATTTGGATGATCAGCCACGATCTCATTAAATGGCGGAACAGGCTCGAGGGGCCGAATGGCCTACTCCTGCTCCTATCTTCTATGTTTCTATGTTGCCATTGAGAAGGTGGTGGTGAGCCGACTTCTTGAACGGCTGCAGTCCGTGTGGTGAAGGTACTCCCACAGTGGTGTTAGGTAGGGAGTTCCAGGATTTTGACCCAGTGACGGTGAAGGAATGGTGATATATTTCCAAGTCAGTATGGTGTGTGACTTGGAAGGAAACCTGGGAGGTGGCGGTGTTCCCATGCGCCTGCTGCCCTTGTCCTTTCTAGGTGTTAGAGGTCACGGGTTTGGGAGGCGCTGTTGAAGAATCCTTGGCGAGGTGCTGCAGTGCATCTTGTAGATGGTACACACTGTAGCCACAGTGCGCCTGTGGTGGAGGGAGTGGAAGTTTAAACCAGTGGATGGTTTGCTGATCAGGTGGACTGCTTTGTCCTGGATGGTATTGTGCTTCTCGAGTGTTGTTACAGTTGTACGCAAGGGTTCTGTTGGGAACCGATAAAATCCCTACTGACTGTGGTAGGCAGATTGAGCAGTGGCTAACCCTGGAAACGAAGACTTGGGTGTTGACCCTTGACCATTCTGACCCTTGACCTGTTGGCGCTTAGCAGTTTACAATAGTCTTCAGGCGCTGGTCCAAAGTCAACCAGTACAAAGAGGGTTGGAGTGTAGGAAAACTGTCCTTTCTGGCTATGACTAGGTGAGTAAAAAGCTATTCTTTCCCAGACTGAACGCAGATCAGAATCTTAACACAAGGGGCTCCTCTCCTGCATTATTGCCTGATGGTCAAGCTTGTTGTCTGTGAGTCTCCTTTATCTGCTTTTCTAGCTATGCAAAAGTCCGTTGACACTATCTTGACCAGTCCATTCATCTCTCGGTTGTTCGGTGGTCGCACCCTCACGCGTTTTGATAGATGGAGTCATCGTCCTGAGCATAATCGATTTGTGCCTCTTGCTACAAATGTAAAGAGCACAATAGACGTAGTTATACACAAAAGACATAGTGACCACATTTGAAATAGTATTAAAACATCCTGCACCACAGATGTTACCTGAGCTGGAAGAAGCAAAAGAATGTAATTGGGTCAAAACTTCCTCGGTTGTTCATGGGACTGAACCAGACAGTGTGGCGATAAACTGGGCCAAGGCAGGAAAATGGTCCCAGTGTGTTTCAGTGCTGGGCTTGGGCTGCACGTTGCTTTGGGTTGGATCAAGATCTTAGGCAGGCGGTGGAGGGCGGTGAGTGGAGGGCAGTGATTCAATGTGACGTGAGGGGAGGGTGGTGAGTAGAGGTGAGGGGAGGGGAGGCACTCATCAAATGTGTGTCCTAATTGCTGGCTCCCTTTCCAATCAGTGCCTTGTCTCCATGCCCTAGCAAAGATTGGAGATTCCCCAAGGGAGTATCGTGGGGGTAAACTATCATGCTGCCTCTGAGGTATGCCAGCATAATGTGCCACTGCCAAATCTCGGTCTACCATCCAAACCATGACTGGCTAAAGTGAAGCCAGTTTCAATGGGTCAGTTTATTGGAGAAGGGCAGGGCCTTCAGGGTAATAACAGCAGACTCCTGCCTAATGAAGTCAGGGGTGTGATGGAATACTCTCCACTTGCCTGGATGAGTGCAGCTCCAACAACACTCGGGAAGCTCGACATCATCCAGGACAAAGCAACCCGCTTGATTGGCACCACATTCACTCCCTCCACCACCGATGCACCGTGGTTGCAGTGTGTACCATCTACAAGATGCACTGCAGCAACTCGCCAAGGCTTCTTCGGCAGCACCTCCCAAACCCGCGACCTCTTCCACTTAGAAGGACAAGGGCAGCAGGTGCATAGGAACACCACCACCTCCGAGTTCCCCTCCAAGTCACACACCATTCTGACTTGGAAATATATTGCCGTTCCTTCATAGTCGCTGGGTCAAAATCCTGGAACTCCCCCCCCCTAACAGCACTATGGAGGACACAGATTTAAGGTGATTGGCAAAAGATCCAAAGGCGACATGAGGAAAAACTTTATTACGCAGCGAGTGGTTAGGATCTGGAATGCACTGCCTGAAAGGGTGGTGGAGGCAGACATGATCATGGCTTTAAAAAGGGAATTGGGTAAGTGCCTGAAGGAAAAAAAATTGAAGGGATACGGGGAAAGGGCGGGGGAGTGGGACTAGCTGAAGTGCTCTTGAAGCGAGCTGGCACGGGCTCGACGGACCGGATGGACTCCTTCCATGCTGTAACCATTCTATGATTCTATGGGAGTGCCTTCACCATGCAGACTGCAGCGATTCAACAAGGCGGCTCATCACCATCTTCTTGAGGGCAATTAGAAATGGGCAATAAATGCCGGCCTTGCCAGCGCCGCCCACATCGCAAGAAGGAATTAAAACAAAATACTTCTCTCTGGTCACAGTTTAATCCTCAGGTCAGTAGTTCACCCCATAAACGTCAACTGCAGGGTATAATACTGAAACTGATGAGCCGGTACAAGGAGACATTACCAGAGAATATTAGGTGGGGAAAGGCCTGCAACACACCTTAGGTTTTCTTGTTCTCGATTCCCGTTATTCTGATCTCTGATGATACTTAAAGCACATATGGTATGGGTGGAATCTGCAGTGCAAGCTTTTCCAGAGTCTGCCAGAAGGGGGCACTGGTAAACTGAAAACTACCCCTCAGAGGCTTGCAATATAAAACCTGACGTGACAAACATGGAGTGTTAACGACTTAATTTAACAAGAATCTGCTTTCTCTAATTGAACTCCTTGCAAGATACAAACAGAGGCTGGATTAGGGTCTTTGTGTTGTACTCACAAAGGTTGACTCTTGATTTTCAGTTCTGTACTTCCTCTTGAACTCCAGTGCAAGGACTTGGAAAGCCCGGCTCTTCTGCTCTTCACTCGGCTGTGGACAAAAATTGTCAGGCAGTGAAGGGACGGGATTGGGCAAAGTAAGAAAGAAAGACTTGCATTTCTATAGCGCCTTTCACGCCCTCAGGACGTCCCAAAGCTCTTCACAGCCAATGAAGTACTTTTGTAGTGCAGTCACTTTTGTAATGTAGGAAACACGGCAGCCAATTTGCACACAGCAAGCTCCCACAAATAGCAGTGTGATTATGATCAGATAATCTGTTTTAGTTATCTTTATTGAGGGATAAACATTGGCCCTGGACACCAGGGAGAACGCGCCTGTTCTACTTAAAAATAGTGCCATGGGATCTTTTATGTCTACCTGAGAGGGCAGACAGCACCTCTGACAGTGCAGCACTCCCTCAGTACTGTACTGGGAGTGCCAGTCTAGATTATGGGCGCAAGTCTCTGGAGTGGGACTCAAACCCACGACCTTCTGACTCAGAGGTGAGAGTGCTGCCCACTGAGCTATGGCTGATGCTGGTGTTTATCTAGCAGTACTGTGACCTAAGAAGGAGGATAGGCACCAGTTGATCATTAGATCTGAGTTTAAGTGAAGGATTATTTGACTCGGAAAGAAAGAACATGCATTTATATAGCACCGTTCACCTGCTTGGGACGTCCCAAAGCTTCACAACCAATGAGTTACTTTTTGAAGCGCTGTAACAAAGTCAGCAGCCAATTGGTGCACAGCAAGATCCCAACAAACGGTTAATGAGCTAAATGACTAATTAATTATTTTTGTAGTTGTTGGTTACGGGAGGAATGTCAGACTGGACATGGGGGTTGGGCGGGGGGTGGGGGGGCGGTGCTCTGGGGAAGGTCATTCCCTGCTCTCCCAGTGTCCTGACCAACATTCCATCTCTGTGGGATCTTTACTGTCCGCAGTACAGGCAGACAGAGCCACGGTTTTAACATCTTAGCTGAAAGAACAATGCATTTATAATTAAAAGGAAATGGAATTCTACGTACTATGTCATTGCTGTGGTCGCGAAAGGAACTAGCCTTTCTCGTCAAGCTGATGGTTTGCTGTAGAAAGATAAAGGCAGGTGACATATGGAGGCTGCACTGTTGACCTGTGATCACTATTTCACAAGTATAGTCCCCACAACTTAAACCACCCACGTTTAAATCAGGCAAAGAGCGCTAACCAATTTCTGTTTACCGTTCTTGTCAATTACAACGCGTTAAGCACCACGGTTATCTCGGCCAGTACTGGTTACGCTGCTCGACTGGTAATCCAGAGACCGGGACTAGTAATCCAGAGAAAGTGAGTTTGAGAATTTGAATTCAGTTTAAGAAAAAAACCTGAAAATAACATATTGGGATCAGTAAAAGTGACCATGAATCTGTCGGATTGTCGTAAAAACCCAACTGGTTCACTCATGTCCTTTAGGGAAGGAAACCTGCCTTCCTTACCCGGACTGGGCCTATACGTGACTCCAGTCCCACACCAACTTGGTTGACCCTTAACTGCCCTCTGAAGTGGCTGAGCAAGTAACTCAGTTGTATTGCCATCTTCTCAGGCCAACTAGGGACAGGCAATATCCGGACAAATGCCGGCCTTGCCAGCGACACCCACATCCAGAGAATGAAAATGTTGAAAACAAACTCTCCACAATGGTGCAATTTTAAAGGGGGTGCAGGACCAGAGACTCCTAGGAATGAATCTTCACAAATCATTGAAGGTGGCAGGACAAGGTGAGAAGGCTGTTTTAAAAAAAGCACATGGGATCCTGGGCTTCATAAAGAGAGGCACAGTGTACAAAAGCAAGGAAGTTATCCTAAACTTTTATAAATCACCGGCCTCAGCTGCAGTACTGTATTGTGTCCAATTCTGGACACCGCACTTTAGGAAGGATGTCAAGGCCTTCGAGAGGGTGCAGAAGAGATTTACTAGAATGGTACCAGGGATGAGGGACTTCAGTTATGTGGAGAAGCTGGGGCTGTTTTATTTAATAAAGGTGTTCAGAGTTATGAGGGGTTTTGATAAAGTAAATAGGTTGGCAATAAATGCCAGCGACGCCCACATGCCGAGAATGAATTTTTTTTAAAAACCCTGAGCTGCCACAAAATTCCTTTCCTTTGTGCTTGTTTATTTTCTCTTTCCGAGTTTGCTCTTCTGCTGTGAATGGCAATAGGGAAGACTTTGAAATGGGCCATCAGCAACTCACTACAAGGAGAATGGTGATGCAGATGGTGTACAGAGAGAGAATGACCAGCAGTGTTGATTGGAGCCACAGATTTGATCCCACGGCCATAACTCCGGATGCTGCAATTAAAACACAATTTCCGTTATTTAATCTCTACTGGAATATATTAATCATTGGTCCGAAATTGCTGAGCTAATTTTATCTTTTCATTGTAATTTGTTTGTCGTTCTCTTGTGTTCAGTGTTGCCATAACTCCAGCAATTCCTATACTTCCCGGGAGCTTGGAGTGGGAGCAGGCCAGGATAGGAAGATGGCAGCTTTACCAATGCATCCCGTTTTACGCTACCATTTGCCCCGACGTGGTCCTGCTGGGAGACTGGGCAGAGGGGAGGCAGGGTTCAGGGCGGGGAGGAATTGCATCGAATGTACAGCACAGAAACAGGCCATTCGGCCCAACTGGTCCGTGCCGGTGTTTATGCTCCACATGAGCCTCCTCCCACCCCTCTTCATCTCACCCTATCAGCTATTCCTTTCTCCCTCATGTGTTTATCTAGCCTCCCCTTAAATGCACCTATACTATTCACCTCAACCACTCCCTGTGATAGCGAGTTCCACATTCTCACCACTCTCTGGGTAAAGAAGTTTCTCCTGAATTCCCTATTGGATTTATTAGTGACTCTCTTATATTGATGGCCTCTAGTTTTGGACTCCTCCACAAGTGAAAACAGTTTCTCTTCATCTACCCTATCGAACCCTTTCATAATTTTAAAGACCTCTATCAGATCATCCCCTCAGCCTTCTCTTTTCTAGAGAAAAGAGCCCCAGCCTGTTCAGTCTTTCCCGATAGTTATAACCTCTCAGTTCTGGTAACACACTTGTGAATCTTTTTTGCACCTTCTCCAGTGCCTCCATATCCTTTTTGTAACATGAAGACCAGATCTGTGCCGAGTCCCACATAATCTGGTGTGTGTCAGTGAGTAATTCACGTCCCAATGCTTACTGGAGATCAATAATCTGTTCAGACGCTAATGTATCTTTCCGTAAGCGAGTGAAAAGATACACTTCACCTGAAGCAGCTCAAGCAAATTGCAACTGCCGAGAGACCTGTGTAAACAGACACTCCCAAAAAACCGGAAACTAGTGAGAGACCAAAATAACTTGCATGGTAAGATATAAAAGAGGCACTCTGAAACCACAGACACTTGCAAATTCTGAACTACGGACCGCCTTCGATGCACCGAGCCCTTTTAGAACTTAAAACCTGGGGCTTGTACTGTACCTTACAAACAGAGACCATTATCCTGTACCTTACAAACAGAGACCATTATCCTGTGCTGTGATTATAGCCTTGATTTATAGAACTTATCAAATATACATTTTAACTAGTTTTTGCAAACGATATAATACTTCATGATGTGCCAGGTTTTTCTGTGCAAATGTTTCCAAAATTGGACAGGAAGGTGCAGCGTTTACACAATGTGTTACCGCGCTGGTGTCCAGTACACCAACACCACCTGTGTTGCTGAGTCAGTTTCTAAGAAATCTCAAACCTCTGACTGACCTCTGATCACTAGTGTTGTGCCACTTCCCGTTTGTTTGGACTTGTTTGAGGCGGAATTCTGGTAGGCTACACCACAGTAATACACGCCACTGTCGTCCTGGGTTACTCGTTGAATTTTTAAGGTGGCATCACCTCCAGAAGTCGAGCCGTGCAGATGAAACTTCCCTGGACTCTCCATGTTCGCGCAGGCTCCCAAACACAAATTCCTCGTTTTGTTGATGTTGATCCTGAACCACAGCACTTCAGGGAGACCCAAGCACCTGAGAACAGTGAACTGGCAGCCAATGGTCAGGCTGTTGGTCGAAGGTCGTTCAATGAAAGGCTCTTGGTCGACAGTTACAGTACATTCTTGAGCAGCAAAGCCTGTTGAGAATAAACATTACTATTTCATTCCACCTTTACTTGCTGTTGCGCACTAAATGTTAAACAAGCCGTGAGAAAAGACCTTTCAGCCCATTCAGGTTTGGGCTGATAAGTGGCAGGTAACATTCGTGCTGCACAAGTGCCAGGCAATGACTATCTCCAAGAAGCGAGAGTCTAACCACCTCTGCTTGACATTCAACGGCATTACCATTGCCGAATCCCCCACCATCAACATCCTGGGGGTCACGTTGACCAAAAGCTTAACTGGACCAGCCTCATAAATACTGTGGCTACAAGAGCAGGTCAGAGGCTGGGTATTCTGCGGCGAGTGTCTCACCTCCTGACTCCCCAAAGTTTTTCCACCACCTACAAGGCACAAGTAAGGAGTGTGATGGAATACTCTCCACTTGCCTGGATGAGTGCAGCTCCAACAACACTCAAGAAGCTCGACACCATCCAGGACAAAGCAGCCTGTTTGATTGGCACCCCATCCACCACCTTAAACATTCACTCCCTCCACCACCGGCACTGCAGCAACTCGCCAAGGCTTCTTCGGCAGCACCTCCCAAACCTGCCACCTCTTCCACCTAGAAGGACAAGGGCAGCAGGTGCATGGGAACTCCACCACCTCCAAGTTCCCCTCCAAGTCACTCACCATCCTGACTTGGAAGTATATCACCGATCCTTCATCGTTGCTGGGTCAAAATCCTGGAACTCCCTCCCTAACAGCACTGTGGGAGTACCTTCACCACACGGACTGCAGTGGTTCAAGGCGGCGGCTCACCACCACCTTGTCAAGGGCAACTAGGGATGGGCAATAAATGCTGGCCTTCCCAGCAACGCCCACATCCTGTGAATGTATAAATAAAAAAATAAGCAAATTCCTTGACCATGTGCAGTCCACTCCATCATGGACTGTATTCAACTCATTTAATCTCCGCACTCTTACTTCCCCACCCCCTTCCAAGATAAAGTGATCAAAATACCAGGATCTCTGTCTAAATTTACTTCCTGTATTATGCATGTCTGAACCCTTGGTGTGACATTTCTCTGGCCCCAGAAGCTTCAGCACTTTCAAGCTCGCTCGTTCCCAACCAGATATTTCTCCAATTCTTTTCAAAAAGGTGTCAGTAACACAGCAAGTTTCCAGTCAGAGACGGTCTTCAGCTGATTTAGCCCAGCTTTGAGCATTTCTAATAGCCCCGAATCCCATCTGTCAAGATCCTTTTCGAAATCCACTAAGGTTTCTTTCTCGATAGCAAAACACTGCGGATGCTGGAAATCATTTTCTGTTGTTATTAAGGTTTCTTTCTCCCTCTGTCGATAATCTGTTCCACATACTTCTCACTCTTTTAGTAAAACAGTTCCTCCCTCCCCCTGTATTTCCTAGTTTATTTTGTTGTCAAATTAAAAATGTCCCCTTGTGTTTAAAAATCCTGTACACACCAGAAATGCTTACTTGGATCCAATTTGTTCAACTTTTCATTATTTTGAACTAGAATTCTGCATTTTCATATTCATGATTTGTTGTGTGCACGGGATGCAACTTTCTTAATCTCAGCTCTGGTTTGAAGCTCATGCATCCTAGAATCCTCGAGGAATTAAAGGAGGAAGTGAGTGATGCTTTGGTTGATATTTTTTCAAAGCTCCATAAATACTGGAGTCACGCCCAAGGACTGGAGAATGGTAAATGTAGTACCGATGTTCCATAAAGGCGGAAGGAACAAACCTGGGAATTACTGCCTCGTTAATTAAGAAAGAAAGACTTGCATTTCTACAGCACCTTTCACGACCTCGGGACATCCCAAAGCGCTTTACAGCCAATGAAGTACTTTTGAAGTCACTGCTGTAATGTAGGAAACACGGCAGCCAAGTTGTGCACCGACAGCTCCCACAAACAGCAATGTGATAATGACCAGATAATCTCTTTTGGTGTTGTTGGTTGAGGGATTAAATATTGTCCAGGACACTGGGGATAACTCTCCTGCTCTTCTTCGAAATAGTACCGTGGGTGTTGTTTTAAACAACTTTCTGTTGTTCACTTGAGTTGTTTGTTCGCCCCCCTGCCATCTGGGAGACGCTACAGATGCATTCGCACCTGCATGACCAGATTTAGGAACAGCTTCTTTCCCAGGGCTGTCATCCTACTGAACTCTGCTAATAAACTCTAAAGCCTGCACATCTGTCAATGCACTTTATTATGTTTATGTTTATGTTACAAGCCAAATGTATGTTAAATGTCTTAACCAAAATGTACACTCTCGGGAGCCGCAAGCCTACATTTCGTTGTACTGCACTTGTGCACTAACAATGACAATAAAGTTGATTATTATTATTATTATTGAGTAGTAATGAATTCAGTCTTATGGTTATTATCGTTTTATTCTTTAACTTCAACATAAAGAGCAATTTACAAGTGGAGTATTGTCACAGATAGAGCACGCAAATTTAGCCATGCATTCCTTCTCGTGCTGCTTGAACAAGGGAAAAGCTTATATTTATACACTGTTTTCTTGTCAAACTGGAACTGGCATTGCCTTGCACATAAGATGCCGTGTCCTTGCTGTGGTAAGCATAACCCTTCTCGTCTCTAAACATTCTTATTATGAACATAATAACATTTCTAATCTAAACATTCTTATGTAGGAACTGGGGTTCCTAGCCGAAGAATTGAGATCGACTCAGAAAATCAAAAACAATAAAATTTAATGAACAAACGAAGCTGTACAGGAAACTGTAGGATACAATGCAAATAGGTCTGGTCTGCTTGAAAGCCTCTCTGGAAACTGCTAGATGGTTCCGAGCTCAACTGCTAGCAGGTTCCGAGCTCTGACGTCATGACGTCATCACGTTCTTCCCGCCGTTGAGAGATCACGTGACGGACGGCATGACGTCATCACACAGCATACAGGAAAGAAGCCCTAGTACAGTTAACAGATACATTAAAGGTGCAGCCCCCAGCTGTACTACATTGCTGTAAAAGGAATTATATACAATTGTCCGTAATCCTCTGGTGGTTCCGCCACATGCGCCTTCCCAGAATTGCTTTTAACGGAGAAGGTAAGGCGAGAAGGGGGTCTGACGAGTCTGTCCGACCGACTGCGATACCCCGGCAGCTGGAACGGATGCTGGAAGACGAACTGGCCGTTGGCTGTGGTTGGGATGACGCCGCAGGCGGAGGAGAAGAAGAGGCCGGCTGTGGTCGACCCGGTGAGGCGGGCACTGGCGACTCGGCGGATGACTGTGGCTGTACTGGACCGGCAGTCGACGGTGGATGACCACGACGAGGCGGCTGAGCGGTGATGACTGGTTCGCTCAGATCCAGGTGCGCCGGTTTCAACCGGTCGATGGAGATGTGGTCAGGCTTACCGCCGACGTCGACTGTGAAGGACTTGTCACCTGACGAGATGACGCGGAACGGACCTGTGTAAGGCGGTTTGAGCGGGTTTTTGCGAGCATCCTGCCGAATAAACACGTATTCTGCGCTCTTAAGATCCACCGGGACATGGGAGCGCTGCAGGTCATGATGCGACGTAGGCACTGGGATGAAATTCCTAGCCGCTTCCTGGTGGCTGACGAGCTGCTGAGCTGGGGACCAGGGATCCGTGTGAGGAGGAAGAAAATCGCCAGGCACTCTGAGTGGTTGGCCGTAAACCAGCTCTGCTGAAGAAGAATGCAGGTCGTCCTTAGGCGCCGTGCGAAGACCTAGCAGCACCCAAGGGAGCCTGTCCACCCAACTAGGCCCACGGAGACTAGCACGCAGTGCGGCTTTAAGGGACCTGTGGAATCTTTCACACAGACCGTTTGCCTGTGGATGGTAGGCGGTTGTACGATGAAGCTTGGTGTCCAAACCTTGAGCTACGGCGTTCCAAAGCTCAGAGGTAAATTGAGGCCCCCGGTCAGAGGAGATGTCAGCCGGTACCCCGAACCAAGCTACCCACGACGAGATGAAGGCTCTGGAGATGTCTGCCGCTGTGGTGGTAACCAAAGGAATTGCCTTTGGCCACCTAGTGGTGCGGTCTACCACGGTGAGGAGGTGAGTGTACCCGCGAGGGGAAGGGAGCGGACCAACCAGGTCCACGTGCACATGGTCGAATCGATGCTCCGGAACCGGAAAAGTGGCGACTGGGGCCTTAACATGGTGTTGTATCTTGGACTTCTGGCAACTCACGCAGGTATTGGTCCAGTCACGGACGTCGAGATGCATGCCTTTCCAGACGAATTTCTTTGCCATGAGTCATTGTGACGCTCTCATGCCAGGGTGTGACAATCCGTGGATAGTGTCGAAAATTCTCCTGCGCCATTCGACTGGAACGATTGGACGTGGGACGCCCATCGAGATGTCACACAGGAGTGTGGTCCCTGCGGCCTGGAAACTGACATCAGCCACTTGTAAGCTGGAAGGTGCGGTCCGGTATGCCTGCATTTCAGGGTCTGCCATCTGTTCTTTTGCCAAACCAACATAGTCGACTCCCAGGTGTACTGCGTGGAGCTGGGCGCGGGAGAGACAATCCGCCACCAGGTTGACTTTGCCCGAGACATGTTGTACGTCGGTTGTATATTCAGATATGTACGTAAGATGACGTTGTTGCCGTGCCGACCATGGTTCCGCTGTCTTGGCCATCGCAAAAGTAAGTGGCTTGTGGTCTACAAAAGCCTTGAATGGGCGTCCTTCCAGTAGGAAGCGAAAATGGTGGATGGCCAGAAACAATGCCAACAACTCCCTATCAAAAGTACTATACTTGCGTTCGTTCTTCCGCAATTGGCGGCTGAAGAAAGCCAGTGGTTGCCATGTGCCGTCAACCCACTGCTCCTGTACTGCCCCGATGGCATAATCAGATGCGTCGGTGGTAAGGGCAATGGTTGCGCCCGGAAGGGGATGTGCCAGCATGGTCGCAGCAGCCAAAGCGTTCTTAATGTCGAGGAAAGCCTGGTCCATCTGGAGTGTCCAATCGATCGGGTCTTTGCCCGATTTACCTCTGAGGGCCTCGTACAAAGGTTGCATCAACAGTGCCGCCTTGGGGATGAACTGATGTTAAAAATTGACCATTCCCAGAAATACCTGGAGGGCCCTGACGGTCTGAGGAAGAGGGAACAAGGTGACTGCTTCCACCTTCGTGGCCAGCGGGACGGCGCCTTCTGAGGTGATTCTGTGTCCCAGGAAATCAATGCTGTGCAACCCAAACTGGCACTTGGCCGGGTTGATAATAAGGCCATGTTGGCTGAGACGAGAAAAAAGGGTACGCAAGTGCGTAATGTGTTCTTTCGTGCTGTTACTGGCAATAAGGATGTCATCTAGGTAGACGAAGATGAACGGCAGATCGCGCAACACGGAATCCATGAGACGTTGGCAGGCTTGTGCTGCATTCTTCAGCCCAAACGGCATACGAAGGAACTCAAAGAGCCCGAAAGGTGTGATGACGGCAGTTTTGGGGACGTCCTGAGGATGCACGGGCACTTGATGATAGCCTCGGACGAGGTCTACTTTGGAAAAGATGGAATTCCCTGCCAGATGGGCTGAAAAAGCCTGAATGTGAGGAATTGGGTACTGATCCAGTGTGGTAGCCTCATTCAGGCGTCTGTAGTCGCCGCATGGTCGCCATCCGCCGCCCGGCTTAGGAACAATGTGTAATGGCGAGGACCAAGGACTATTCGAACGTCGAATAATACCCAGGGGTTCCAATGTATGGAACTCCGCCTTGGCGGCCGCGAGTTTACTGGGTTCCAGCCTTCGAGCTCTCGCATAAACGGGGGATCCTGTCATGGTAATGTGGTGCGCCACACCGTGCCTCGCGACTGAAGAAGAAAATGTGGGCCTGGTGAGCTCAGGGAACTCACTGAGAAGACGAGAGAACTCATTTGGAGATGGGACTGCACAGGCAACTGACCAAGACATCGCGGTGCTTCGGTGGCAGGGGACCGAGTGAAAAGTGGAGGCACTGATTAGCCGACAGTGTCGGACGTCGACGAGAAACCCGTTTGCGCAGAAGAAATCTGCTCCCAGGATGGCCTGTGAGACTTTTGCTGTGATGAACTCCCAAACAAAACGTTGGCTGCCAAAACTCAACTGGACTCTACGCTTTCCAAACGTGCGAATGGCCGCACCATTGGCTGCCTCGAGGGGGGACCTTGACCGCCGGATTGAAGATCTAGCTTCGACGCTGGTAGGATACTGCACTGGGAGCCAGTATCACAGAGAAAACGTCGCCCTGACAGGGAATCTGTAATGTATAGTAGTTTCCCTGCGGACCCGATGGCCATCGCAACTCCGGCGCGTCCCTTACGCCTTATTGATCTTCTCAGAAACCGCTGGTTTGAGGTAGGTTTTTTTTTGGTGAGAAACTGCAGGGCGGACGGCAATTTCTGGCCTTCGTGCCGAAACGAGCGTGGTATGCACACCAGCCTGCAGGAGTCGTCGGATTCGCTCTTGTGGGGGGTGAGCGCCTCGTGGCTGCACAAGATTGTTGAGACGGTGAATATTTTATCCGCTTCCGCGGCGAGTTCAGCACAATCCGTGATCGCGGAATTGGCCAAGGCCGTCTGTACTGGCTCTGGTAGTTGACAGAGAAACAGCTCGCGGAACAGAAAACATTGTGATTCCGAGCCCAAAAGCGTGAGCATTTGGCTCATGAGCTCTGAGGCTTTTGAGTCCCCGAGGCCGGGCATGGAGATAAGTCTGCGAGCGCGCTCCGACTTGGACAGACCGAAAATCTGCAGTAAACGTGCTTTTAAAGCTTCGTACTTGCCATCGTTCGGTGGACTCTCGAGGAGGCTGACGACCCGCGAGGCCGTGGCGCTGTCGAGGGCGGAGACCACGTAATAATAACGGGTCGAATCCGCTGCTACTCCCCGGATTGCAAATTGGGCTTCCGCCTGGAAAAACCACGCAGCCGGCTGTTGCTCCCAAAATTGCGGCAGTTTGAGGGTGACGGCGTTCGTGTCCATGATGTAACTTCAACGAAAATTGTTCGAAGAAATCGGGGTCACCAATGTAGGTACTTGGGTTCCTAGCCGAAGAATTGAGATTGACTCAGAAAATCAAAAACAATAAAATTTAATGAACAAACGAAGCTGTACAGGAAACTGTAGGATACAATGCAAATAGGTCTGGTCTGCTTGAAAGCCTCTCTGGAAACTGCTAGAAGGTTCCGAGCTCAACTGCTAGCAGGTTCCGAGCTCTGACGTCATCACGTTCTTCCCGCCGTTGAGAGATCACGTGACGGACGGCATGACGTCATCACACAGCATACAGGAAAGAAGCCCTAGTACAGTTAACAGATACATTAAAGGTGCAGCCCCCAGCTGTACTACATTGCTGTAAAAGGAATTATATACAATTGTCCGTAATCCTCTGGTGGTTCCGCCACATGCGCCTTCCCAGAATTGCTTTTAACGGAGAAGGTAAGGCGAGAAGGGGGTCTGACGAGTCTGTCCGACCGACTGCGATACCCCGGCAGCTGGAACGGATGCTGGAAGACGAACTGGCCGTTGGCTGTGGTTGGGATGACGCCGCAGGCGGAGGAGAAGAAGAGGCCGGCTGTGGTCGACCCGGTGAGGCGGGCACTGGCGACTCGGCGGATGACTGTGGCTGTACTGGACCGGCAGTCGACGGTGGATGACCACGACGAGGCGGCTGAGCGGTGATGACTGGTTCGCTCAGATCCAGGTGCGCCGGTTTCAACCGGTCGATGGAGATGTGGTCAGGCTTACCGCCGACGTCGACTGTGAAGGACTTGTCACCTGACGAGATGACGCGGAACGGACCTGTGTAAGGCGGTTTGAGCGGGTTTTTGCGAGCATCCTGCCGAATAAACACGTATTCTGCGCTCTTAAGATCCACCGGGACATGGGAGCGCTGCAGGTCATGATGCGACGTAGGCACTGGGATGAAATTCCTAGCCGCTTCCTGGTGGCTGACGAGCTGCTGAGCTGGGGACCAGGGATCCGTGTGAGGAGGAAGAAAATCGCCAGGCACTCTGAGTGGTTGGCCGTAAACCAGCTCTGCTGAAGAAGAATGCAGGTCGTCCTTAGGCGCCGTGCGAAGACCTAGCAGCACCCAAGGGAGCCTGTCCACCCAACTAGGCCCACGGAGACTAGCACGCAGTGCGGCTTTAAGGGACCTGTGGAATCTTTCACACAGACCGTTCGCCTGTGGATGGTAGGCGGTTGTACGATGAAGCTTGGTGTCCAAACCTTGAGCTACGGCGTTCCAAAGCTCAGAGGTAAATTGAGGCCCCCGGTCAGAGGAGATGTTAGCCGGTACCCCAAACCGAGCTACCCACGACGAGATGAAGGCTCTGGAGATGTCTGCCGCTGTGGTGGTAACCAAAGGAATTGCCTTTGGCCACCTAGTGGTGCGGTCTACCACGGTGAGGAGGTGAGTGTACCCGCGAGGGGAAGGGAGAGGACCAACCAGGTCCACGTGCACATGGTCGAATCGATGCTCCGGAACCGGAAAAGTGGCGACTGGGGCCTTAACATGGTGTTGTATCTTGGACTTCTGGCAACTCACGCAGGTATTGGTCCAGTCACGGACGTCGAGATGCATGCCCTTCCAGATGAATTTCTTTGCCATGAGTCGTTGTGACGCTCTCATGCCAGGGTGTGACAACCCGTGGATAGTGTCGAAAATTCTCCTGCGCCATTCGACTGGAACGATTGGACGTGGGACGCCCATCGAGATGTCACACAGGAGTGTGGTCCCTGCGGCCTGGAAACTGACATCAGCCACTTGTAAGCTGGAAGGTGCGGTCCGGTATGCCTGCATTTCAGGGTCTGCCATCTGTTCTTTTGCCAAACCAACATAGTCGACTCCCAGGTGTACTGCGTGGAGCTGGGCGCGGGAGAGACAATCCGCCACCAGGTTGACTTTGCCCGAGACATGTTGTACGTCGGTTGTATATTCAGATATGTACGTAAGATGACGTTGTTGCCGTGCCGACCATGGTTCCGCTGTCTTGGCCATCGCAAAAGTAAGTGGCTTGTGGTCTACAAAAGCCTTGAATGGGCGTCCTTCCAGTAGGAAGCGAAAATGGTGGATGGCCAGAAACAATGCCAACAACTCCCTATCAAAAGTACTATACTTGCGTTCGTTCTTCCGCAATTGGCGGCTGAAGAAAGCCAGTGGTTGCCATGTGCCGTCAACCCACTGCTCCTGTACTGCCCCGATGGCATAATCAGATGCGTCGGTGGTAAGGGCAATGGTTGCGCCCGGAAGGGGATGTGCCAGCATGGTCGCAGCAGCCAAAGCGTTCTTAATGTCGAGGAAAGCCTGGTCCATCTGGAGTGTCCAATCGATCGGGTCTTTGCCCGATTTACCTCTGAGGGCCTCGTACAAAGGTTGCATCAACAGTGCCGCCTTGGGGATGAACTGATGTTAAAAATTGACCATTCCCAGAAATACCTGGAGGGCCCTGACGGTCTGAGGAAGAGGGAACAAGGTGACTGCTTCCACCTTCGTGGCCAGCGGGACGGCGCCTTCTGAGGTGATTCTGTGTCCCAGGAAATCAATGCTGTGCAACCCAAACTGGCACTTGGCCGGGTTGATAATAAGGCCATGTTGGCTGAGACGAGAAAAAAGGGTACGCAAGTGCGTAATGTGTTCTTTCGTGCTGTTACTGGCAATAAGGATGTCATCTAGGTAGACGAAGATGAACGGCAGATCGCGCAACACGGAATCCATGAGACGTTGGCAGGCTTGTGCTGCATTCTTCAGCCCAAACGGCATACGAAGGAACTCAAAGAGCCCGAAAGGTGTGATGACGGCAGTTTTGGGGACGTCCTGAGGATGCACGGGCACTTGATGATAGCCTCGGACGAGGTCTACTTTGGAAAAGATGGAATTCCCTGCCAGATGGGCTGAAAAAGCCTGAATGTGAGGAATTGGGTACTGATCCAGTGTGGTAGCCTCATTCAGGCGTCTGTAGTCGCCGCATGGTCGCCATCCGCCGCCCGGCTTAGGAACAATGTGTAATGGCGAGGACCAAGGACTATTCGAACGTCGAATAATACCCAGGGGTTCCAATGTATGGAACTCCGCCTTGGCGGCCGCGAGTTTACTGGGTTCCAGCCTTCGAGCTCTCGCATAAACGGGGGATCCTGTCGTGGTAATGTGGTGCGCCACACCGTGCCTCGCGACTGAAGAAGAAAATGTGGGCCTGGTGAGCTCAGGGAACTCACTGAGAAGACGAGAGAACTCATTTGGAGATGGGACTGCACAGGCAACTGACCAAGACATCGCGGTGCTTCGGTGGCAGGGGACCGAGTGAAAAGTGGAGGCACTGATTAGCCGACAGTGTCGGACGTCGACGAGAAACCCGTTTGCGCAGAAGAAATCTGCTCCCAGGATGGCCTGTGAGACTTTTGCTGTGATGAACTCCCAAACAAAACGTTGGCTGCCAAAACTCAACTGGACTCTACGCTTTCCAAACGTGCGAATGGCCGCACCATTGGCTGCCTCGAGGGGGGACCTTGACCGCCGGATTGAAGATCTAGCTTCGACGCTGGTAGGATACTGCACTGGGAGCCAGTATCACAGAGAAAACGTCGCCCTGACAGGGAATCTGTAATGTATAGTAGTTTCCCTGCGGACCCGATGGCCATCGCAACTCCGGCGCGTCCCTTACGCCTTATTGATCTTCTCAGAAACCGCTGGTTTGAGGTAGGTTTTTTTTTGGTGAGAAACTGCAGGGCGGACGGCAATTTCTGGCCTTCGTGCCGAAACGAGCGTGGTATGCACACCAGCCTGCAGGAGTCGTCGGATTCGCTCTTGTGGGGGGTGAGCGCCTCGTGGCTGCACAAGATTGTTGAGACGGTGAATATTTTATCCGCTTCCGCGGCGAGTTCAGCACAATCCGTGATCGCGGAATTGGCCAAGGCCGTCTGTACTGGCTCTGGTAGTTGACAGAGAAACAGCTCGCGGAACAGAAAACATTGTGATTCCGAGCCCAAAAGCGTGAGCATTTGGCTCATGAGCTCTGAGGCTTTTGAGTCCCCGAGGCCGGGCATGGAGATAAGTCTGCGAGCGCGCTCCGACTTGGACAGACCGAAAATCTGCAGTAAACGTGCTTTTAAAGCTTCGTACTTGCCATCGTTCGGTGGACTCTCGAGGAGGCTGACGACCCGCGAGGCCGTGGCGCTGTCGAGGGCGGAGACCACGTAATAATAACGGGTCGAATCCGCTGCTACTCCCCGGATTGCAAATTGGGCTTCCGCCTGGAAAAACCACGCAGCCGGCTGTTGCTCCCAAAATTGCGGCAGTTTGAGGGTGACGGCGTTCGTGTCCATGATGTAACTTCAACGAAAATTGTTCGAAGAAATCGGGGTCACCAATGTAGGAACTTGGGTTCCTAGCCGAAGAATTGAGATTGACTCAGAAAATCAAAAACAATAAAATTTAATGAACAAACGAAGCTGTACAGGAAACTGTAGGATACAATGCAAATAGGTCTGGTCTGCTTGAAAGCCTCTCTGGAAACTGCTAGAAGGTTCCGAGCTCAACTGCTAGCAGGTTCCGAGCTCAACTGCTAGAAGGTTCCGAGCTCTACTGCTAGAAGGTTCCGAGCTCTGACGTCATCACGTTCTTCCCGTCGTTGAGAGATCACGTGACGGACGGCATGATGTCATCACGCGGAGTACCGGAAAGAAGCCCTAGTACAGTTAACAGATACATTAAAGGTGCAGCCCCCAGCTGTACTACATTGCTGTAAAAGGAATTATATACAATTGTCCGTAATCCTCTGGTGGTTCCGCTACACTTATGAATATATCCAAAGTCTACTTTGATTGCGAACACTGACTGTTGCTGGGCTCTCTCTGTTGCTGGGCTCTCTCAGTTCAGTTCAGTTCAGTTCAAATGCTTTATTGGCATGAAAGTTCTCTCTCTCTCTGTTGCTGGGCTCTCTCTCTCTCTGTTGCTGGGCTCTCTCTCTCTCTCTCTGTTGCTGGGCTCTCCAATTCCAATTCCAATTCCAATTAAAATGCTTTATTGGCATGAAAGTTTACAGAGAACCATATTGCCAAAGCTTACATAGCAAAAAGGTACAGTTTTCCAACATTCTGTAGGTGTCAATCGATTTGACATTTGTTGGGTACATACAATATTACTTTTAAACAATATTAATTTTAAACAGTCTTTGTACTTCATTTGGTACGTTCAATATTAATTTTAAACAGTCTTAATTTTAAACAGTCCTCAGGTTGTGACATGTTGTTACATATTTGGCCCCAAGGTATGGTCTGTCTCCTTCTCCTAGGACTAATCTCAATTTTGACAGATCATCCAATTCCTTGAAATCTGGGGTTGTTTGGCTTAGCTTGTTGAATAATATGTTTCTTGATGTGTTGAATTTTTCGCATTTTAGGAGGAAATGCATTTCTGTTTCAACCTCGCCAGCCAGACATTGATCGCATATTCTATTCTCTCTAGGCTGCCAGGATTTCTTGTATCTGCCTTTTTCAATTTCCAGTTGGTGGTCGCTTAGTCTGTACCTGGTGAGGGTCTGTCTCTGTTTTGTGTCTCTGATGGTCGTGAGGTAGTCTGCCAGTTTATATTCTCTTTTTAGGGCCCGGTAACATTCTAATCTGCTTTGGCTTTCGGTTATTTTGTTCCAATGTTCCAGGTAGGTTTCTTTGCATTTTTTAATGATTTGGTTCACTCGGATTGGTGTTTGGGCGGCTGTGTTGGTCTGGGGCTGGTCAGGGTCCGGCTGAGTACTTAGTTTCCGTAGCAGCTGACTCAGGGGACTCTTTTCTGGGTTTAGCTCTTGGGTCTGAAAGGCTTTGAAATGAAGGGTGTCTGGGGAGCTAGATTTGAGGTGATTTAGGAAGTTTAGTGCTCGTTTTTGGATGTTTATTATCAGTGGGTATCTGCCTAGTTCGGCTCTGCATGCATTTGTTGGCGTTTTCCTTTGGGTGCGAAGGATGCTTCGGCAGAATTCTGCATGTAGGGCTTCTATTGTATGTTTTTCCCATTTAGTGTAGCTTTGGTGATTTAGCGGGCCCCATACTTCACTACCGTACAGTGCAATGGGCAGGATTATGCTGTCAAATATTTTGAGCCAGATTTTGATTGGGATTTGGATGTTGTAGAATTTTCTTTTTATTGCATATAGGGCTCTTCGGGCTTTTTCTTTTAGTGCATTCACTGCTATGCTGAAGCTCCCTGATGCTGTAATAGTTAGACCAAGGTAGGTGTAGCTCATAGTGTGTCCTATAGTGGTATCACTGAGGGTAAACTGGTATTTGTTTTCCTGACATCTGGGCCTTTTTTGAAAAATCATGATGTTGGTTTTCTTTAGATTTACTGTTAGAGCCCAATTTTGGCAGTATTTGTCGAGTAGGTCTAGTTGTTGCTGTAATCCCTGTTCTGTGGGAGACAGCAGAACCAGGTCGTCCGCATAGAACAGGGATTTCACTTCTCCATCTAGGAGACGGAGACCTGGTGACTCGCTTTGCTCCAGCATGTCTGCTAATTCATTTATGTATATGTTGAACAGGGTCGGGCTCAAATTGCAGCCCTGCCGGACGCCTCTTCTCTGGGTGAAGAAATCGGTGCGTTTGTCTCCAATTTTGACCCCGCATTTGTTTTTCAGATACATTGATTTAATAAGGTCATAGACTTTGCCCCCTATTCCACATTGAAGAAGTTTATAATAGAGCCCTTCGTGCCATATAGAGTCAAAGGCTTTCTTGAAGTCGATGAAACAGGCGAATATTTTCCCATTTTTTGTTTGGTGTATATGTTTTTCAATGAGGGTGTGAAGGGTATAGATATGGTCGGCGGTGCGGTGTTTTGGAAGAAAGCCTATTTGGTTTTTTCTGAGGATATTATGTTTGTTAAGAAAATCAAGTAATCTACTATTTAGAATACTGCAGAATAACTTCCCTAGACAACTGTTGACACAGATGCCGCGGTAGTTATTTGGGTCTGATTTGTTTCCGCTTTTATATATGGGGGAGATTAGTCCTTGGCACCAGATATCGGGAAAACAGCCTGAACGTAATATGATGTTGAATAATTTGAGTACCGCACCCTGCATCTCCATATTGCTGAACTTGAGCATTTCATTTTTGATGTTGTCTGGGCCACAGGCTTTCTTTAGGTGGAGAGATTTTGTTTTTGTGGCCATTTCTTTCCATGTGATTGGGGAGTCTAGAGGGTTTTGGTTGTCTTTGATTGTTGCTTCTAATGTGTGGAGTTTTTCTGTGACCTGATGTTGACTTGGGTTTGTTTCGTTTATTGGGATGTCTTTGTAGAGGTTTTCAAAATGTGTTCTCCAGATGTCGCCATCTTGGATTGGTAATGCTTGCAATTGTGTTGTACTCAGGTTATTCCACATTTCCCAGAATTGTTTTGGGTTGGTGGAGTTTTCAATTTCTTCTAGTATTTTGTGGGTATAGTTTTGTGTTTTGTTCCTAATGGTGTGTTTATATCTTTTGAGGGTTTCATTGTATCTAGTACGTAGGTCCGGATTGTTTGGTTGGCGATGCTTTTGGTTTGATATTTTTCTCAGGTCTTTTCTGGCATTTTTGCATTCGTGGTCAAACCATTTCTTATTTTTATTTTGTCTTTTGTGACTCTTCCTCTTCTGTTTCACGAGGTCGGCTTTTACAGCTGCCTCATGAAAGATCATATTTATATCCTCTATGGCCATGTTTACCCCATCTCTGGTGATCTCATATAGATTTTCTTTAAATTTTGAAATTTTACTTGTGAGATCAGGTGAATTTAGTGCTGTGATGAATTTATCTCCACTGTCTGGGGCCCATCTGTATGTCTGGTTTATTTTATGTAGCTTACTGGGTTCCTTTTTTGTGTCTGTAGTTTGGGCAGAAAGTTTAAGGTACACATTTATTTGGTTATGGTCTGAGAGGGGGGATTGCTGCCTGACAGTGAATGCGTTGATATCGCAGGGGTCCAGGTCAGTGATTGTATAATCCACCACACTAGACCCAAGAGTTGAGGAATATGTGAGTCTCCCTAAGGAGTCCCCTCTGAACCTACCGTTAACTATGTACAGGCCTAAGGCTCGGCAGAGTTGCACTACCTCCCTACCGCTTTTATTTATTTCACAATCGAGGTTGTTTCGGTTTGCGATGGCTGGTGTGACATATAGAGGGGTCTGGCCAAACACATGGTTGTTGCCCTGTGGGTCTATGAAGTCAGGTTCACATCCTGTCCTTGCATTTAGGTCCCCACATAGTAGCACCTTTCCTTGGGCCTGGAAATGGCTGATTTCCATGTGGAGAGTGTCAAATATCTCCTCTTCAAAATATGGCGATTCTATTGGAGGTATGTAGATCGCACATAAGTAAACATCGTTTTTTTCTATTCCTATATTTTTATCTAATTTTAGCCATACGTGTGATTTTCCCTGTTTTATCGGTGAGATGTGTTTGTTCAGTTCTCCTTTATACCACACCAGGATTCCCCCGGAGGTTCTGCCCTTGCGTGTCTTAATGTTCTTTACTGAAGGCACAATAATTTCATGGTACATTGGGGGACAGTGGGTCGGCATGTCCTTTTGGCACCATGTTTCTGTTAACACAATTATATCAATGTCTTTTATAGCTTTTAGGAATTCAGGGTCTCTCTCTCTCTCTGTTGCTGGGCTCTCTCTCTCTCTGTTGCTGGGCTCGCTCTCTCTGTTGCTGGGCTCTCTCTCTCTCTGTTGCTGGGCTCTCCCTCTGTTGCTGGGCTCTCTCTCTGTTGCTGGGCTCGCTCTCTCTGTTGCTGGGCTCTCTCTCTCTCTCTCTGTTGCTGGGCTCTCTCTCTCTCTATTGCTGGGCTCTCTCTCTCTCTGTTGCTGGGCTCTCTCTCTCTCTCTGTTGCTGGGCTCTCTCTCTCTCTCTGTTGCTGGGCTCTCTCTCTCTGTTGCTGGGCTCTCTCTCTCTGTTGCTGGGCTCTCTCTCTCTCTATTGCTGGGCTCTCTCTCTCTCTGTTGCTGGGCTCTCTCTCTGTTGCTGGGCTCTCTCTCTTGCTGGGCTCTCTCTCCCTCTGTTGCTGGGCTCTCTCTCTCTCTCTCTGTTGCTGGGCTCTCTCTCTCTCTGTTGCTGGGCTCTCTCTCTCTCTATTGCTGGGCTCTCTCTCTGTTGCTGGGCTCTCTCTCTGTTGCTGGGCTCTCTCTCTGTTGCTGGGCTCTCTCTCTCTCTGTTGCTGGGCTCGCTCTCTCTCTGTTGCTGGGCTCTCTCTCTGTTGCTGGGCTCTCTCTCTCTCTGTTGCTGGGCTCTCTCTCCCTCTGTTGCTGGGCTCTCTCTCTCTCTGTTGCTGGGCTTTCTCTCCCTCTGTTGCTGGGCTCTCTCTCTCTCTCTCTGTTGCTGGGCTCTCTCTCTCTCTGTTGCTGGGCTCTCTCTCTCTGTTGCTGGGCTCTCTCTCTCTCTCTCTGTTGCTGGGCTCTCTCTCTCTCTATTGCTGGGCTCTCTCTCTCTGTTGCTGGGCTCTCTGTTGCTGGGCTCCCTCTCTCTCTGTTGCTGGGCTCCCTCTCTCTCTGTTGCTGGGCTCTCTCTCTCTCTGTTGCTGGGCTCTCTCTCTCTGTTGCTGGTCTCTCTCTCTCTCTGTTGCTGGGCTCTCTCTCTCTGTTGCTGGTCTCTCTCTCTCTCTGTTGCTGGGCTCTCTCCCTCTGTTGCTGGGCTCTCCCTCTCTCTGTTGCTGGGCTCTCTCTCTCTGTTGCTGGGCTCTCTCTCTCTCTGTTGCTGGGCTCTCTCTCTGTTGCTGGGCTCTCTCTCTCTCTGTTGCTGGGCTCTCTCTCTCTGTTGCTGGGCTCTCTCTCTCTCTGTTGCTGGGCTCTCTCTCTCTGTTGCTGGGCTCTCTCTCTCTCTGTTGCTGGGCTCTCTCTCTCTGTTGCTGGGCTCTCTCTCTCTGTTGCTGGGCTCTCTCTCTCTGTTGCTGGGCTCTCTCTCTCTCTGTTGCTGGGCTCTCTCTCTCTGTTGCTGGGCTCTCTCTCTGTTGCTGGGCTCTCTCTCTCTGTTGCTGGGCTCTCTCTCTCTCTGTTGCTGGGCTCTCTCTCTGTTGCTGGGCTCTCTGTTGCTGGGCTCTCTCTCTCTCTGTTGCTGGGCTCTCTCTCTGTTGCTGGGCTCTCTCTCTCTGTTGCTGGGCTCTCTCTCTGTTGCTGGGCTCTCTCTCTCTGTTGCTGGGCTCTCTCGCTCTGTTGCTGGGCTCTCTCTGTTGCTGGGCTCTCTCTCTCTCTGTTGCTGGGCTCTCTCTCTCTGTTGCTGGGCTCTCTCTCTCTCTGTTGCTGGGCTCTCTCTCTCTGTTGCTGGGCTCTCTCTCTCTGTTGCTGGGCTCGCTCTCTCTGTTGCTGGGCTCTCTCTCTCTCTGTTGCTGGGCTCTCTCTCTCTCTGTTGCTGGGCTCTCTCTCTCTGTTGCTGGGCTCTTTCTCTCTCTGTTGCTGGGCTCTCTCTCTCTCTGTTGCTGGGCTCTCTCTCTCTCTCTGTTGCTGGGCTCTCTCTCTGTTGCTGGGCTCTCTCTCTCTCTCTCTGTTGCTGGGCTCTCTCTCTGTTGCTGGGCTCTCTCTCTCTCTGTTGCTGGGCTCTCTCTCTCTCTGTTGCTGGGATCTCTCTCTCTGTTGCTGGGCTCTCTCTCTGTTACTGGGCTCTCTCTCTCTGTTGCTGGGCTCTCTCTCTCTGTTGCTGGGCTCTCTCTCTCTCTGTTGCTGGGCTCTCTCTCTCTCTCTGTTGCTGGGCTCTCTCTCTGTTGCTGGGCTCTCTCTCTCTCTGTTGCTGGGCTCTCTCTCTCTGTTGCTGGGCTCTCTCTCTGTTGCTGGGCTCTCTCTCTCTCTGTTGCTGGGCTCTCTCTCTCTCTGTTGCTGGGCTCTCTCTCTCTGTTGCTGGGCTCTCTGTTGCTGGGCTCTCTCTCTGTTGCTGGGCTCTCTCTCTCTCTGTTGCTGGGCTCTCTCTCTCTCTCTGTTGCTGGGCTCTCTCTCTCTGTTGCTGGGCTCTCTCTGTTGCTGGGCTCTCTCTCTCTCTGTTGCTGGGCTCTCTCTGTTGCTGGGCTCTCTCTCTCTCTGTTGCTGGGCTCTCTCTCTCTCTGTTGCTGGGCTCTCTCCCTCTGTTGCTGGGCTCTCCCTCTCTCTGTTGCTGGGCTCTCTCTCTCTGTTGCTGGGCTCTCTCCCTCGACTGTTGCTGGGCTCTCTCTCTGTTGCTGGGCTCTCTCTCTCTCTGTTGCTGGGCTCTCTCTCTCTCTGTTGCTGGGCTCTCTCTCTCTGTTGCTGGGCTCTCTCTCTCTGTTGCTGGGCTCTCTCTCTCTCTGTTGCTGGGCTCTCTCTCTCTCTGTTGCTGGGCTCTCTCTCTCTCTGTTGCTGGGCTCTCTCTCTGTTGCTGGGCTCTCTCTCTCTCTGTTGCTGGGCTCTCTCCCTCGACTGTTGCTGGGCTCTCTCTCTCTGTTGCTGGGCTCTCTCTCTCTCTGTTGCTGGGCTCTCTCTCTCTCTGTTGCTGGGCTCTCTCTCTCTGTTGCTGGGCTCTCTCTCTCTCTGTTGCTGGGCTCTCTCTCTCTCTGTTGCTGGTCTCTCTCTCTCTCTGTTGCTGGGCTCTCTCTCTCTCTGTTGCTGGGCTCTCTCTCTCTCTGTTGCTGGGCTCTCTCTCTCTCTGTTGCTGGGCTCTCTCTCTCTCTGTTGCTGGGCTCTCTCTCTCTGTTGCTGGGCTCTCTCTCTGTTGCTGGGCTCTCTCTCTCTCTGTGTTGCTGGGCTCTCTCTCTCTCTGTTGCTGGGCTCTCTCTCTCTGTTGCTGGGCTCTTTCTCTCTCTGTTGCTGGGCTCTCTCTCTCTCTGTTGCTGGGCTCTCTCTCTCTGTTGCTGGGCTCTCTCTGTTTCTGGGCTCTCTCTCTCTGTTGCTGGGCTCTCTCCCTCGACTGTTGCTGGGCTATCGCCCTCAAGTACCAACAATGGGATTTTGTACGTCCACCTGAGAGAGCAGACGGGGCCTCAGTTTAACATCTCATCCGAAAGACGGAGCACCCATTGTGCTAAAATGCTTGAGTGTATTGCACAGGATGCTGTAAACAAACATCTAAAGTATGCAGGTATCATAGGGAGTCGTCAGGCAGGTTTTGTAAGTAAGAGGTAAAACCTCACTAACCTAATAGCATTCTTTGAGTATCATAGCCAGTGGGAGAAGGTAAATCAGTAAATGTGGTTTGCGTACAAAACAACAGTGACTGACTAGACTTTAAAAGTAATTGGTTGGCAGTAAAACATGGGCATGAAAGGTGCTATATAAGTTCAAATTCTTACGTGGACATTCAAAAGGCACTTGGCAAAGTTCCTTGCATAAGGCTAGGAGGGAAGGTTAATGCTCGATTGAGAATTGGCACAGTAACAGAAATGATAAATGGAAAATGCTCTGCTTGGAAAAATGTAACCAGTGCTGTTCCACAAAGATCAGTCCTGGGACCCTCGTGGGGATCTGTCCTGGGACCCTCGTGGGGATCTGTCCTGGGACCCTCGTAGTGAAGTGTCTTGAGATCCTCATGGGGATCTGTCTTGGGACCCTTATGGGAATCTGATCTGAGGCCCCAAACTATTCACAATATTAGGATACCTTAAAAGTTAAAGGATTTAAGGTTGATCATTGCACATATCTGTGAAGCAGTTACTAAAAAAGCCAATACTGGGATACATCTGAAGGAAATTAGACTACAAGTCAGAACAGGTTATACTGACAGAGTAGAGGGCAATGCTGAGGCCAATTCTGGACTATGGCATACAGCTTTGGTCACCCTACCTCAAAAATGATTAAGATACATTAGTAAGGGTTCGGAGAAGAGTGACCAGGATGATTCCAGGCCTTAGGAGGCTGGATTATGAAGAAAAGCTCTAGTGACTAAACATACTGGTGGGGAGATATGACTGATCTTGAAAACAATGGCTAGGAAAAGGGTGGATATGCAAGTTATTAAACTTGGACAGTGAGCATAGAATTGGGACACAATTACAAAATTCACAAACCTTAAGTAAGGTGATAAATTGGGGGAGCTTTCCTCCCACAGGACAGTGGAGATGTAGAATATGCTCCCGGAGAAGGGACGTTGATAGAAACATAGAAAAATAGGAGCAGGAGTAGGCCTTTCGGTCCTTCGAGCCTGCTCCGCCATTCAATATGATCATGGCTGATCCTCTATCTCAATACCATATTCCCGCTCTCTCCCCATTCCCCTTCACACCTTTTGTGTCTAGAAAGCTATCTATCTCCTTCTTAAATATATTCAGTGACAGCCTTCTGTGGTAGAGAATTCCACAGGTTCACCATCCTCTGAGTGAAGAAATTTCTCCTCATCTGAGTCCTAAATGTCCTACCCCGTATCCTGAGACTGTGACCCCTAGTTCTAGACCCCCCAGCCAGGGGAAACATCCTCCCTACATCCAGCCTGTCCAGCCCTGTCAGAATTTTATACGTTTCAATGAGATCCCCGCTCATTCTTCTAAACTCTAGTGAATACAGGCCTAGTCGACTCAATCTCTCCTCATACGACAGTCCTGCCATCCTAGGAATCAGACTGGTGAACCTTCGCTCCACTCCCTCTATGGCAAGTATATCCTTTCTTAGGTAAGGAGACCAAAACTGCACACAGTACTCCAGGTGTGGTCTCACCGAGGCCCTGTATAACTGTAGTAAGGCATCCTTGCTCCTGCACTCAAATCCTCTTGCAATGAAGGCCAACATACCATTTGCCTTCCTAAGTGCTTGCTGCACCTGCATGTTTGCTTTCAGTGACTGGTGTACAAGGACACCCAGGTCCCTTTGTACACCCACGACAAGGCCTTGGACAATGTGGACCATTTTCCATACCTCAGGAACCTACTGTCAACAAGGGCAGACGTCAATGATGGAAGTCCAACACTGCCTTCAGTGTGCCAGTGCAGCCTTCGGTCGCCTGAGGAAGAGAGTGTTTGAAGACCAGGACCTCAAATCCGGCACCGAGCTCATGGTCTACAGAGTAGTAGTGATACCCGCCCTCCTGTATGCTTCAGAGACATGAACCATGTACAGCAGGCACCTCAAAGCACTGGAGAGGTACCACCAACGCTGCCTCTGCAAGATCCTGCAAATCCATTGGCAGGATAGGCGCACCAACGTCAGTGTTCTCGCTCAGGCCAACATCCCCAGCATCAAAGCTTTGACCACGCTCGATCAGCTCCGATGGACGGGTCACATCGTCCGCATGCCCGATAGGAGACTCCCAAAACAAGCGCTCTACTCGGAGCCCCAGGTGGGCAGAGGAAACGCTTCAAGGACACCCTCCAAGCCTCCTTGAAAAAGTGCAACATCCCCACCGATACCTGGGAATCCCTGGCCCAAGACCGCACAAGGTGGAGGAGAAGCATCCGGGAAGGCGCCGAACACCTCGAGTCTCTTCGCCGGGAGCAAGCGGAAGCCAAGCGCAAGCAGCGCACATCAACCCAAGCACCCCACCCACCCGCCCCTTCAACCACCGTCTGCCCCACCTGTGACAGAGACTGGCGGTCCCGCATTGGACTCATCAGTCACCTGAGAACTCATTTTTAATGTGGAAGCAAGTAATCCTCGGTTCTGAGGGACTGCCGAAGAAGAAGAAGGAGAAGGGAGACGTCTCATGAAATCAGGATTGGGTTGGGCTGGGATTCGCTGAGTGAGAAGAGTTGGCCCACGAGCCTGTCTCTGATGGCGTTGGGGGTGGCTGGCTGTCCCTGTGCAGTACCCATGTGCTGAGTGGAATGTTGGGGGTTTCCAGCCAGCTCAAGGGATAAGCCAATGAAATATTTTAAACAGAATTCCTGTAGATATTTGGCTTCCAGGATAAGGGAACATGATTTTAGTGGGAATTGGTCTTATTTATCAATTGAGTACAGAAGTATTAGAGAAGTGTTCCATGCAGGGGTTAATTTCACATTATGTACTTAAGGGGCACAGTCTTCATGGAAAGGCGTTTGGTAAATATTTTTCTCATTGGTTACAAGTGCTCAGCATAAGGACACAATTTTCATTGAAATGCACCATTGTGACCGCTCCAAGTGAGTAAAGCCATTGCTTGTTGTAGCACTGTATCATGTAGATTAGCAGATCCCAGTCTGTGCTGAGGAGGAGGAAGAGGAGGGGTTAAATGAACTCGGGATCTTGCTCCTGATTGCTCTCCAGCTACCCTTAATGGTAGTGCGCACATCCGGGGGGGGGGCGGTTGGGCTCAGCTGTGATGCCCTCCCCCACCGAATAGCCAGTTGCACTTGCTGTCTAAGCTCACTCGTGAAGAATGGTCACTTGGGGAGAGCTGTGCAACGTGAGCTGGTGCCACCAAGAGAGGGGAAAGAGGATTTTTGCCAAGTGCTTCTTCCAGGAAGACCGTGGCTTTAAGTGAGCAGGAGCTATGCAATTGCCTGTGTAGTGGAGCTGAGTTCCTGGCACGGAATTACATTGGAGTATAAATAGTGCAATGTTGGGCAATTGAGGAAGAAAGTGCATGAATCTGCAGAACTAAAAATTTTAAGTGATAATTTATATCCAATACTTAGTGCAAACCTTTTTTGCAAGATGTCAGTTAATAGCCCGATTAGACCACGGTGACTATTCCTGAACACAAACCCCTGTCCCAGGTTTCTCATTACTTCATATTTTAGTTACAGTCTTCATAGCAAATTTGGTCCTAAATTTTTGTCTTTTGTTGATAGTTTTTGTGAAATATTTTTGTCTTCATTGAACACTGGAATTCACACACAGCCAGCTCCCGGTGAAATATCTTTGTTCCAGAAATCATTCCATTCACCCGGTTAGAAATCGTTTAAAAAGTGTTCTACCTTTTTTTTAAAAACAGCAGAACTGCTGATGGTCTTATTAGCAGGGCTGCATCTCCCCCGCACCATCCCTATTGGAGCTGGCTCTTTAAGGGTTAAAGTACAAACCACAAGGGCTGACTCAATTTCTCCCAAAAGCAACAACTTTACACCGGAAAAATGTGTTCTTTCACCCTCTTGCTTACCCAAAAATGTGGATTAGAGCTTAAAAGGTAAAAAGAAGGGATGTTTAAACAGCTCCTTTTAAACTCCCTCAGAAATATTCCAAAGCACTTCACCTATAATGTGTTGTTACTGTTCTTGTGTGGGTAAATGCGACATCTATTTTGTGTACAGCAAGTTCTCTTTTTTAATTTGTTCGTGGTATGTGGGCATCACTGACAAGGCCAGCATTTATTGCCCATCCCTAATTGCCCTTGAGAAGGTGGTGGTGAGCTGCCTTCCTGAACCGCTGCAGTCCGTGTGGTGAAGGTGCTCCCACAGTGCTGTTAGGGAGGGAGTTCCAGGATTTTGACCCAGCGACGATGAAGGAACGGTGACATATTTCTAAGTCAGGATGGTGTGTGACTTGGAGGGGAACTTGGAGGTGATGGTGTTCCCATGCGCCTGCTGCCCTTGTCCTTCTAGATGGCAGAGGTCGCAGGTTTGGGAGGTGCTGCCGAAAAAGTATTAGTGAGTTGCTGCAGTGCATCTTGTAGATGGTACACACTAGCCACGGTGCACCGGTGGTGGAGGGAGTGAATGTTTAAGGTGGTAGATGGGGTGCCAATCAAGCGGGCTGCTTTGTCCTGGATGGTGTCAAGCTTCTTGTGTTGTTGGAGCTGCACTCATCCAGGCAAGTGGAGAGTATTCCATTGCACTCCTTACTTGTGCCTTGTAGATGGTGGAAAGGCTTTGGGGAGTCAGGAGGTGAGACACTCGCCACAGAATACCCAGCCTCTGACCTGCTCTTGTTGCCACAGTATTTATGTGGCTGGTCCAGTTAGGTTTCTGGTCAATGGTGACCCCCCCAGGATGTTGATGGTGGGGATTTGGCGATGGTAATGCCGTTGAATGTCAAGGGGCGGTGGTTAGACTCTCGCTTGTTGGAGATAGTCATTGCCTGGCACTTGTGTGGTGCGAATGTTACCTGCCACTTATCAGCCCAAGCCTGAATGTTGCCCAGGTCTTGTTGCATGCGGGCATTGGGATGAATAATCAGTTAGTTTGTTTTTAGTGATGATAGTTGCGGGTAGAATGTTGGCCAAGACACCAGGAGAACTCCTTTGCTCTTCTTCAAATAGTGCAACGGGATCCTTTACATCCACTGGAACAGGCAGAAGGGGCCTCGGTTTAATGTCTCATCTGAAAGACAGCACCTCCGACAGTGCAGAGCTCCCAGGGCAAGTACAGCCATGCTTAGATACAGAGTAAAGCTCTCTCTACACTGTCCCATCAAACACTCCCGGGGCAGGTACAGCACGGGTTAGATACAGAGTAAAGCTCCCTCTGCACTGTCCCATCAAACACTCCCGGGGCAGGTACAGCAATGCTTAGATACAGAGTAAAGCTCCCTCTACACTGTCCTATCAAACATCCCCAGGGCAGGTACAGCACAGGTTAGGTACAGAGTAAAGCTCCCTCTACACTGTCCTACCAAACACCCCTAGGGCAGGTACAGCACTATTAGATACGTAGAAGTTACAATGCGGAAACAGGCCATTCTCCCAACCAGTCCTTGGTGGAGTTTACCTTCCATGCGAACAAACAATGCTAATCACATTTACCCACTCTGTCACTGTATCCTTTTATCCTCCCTTCATTCGTCTGTCCAATCTAACGTGGAATATTGAGCTAGTTTCTGAACAATGTAGCCTGGGAAAGTCGCAGGTTCAATTCCCAATCTGTGGCGAGTTACTGATCCCAGCGGAGGGGATAGTGGAGACACTACTGTAGTGCCCCTGAGCTCGGAACCACAACATCAGTCCAGGTTCCTGCTCCCAGTGACTCTTCCCTGACCTTCACTGACATTCAGCACAGACAGGATTGGGCTTGACGGTGATGCCTTTCATGGTTAACTTGCCGTGCTGATGCTCTCTGTCTAGGCTCATACACGGAAAAGGGTGAGGTACCTAAGGGATGTTGCAATCCACTCAACACTACCCCGTCATAAGTCAGGCTCTTCACTGGGAGGGGGCGGTGGTGGGGGAAAAGTAAAATAAAATGAGTTGAAGAATTCTCACCTGCAATGTGAAGGTTGATGGCTTGAAGGGAAAGGAAGAGAATCTTTCCAAATCTAATCGGCAGCACCATTGTTCAACTGCTTCAAGCTGAAGTTGAGACCTCTGCATGCAAGTTCCTAGTTGGGAAATGATTTCCTTTTTTCTGAGGTTGTAGCTGCCACATCACTGGGAGCGGAAGTGGTCTGAGAGCTCGTGTCTCTGAGTAGCATTTTTTTTGTGTGTACGTGTTCGAGTCTCTCTGCATACGCTAAATAATAATAATTGTGTCTCTCGTGCAGCATTGAGTCAATGTGAAGGCATTGAGGTTTGACTGATACCATTAACTCTGATCCAGCGTAAAAAAGCAAGACTTGCATTTCTAAAGCGCCTTTCACGACCTCAGGAGTCCCAAAGTGCTTTACAGCCAATGAAGTACTTTTTGAAGTGTAGTCACTGTTGTAATGTAGGAAACGCGGCAGCCAATTTGCGCACAGCAAGCCTCCACAAACAGCAATGTGATAATGACCAGATAATCTGTTTTAGTGATGTTGATTGAGGGATAAATATTGGCCCAGGACACCAGGGATAACTCCCCTGCTCTTCTTCAAAATGGTGCCGTGAGATCTTTTACGTCCACCTGAGAGGGCAGACGGGGCCTCGGTTTAAACGTCTCATCCGAAAGACGGTACCTCCGACAGTGCAGCACTCCCTCTTTACTGCACTGGGAGAGTCAGCCTTGATTATGTGCTCAAGTCTCTGGAGTGGGACTTGAACCCATGACCTTCTGACTACCCACTGAACCACAGCTGACACTGTTAATGTATGGATCATCTCACTGAGTGTGTGTGTAGATTATCTGTGTTGTATATGTATATAGATTCTGTGTGTATACAGATTGAATGAATTGTGTGTGCGCGCACACATTGTTGTGGCTCAGTTACACGCTATGTTTGTCGGTAGATTTATTGGGTGTTTCTGTATGTGACTTGTGATACAAATGGACAATATAAATAATTTGCTGCTTGTGTTCAGAAGTTAAACCGGTTTTGAAGTTATTTACCCGGATTGTTTTTTTAATTGTTGATGTGCCGTCCCATCCCCAAGGTTTAAAAAGCAACACCTGAATCTGCAGCAGGTGTTGGGTCGTGGATGCATCTCACTTTTCCCAGTTTTTCCCTTCTTGTCCTGACAGCATGGTCTGTTCCTAGGGCACAGGTTTCCACAGGCTCGAGCTCCCTTCCCCGTACACGCCCTATTGTTTTTAAATGTAAACAGAGTACTGGGAGGCAATTTGACTGTGGAGGGAATCGCAACTGAGCCCAATCGTCACAAGGTGACAAAATAATGGCAGATGAGGAAGGCCATTCAGCCCATCTTAATATCATCGATCCAAAGGGACCCTGCACTCCCCCGAGGCAGCATCTAGTTGTCAGTTAAATGATTCCCAGGTTTCTGCCTCCACTACTTTACTCAGAGTCCATTCCATGTGTTGACCACTCTTTGTGGCCTGTGACCTCAGTCCTAAATTTACCTTTTACTAGTTTGAATCCGTGTCCCCTTATCCTGCTCTCAGTTTCATTTAAGGTAATATTCTGGATAAACTTTTCCCTATACCCTTAGCTATCGTGTTATTCCTCAACTCCTTTTCAGGCTGAAAGGCCCAGGTCTCTCCAGCCCTTCCCTCATAGCTCAGACCCCTGACACTTGGGATCAGCCTCCTGACTCCCCTTTCCTGGTATGTAAGATATTATTATGCCTCCCATGGAAGAATAGCCCTGTGGCCCTTGCTGTTATGCTCGCCGGTGAGGAGTGGCAACTTTGGCGAGGGTCACTGGCATCAATAGAACCGCCTGTGTGGCTAAACCGGGCTGGGAGATACTCTGAAACTGCGGTTTGTTTGGTTATTGCTTCTGCTACGATCTGTTTGTTTTGCAGGTGGTAAGTGGGAGAGACCCTCGGAATATCTGGAGGTAATGGGAGAGACATGGGAAGAACAAGTGGCCAGTTTCAGTAATGATGTGTTCAGCAAGGCGGGCTTTGCCATTGAATCTTTCACCCGGCTGCCCTACCTGTGCGAAGGGGACCTGTATAACGACCACTATGTCCTGGATGATGTGGTGTTCGTTCTCAAACTAAACTAAATCCGTTCTTAAAGCTGCACTGCCTAGAAGCTTCGTAGCAATGAGCTGGACTTAACAATTCCGATCTGCTAGAACGGATTAGACTTTTTAAACAGTCAAATAATGTTAAAACATGGCTTGTTTTATTTTAAATATACTCGAATATTTTGTGAACCTGTTACCCATTTGATAGAGAGAGTGCAGTCTTTTATATATCTAACTGTCTTTTTGGACCAAAATTAGTTACGTTCCTCTGTCGCAAGGTTATTCTTGGTTGTTGAAGTATTTTTCCGTTTAACCCTCCTTTGTATCTCCCTGCTGTGGCTGGGAGTAGAGCAGCCATCTTCTCTCTGCTCTGTGCTTCGTGTTTAGGTGAGGGGTAGGCAGGGTTGCTGCCAACCCTCCAGGATTGCCCTGGAGTCTCCAGGAATTAAAGATTAACCTCCCGGACACTGCTGCAAGCAACAACCCAGGAGAAAAATCACGGGCCGCTTAAAAAAAAATAATTGTGTTTTTTTCCCATTTTCTTTGTACACTTTTGTTTATTAATATTGGAGATGTGGTGGTGGTGGGGGGGGTAGGGTGAAGAGTAGGAAGGTGGAGGAAACCTCCAGGAATACGCCCGATCTAGAGTTGGCAACCCTAGGGGTCGGCGAGGATTGCCGGAGCTTCCACCTCCCAGAGGCGTCTCTCTGCTCCCGCACCGCGACATCTAACCAACAAAGTGACAACTGCCAAAATTCAGCCGGTGAAGGGGGAGACGGGCTCGAACATCCCCTCGAAAGTATTTTGGGGCACCTTCAGTCCCGCACCTCCATATCACTGCAATGACTGGGCCAGCCCCGGCCGGCGGTGAGTTTGATCGGAACCCAATGACGCCGATGATTTATTGAAAATGTGCCTGATATCATGTTGTTGCAGTGTTATTCCAGTGTTGCTGCTTTATTTTAAAAGAACTTTAAAACCTGGTTCAGCTGTAAAATAACTTCCATGCAGTTCTCATGGGGTGATGAGTTATTGTGGTCTGGGTTCGAATGGGACCATTCAAACCATCTCAAATGTCCAGAAATGACGGGTTTTACAATTCAATGCCCGGTCATCGGATTTAATCGCAAAAACTGAAAGTAAATGTTTAATATTTTACATTCCAAAGCTTATATTTTTTAATCTTGTAGGTTATTCACTTTTAGAAACGTGTAGACACAGGAGGTGGTGGGTGCAGGGTGTCGGCTCCAGGTTTATGGGATGGCCAGGTGTAGATTTTTTTGATCTGGTACTTGACATATTGTTCCATGTTGCCCATAATCACTGGAATTAAAGAATAATAAACTTTCATTACATTTGAAGTTGATTGCTGCACACATGGATCCTTTCATATTTTATCTATCTATGTAGATATTAAAATTCTCATAATTGTTTTCAAATCCCTCTATGGCCTCGCCCTTCCCTATCTCTGTAACCTCCTCCAGCCCCACAACCCTCCGAGATCTCTGCGTTCCTCCAATTCTGGCCTGTTGCGCATCCCCTGATTTTAATCGCTCCACCATTGGCGGCCATGCCTTCACCTGCCTGGGCCCTAAGCTCTGGAATTCCCTCCCTAAACCTCTCAGCCTCTCTCTCCTCCTTTAAGACCCTCCTTCCAACCTACCTCTCAACTTCCCTAATAGCTCCTTATGTGGCTCGGTGTCAAATTTTGTCTCATAATCACTCCTGTGAAGCACCTTGGGACGTTTTACTATGTTAAAGGTGCTGTATAAATGCAAGCCGTCGCTGTTGTAGATGGGTTATTTCCAAGGTCATTCATTAATGGTTTTCACAGGAAAAAATAGGCCACAATTCCCAAAACACCAGTAAACAGTGCAGAGAATGCAGTAGTTCTGTATAATGAAAATGGAATTTCATTTATTCTGTCACTGTAAACTAGTCTGCTTAATTAGCAACTGACACAACTGTGAAATGTGATCCCAAAACACTGGTTAAAAATCTAGGAATCACATGAAAATAGAAGTTGACTTATTCAGTTGCCATAAACCAGTGCCTCAATTAGTTATTTATATATATATTTATATAAAATGTTTCTGTCCCTTTTTCTGCCTTAACCTACTTCCCTGGTGATGCAATGGTTTATCATCGAGAAGCCTTCCTGCCCTTGCATCAGTCCTTCATTCCTGCCCCTTGCCAAATAGGACTCAAGTTCTACATACAGTTAACTTTTAATTCAAAGTCACTATTTTAAGCATGAAATTTGCACTTTGCTCTGTTATTTACGGTGCTTAATAATTATAATAATTGGATAATTCAGATTTTTTTAGTGTACAGATACCCTTGAATTATCAGCAGTAGACTGTCCTTTTCAACCGCATGGTACACCTGCTCCCAGACTCCGGGGCTCATTTTTCTACAACTCTCTTCCTTTTGTCTGCCTTTCTTTGTCTCAATCTCTCTCCCTCTCTATCTCTTTCTCTTTATCTATATGTATCTCTTTCTCTGTCTCTCCAACACACTCTCTCTCTCCCTATGTCTCTCTTTCTATCTACATAGAATTACATAGGATATACAGCACAGAAACAGGCCATTCGACCCAACAAGTCCACGCTCCACTCGAGCCTCCTCCTGTATCAGCATAACCCTCTATTCCCTTCTCCCTTAAATGTATCTATACTATTTGCTTCAACCACTGCCTGTGGTAGCGAGTTCCACATTCTCACCACTCTTTGGGTAAAGAAGTTTCTTCTGAATTCCCTATTGGATTTCTTAGTGACTATCTTATATTGCTGGCCTCTAGTTTTGCTCTTTCCCACAAGTGGAAACATTCTCTCTGTATCCACACTATCAAAACCTTTCATAATTTTAAAGACCTCTATTGGGTCACCCCGAGCCTTCTCTTTTCAAGAGAAAAGAGACCCAGCCTGTTCATCCTTTCCTGATAGGTATACCCTCGTGGATCAGTCTTGTACCTTGACTTAATTGGAGTCCCCTCCATGCTTTCCCTCCGAGGCTGCACATTCCCCAAATAAATGGGATGTTCTGCCGTTGTCCAGATTTTCGTCACAGCCTGTGTACAAAATACAATCGAACTCCAAGAAGTCAGAATTGGCTATAATTAATAAATGTAAGAAGCCACACAACACCAGGTTATAGTCCAACAGCTTTATTTGAAATCACAAGCTTTCGGAGCGCTGCTCCTTCGTCAGGTGAAGTGGAGAAATGCATAAAGACACAGCTTATATAGTCAGAGAATCATGTCAGATGTTTACAGGTAATGTTTCCAACTGCCATTTATCACACCTCGGCAGAGAGATAATCAAAGGTGTGAATGGTGTCCAAACAGGTCAGTCAGGAAAACATTACATCAAAGAACAATGAGGTGGGGTCACAAGGGGTCAAATATTGCAGGTGCTGGGGTCTGTATGAAAAACAAAAAAACAGACAAAAAACATTTTTTATGCTGGAAATCACAGCAGGTCCGGCCGCATCTGTGTAGAGAGAACAAGCCAATGTCGACTCGAGTCTGGATGACCCTGCGTCAGGTGGGGTTACATGTAGCGTGACATGAACCCAAGATCTCGGTTGAGGCCGTCCTCATGGGTGCGGAACTTGGCTATCAGTTTCTGCTCGACGATTTTGCGTTGTCGTGTGTCTCGAAGGCCGCCTTGGAGAATGCTTACCCGAAGATCGGAGGCTGAATGTCCTTGACTGCTGAAGTGTTCCCCGACTGGGAGGGAACACTTCTGCCTGGTGATTGTTGCGCGGTGTCCGTTCATCCGTTGTCGCAGTGTCTGCATGGTCTCGCCGATGTACCATGCTCCGGGGCATCCTTTCCTGCAACGTATGAGGTAGACAACGTTGGCCGAGTCACATGAGTATGTACCATGTACCTGGTGGGTGGTGTCCTCACGTGTGATGATGGTATCTGTGTTGATGATCTGGCATGTCTTGCAGAGGTTGCTGTGACAGGGTTGTGTGGTGTCGTGGTCGCTGTTCTCCTGAAAGCTGGGTAATTTGCTGCGAACGATGGTCTGTTTGAGGTTAGGCGGCTGTTTGAAAGCGAGTAGTGGAGGCGTGGGGATGGCCTTAGCGAGGTGTTCGTCATCATCAATGACATGTTGAAGGCTGCGAAGAACATGGCGTAGTTTCTCCGCTCTGGGGAAGTACTGGATGACGAAGGGTACTCTGTTGGTTGTGTCCCGTGTTTGTCTTCTGAGGAGGTCTATGCGATTTTTCGCTGTGGCCCGTCGGAACTGTCGATCGACTCGTCCACGGGCCACAGCGAAAAATCGCATAGACCTCCTCAGAAGACAAACACGGGACACAACCAACAGAGTACCCTTCGTCATCCAGTACTTCCCCGGAGCGGAGAAACTATGCCATGTTCTTCGCAGCCTTCAACATGTCATTGATGACGACGAACACCTCGCTAAGGCCATCCCCATGCCTCCACTACTCGCTTTCAAACAGCCGCCTAACCTCAAACAGACCATCGTTCGCAGCAAATTACCCAGCTTTCAGGAGAACAGCGACCATGACACCACACAACCCTGCCACAGCAACCTCTGCAAGACATGCCAGATCATCAACACAGATACCATCATCCCACGTGAGGACACCACCCACCAGGTACATGGTACATACTCATGTGACTTGGCCAACGTTGTCTACCTCATACATTGCAGGAAAGGATGCCCCGGAGCATGGTACATCGGCGAGACCATGCAGACACTGTGACAACGGATGAACGGACACCGCGCAACAATCACCAGGCAGGAGTGTTCCCTCCCAGTCGGGGAACACTTCAGCAGTCAAGGACATTCAGCCTCCGATCTTCGGGTAAGCATTCTCCAAGGCGGCCTTCGAGACACACGACAACGCAAAATCGTCGAGCAGAAACTGATAGCCAAGTTCCGCACCCATGAGGATGGCCTCAACCGAGATCTTGGGTTCATGTCACGCTACATGTAACCCCACCTGACGCAGGGTCATCCAGACTCGAGTCGACATTGGCTTGTTCTCTCTACACAGATGCGGCCGGACCTGCTGTGATTTCCAGCATAAAAAATGTTTTTTGTCTGTTTTTTTGTTTTTCATACAGACCCCAGCACCTGCAATATTTGACCCCTTGTGACCCCACCTCATTGTTCTTTGATGTAATGTTTTCCTGACTGACCTGTTTGGACACCATTCACACCTTTGATTGCTGTGATTATCTCTCTGCCGAGGTGTGATAAATGGCAGTTGGAAACATTACCTGTAAACATCTGACATGATTCTCTGACTATTTCAGCTGTGTCTTTATGCATTTCTCCACTTCACCTGACGAAGGAGCAGCACTCCGAAAGCTTGTGATTTCAAATAAAGCTGTTGGACTATAACCTGGTGTTGTGACTTCTTACATTTGTCCACCCCAGTCCAACTCCGGCATCTCCACACTATAATTAATAAGGCAATGGACACTAATTATTCCAGTTAATGAGCAGCTTCATGAGCTGAAATCTTAAGTGGAAGATTGTTTCTTAGAATGATGCAGCAATTCCATCTCCTAAACACTTGAATTAACCCTTTGGGAGCAGAGCCTTCTCCCTAAAGCTGCTGATCGACCTGCTCTGTGTTTCTCAGTTTTTCACCTGTCATTTTATCGATCTGTTTTTTCCTCGATCTTAATTAGCATCTTTGATAAAAATGCATTTTTGAGCCAGTTAAATATTTGGATGTTGCCATTTCCTACATTACAACAGTGACTACTCTTCAAAAGCACTTCATTGGCTGCAAAGCGCCCCGGGATGTCCCGAGGTTGTGAAAGGCGCTACACAAATGCAAGTCTTTTGCTAAAACTCATGTTCTCAACACATATTTGAATTCTGAAATTGATCCCTTTCTTTGTCTGGCTCCCATTTAAAATGAGCAAGGCTTTTTTTATAATAGTCTGATAGACAGAAAATATCCTCATATTGCTTGAAGTATTCAACAGTCTGATAGCTAGCCCAGTTACAGTGAGTGAAGCCTGTCTTTGGCAGCCTGTTTAATGGTTTACTATCCGGGAGGAGGCTATATAAAATCCACTATCAACAACACTTGTATTAATATAGCACCTTTAACATTGCAAAACGCCTCAAGGTGCTTCACAGCAGCGTTATCAAACAAAAATTGACACCGAGCCACATAAGGAGATATTAGGACAGGTTTTAAGGAGCGTATCAAAGGAGGAGAAAGAGGTAGAACGGCGGAGAAGTTTAGGGAGGGATCCCCAGAGCTGAGGACCAAGGCAGCCGAAAGCACGGCCACCAATGGTGAAGCAATGAAAATCGGGGATGCTCAAGAGGCCAGAATTAGAGGAGCGCAGAGATATCTCAGAGGGTTGTGGGACTGGAGGAGGTTACAGAGAAAGGGAGGGGCGAGGCCATGGAGGGATTTGAAAACGAGGATGAGAATTTTAAAATCGAGGTGTTGCTGGACTGGGATCCAATGTAGGTCAGCGAGTACAGGGGTGATGGACGAACGGGACTTGGTGCGAGTTAGGACACAGGGCAGCAGAGTTTTGGATGAGCTGAAGTTTACGGAGGGTGGAAGGTTTGGAGGCCGGGCAGGAGTGCATTGGAATATCTGGTATCTCTCTCCCTCTACATCTCTCTCTGCTTCTCCATATTTCTCTCTCCCTCCAACTCTCTCTATCTCTTTCCCTCTCTCCCTATCTCTTTCTCTTTATCTATCTATGTATCTCTCTCCCTCTCCATCTCTCTTAACTCTTTCTCTCTACCTATGTATCTCTCTCCATCTCTCATTATCCTTCTCCCTATCTATGTATCTCTCCCCATCTCTCTCTCCCTCTCACTATTTCTATCTATCTATCTCTTCCTCTCTCACTATCTCTATCTATCTATCTATCTCTCCCTCTGTCTCACTATATTTCTATCTACCTATCTCTCCCTCTCTCTCACTGTCTCTATCTCTCACTATCTCTATCTCTCACTATCTCCATCTCTCACTATCTCTTTCTATCTATCTCTCCCTCTCTCTCACTATCTCTCTCCAATCTCTCCCTCTCTCTCACTATCTCTCCCGCTCTCACTATCTCTCCCTCTCCCTCTCTCTCACTATCTCTATCTATCTCTCCCTCTCTCTCACAAACACACACAGGATCAATTCCACTTTCCTCTCTTGTTCCTTCGTGACTCAATGATGGGCTGTCCTACCATCTCATTCCCACTGTTGAAATGGAGTGTGATTTTTAACATAGAGATAGTGCTCCTTTAATACGCAGCTCACTGTGAATGGATTAAAGTGACGGAGGAGACGACAGTCAATATTTTCCACCTGGCGATGTGGGTGCTCAGGTAAGATTTGGGACCCTGAGGACCGGAAAGTTGGGCAGCATGTTTTTCCAGCCAGTCCCGGCTGGATTTGCGCTTCGACCTATTGTTCAGGCTGTACACCCGTTTACTTCACTCTTTTAGACTAAGCCCATCTGTACTAAAAATCGAATAACTTCTAATAAGTATCAAAGAATTGTTTTATCGCAATGTATGCGATCATGAAATGCATTTAATATGTAACCACACATACTGTGTTAACCATACGTTTGTATTAACCACATTTATTTTAGATAACTACATTTATTCAGCATATTAAGGTAGTTAGTGTGGATGATGTGTAGTTAAATCCCAGAGTTCACACTTTGTTCGAGTCTCATAGACATAGAAAAATGGACGTGTTTATTTGCAACACCTAAAGCTTGGAGGACAAGACACACCCAAAAGTTTCTCTGGAATGTGTAATTAGATCCTTCCTGCCTACGTAATCAGTTACTTTGCAAAGTATAATTCGAGCCATTCTGACTGCCAGACTCGGAACAGAGCTCAATTGGAACGGACAATGCTCACCCTCGCCGGTTCAGCCCTTCTCCCGCACCCGCCCCCCCCCCCCCAAGTTCCTGACCTACTCTCCCACCCCCCCAAGTTCCTGACCTACTCTCCCCACCGCCCACATTCCTGAACTCCCCCCGCCCACGTTCCTGACCTCCTTCCCCAAGTTCCTGACCTACTCTCCCACCCCCCCAAGTTCCTGACCTACTCTCCCCCCGCCCACGTTCCTGACCTCCCCACGCCCACGTTCTTGACCTCCCCCCACCCACGTTCTTGACCTCCCCCCGCCCACATTCCTGACCTCCCCCGCCCACGTTCCTGACCTACTCTTCCCCCCCAAGTTCCTGACCTACTCTTTCCCTCCCCCTCCCCCAAGTTCCTGACCACCTCTCCCCCACCCACCCAAGTTCCTGACCTACTCTCGCCCCACCCAAGTTCCTGGCCTCCTCGCCCCCAAGTTCCTGGCCTCCTCGCCCCCAAGTTCCTGGCCTCCCCGCCCCCCCAAGTTCCTGGCCTCCCCGCCCCCCCAGTTCCTGGCCTCCTCTTCTCCCAGCCCCTTAGTTCCTGGCAAATGGTATGTTGGCCTTCGTAGCAAGAGGGTTTGAGTACAGGAACAAGGATGTCTTGCTGCAGTTGTACAAGGCCTTGGTGAGACCACATCTTGAGTCTTGTGTGCAGTTTTGGTCGCCTTATCTGAGGAAGGATGCTCTTGCCATGGAAGGAGCTCAGCGAAGATTCACCAGGCTGATACCTGGGATGGCAGGAATGACGTATGAGGAGAGATTGGGTCGATTGGGCTTGTACTCACTGGAGTTTAGAAGAATGAGAGGTGATCTCATTGAAACTTATAAAATTCTGACAGGACTGGACAGACTAGATGCACGAAGGATGTTCCCGATGGTCGGGGAGTCCAGAACCAGGGGACACAATCTAAGGATAAAGGGTAGGCCATTTAGGACAGAAATGAGGAGGAATTTCTTCACCCAGAGAGTGGTGAAGCTGTGGAACTCTCTACCACAGAAGGCGGTGGAGGCCAGTTCATTAAATATATTCAAGAAGGAGTTGGATATATTTCTTAAGGCTGAAGGGATCAAGAGGTGTGGGGAGAAAGCAGCGACCGGGTACTGAATTTGAATGATCAGCCATGATCGCATTGAATGGCCTACTCCTGCTCCTATCTTCTATGTTTCTATGCCTCCCCGCCCCCAAGTTCCTGGCCTCCCCGCCCCCCAAGTTCCTGGCCTCCCCGCCCCCCAAGTTCCTGGCCTCCTTTCCCCCCGGCCCCCCAGTTCCTGACCGGACCTCTCCCCCCGCCCCCCAGTTCCTGACCGGACCTCTCCCCCCGCCCCCCAGTTCCTGCCCGGACCTCTCCCCCCGCCCCCCCCCCCCCCCCGAGTTCCTGTCCTCCCTGTGCCCAAGTTTCTGACCTTTCACGCCACCGCCCCCCCACCATAGATGGGCCATTGTGTGTGGGTCACGGATTGTTAACCGGTTTATTGGGTATGAAGTGAATAGTGACAGTGTCGTGACTTCTGGATTTCGTCCAGTCCAATGATGTCACTTGCCACACACGCACCGAGCTTTCTGAGAAATCAATCAGATCTAGGGGGAGGAGACAGAGAGCGTGGTGCTGGAATAAATGGGGTGGGGTTGGAAGAAGGTGATCCGTCTTCCCATCTGGATCATGTTCTCGCTCTCACCACCTGCCTTTAGACCTGGATCATGTCCTTCCGCCATCCCCTCCCCCGCCCCACCGAGTTCCTGACCTCCTCTCTGCCCCTCCCCCCAAATACCCCTCTCCCTCCGATTCCCTCTCTCCCCGCTCTTTCCCTCCAATTTCCTCTCTCCCCTCCCTCCAAATCCCTCTCTCCCTCTGATTCCCTCCCTCTATCCCTCCCCCTCTCTCCCTCCAATTCCCTCTCCTCCCGCCCGCCGGGAACAGAGAGGGTATCGGAAGGGGGAGGAGAGGGAATTGGAGGGCGAGAGGAGAGGGCTTCGGGGGGGAGGAGAGGAGCGGGGATTGGAGGGCGAGAGCAGAGGAGAGGGGATTGGAGGGGGGAAGGGAGCGGGGTGGGGAGGAGAACGGAGGGGATCGGTGGGGAGGAGAATGGAGGGGATCGGAGGGCAGGAGGAGGGGATCGTAGGGGAGGGAGAGGGGATCAGAGGGGAGGGGAGGGGATCGGGGGGAGGGAGAGGGGATCAGAGGGGAGGGGATCGGAGGGTGGGAGGGGGAGGGAGGGGATCAGAGGGGAGGGAGAGGGGATCGGAGGGTGGGAGGGGAGGGGATCGGAGGGGGGAGGAGAGGGGAGGGGATCGGAGGGCGGGAGGAGAGGAAGTGGGATCGGAGGGGGAAGGAGAAGAGAAGGGATCAGAGGGGGGAGTAGAGGAGAGGAGATCAGAATTCGTAGGAAAGGATAGGGGATCAGATGGGAGGAGGAGAGGAAAGGGGATCGGAGGGGGTGCAGAGAGGAAGAGCAGGGAGAGCACAGTGCGGATGGGGGATGAACGTGATCCTTGTCTAAAGTGGGGGGGTGGTCAGAGCGAGAACATGATATAGATGGGAGGACGGATCACGTTCTTCCAACTCCAACCCCACCCCACCCCCTTTACACCCGCGCCACCTTCTCCCTCTCCACCCCCTTGACCTGGTTGATTTCTTGGAAAGCCAGGCACATGTGCGGCATTTGACATCATTGGACTGGACACTGTCACTATTCACTTCATACCCAATTAAGCTGCTAACAGTCTGTGACCCACACACAATGCCCCATCTACGGGGAGTGGGGTGAGAAGGTCAGGAACTTGTTAGGAGGGGAGAAGGTCAGGAACTTGTGGGGGGGGGGGAAGTGGGGGAAGAAGGTCTTAACACACGATGGTGAGCCCTGTCTGTTCTCCCAAAGCAGCACTGTGAGCTGTGTCTGGAGCCTGGCAGTCAGACTGAATGGATCAAATTACATATTGCAAAGTACTTGATTACTCAGGCAGGCAGGATCTAATTCTGGATAAACTGCTGGGTGTGTCTTGTCCTCCAAGGGGACTAATCAGAACTTTGGTGTTGTAAGTACACACTGCCATAAATATACAGCTCGAACACACATTCAGAGCAGAAGATCCCTTCAAAGGTGCAACTAGGTTTTTCCAGGTGGTCGCAATGCTGCCAGCATTCCGAACGCCATGTAGTCTGAAGAAATCTCCAGAAAGTAGGATCCATGTGAGCCGAGAAGACCATGAGAGGTGAGAGGCCAAGGCATGAGCTCTACCCAGTGTGGAAGTGGGTAATATATCTCCAGTTTCCATTCTGTAAACTGTTGCTTAAATACTGAGTGTATTAAACTGTTCTTTGCAATAAAGTGCTTCCCACTGTAATCAATTGGTGTCAACTCGAATCTTTCGGAACTGGTACGTAGGTAGCAGAGCAGGGGCTCCCTGAAGCAATCCCTTACCACATTCCTATGAGGTTAACTCTGGCCTCCTCACCAAAATGGATGAGGCATTGTTAGCCCTGATCACCACATCAGAATTGATGAGGTTAAGTCAGCATATCACATGACAGAATCTACACATGCATCAAGTGTGCTAATGAGACCAGGCCCATTGTAGTTTGGATGGAGATGGAGATGGACCTCTGCCATTATAAGGAGACATTAAAGAAAAGCTCATTAAAAGTCGCAATTTAAGGGGAAAAACTTTGGTGTCGCCCAACATATCCATCCTCGCTCGCTCTGTTTTGGTTAAACCACTTCCTCCGCCAACTGGAAAGCAAACAGACTCTTTGTTACCTCCAGATTTGACTGTTCCAACGCTCTCCTGGCGGCCTCCCATCTTCCACCATTGATAAACTTGAGCTCATCCAAAACTCTGCAGCCCGTATCCTAACTCGTACCAAGTCCCGTTCACCCGTCACCCCTGTGCTCGCTGACCTACATTGACTCCCGGTCCAGCAACGCCTCGATTTTAAAATTCTCATCCTTGTGTTCAAATCCCTCCATGGCCTCAACCTCTCCCTATCTCTGTAATCTCCTATAGCCCTACAACCCTCCGAGATCTCTGCACTCCTCCAATTCTGGCCTCTTGCGCATCCCTACACCCTTTGGTGACTGTGTCTTCAGTTGCCTAGACCCTAAGCTCTGGAATTCCCTCCTTAAATCTCTCTACCTCTCCTCCTTTAAGCCCATCTCTGATCACTTCCTTGTATCGCTCTCCCCCCCCCTTGTATCGCTCTCCCCCCCCCCCCACCCAACCCTACTTCCTTTTGTCTCTGCCCCTGGAAAAAAAACTCTCCCAACTCACTTACAACTGCACTTACGAAATCACAGCTGTCCAGCCTCTGGCCCTCCATTCACCACAACATTTCCGCAGCTACCGATCTGCACAACCACACCCTCATCACCACTTTTGATGCCCTAGTCCCTATTAAAATCATTACTCTCTCTCACCCTGACCATTCCCCCTGGTACGGCCCTCTTCGTCATTCCTTAAGTCCAAGGGATGCAGACTTGAACGGATATGGCGGACAACTGGTTTAACCATTCACCACCAGATCTGGCTGGACCACATAAAGCATTATCGGGTCCTGCTCTCATCTGCCAAAACTGCTCATTATTCCAGGATCATTCTGTCTGAAGCTGATCCAGACTGTTCACAACCTTGGTGTCATATTTGACCCTGAAATGAGCTCCCGACCACATATCTGTGGCATAACTAAGACAGCCTATTTCCACCTCCTAACATTGCTCGTCTCTGCCCCTATCTCAGCTCATCTGCTGCTGAAACCCTCATCCATGCCTTGTTACCTCTAGGCTTAACTGTTCCAAAACATTCCTAGCTGGCCTCCCACATTCTACCCTACATAAACTTGACGTCATCCAAAACTCGGCTGCCCGTGTCCTAAATCGCACCAAGTCCTGTTCACCCATCACCCCTGTGCTCGCTGACCTACCTTGGCTCCCGGTTAAGCAACGCCTCAATTTAAAAATTCTCATCCTTGTTTTCAAATCCCTCCATGGCCTCACCCCTCCCTATCTCTGTAATCTCCTCCAGCCCCACAACTGCCCCAAGATCTCTGCACTCCTCCAGTTCTGGCCTCTTGAGCATCCCTGATTATAATTGCTCAACCTTTGGTGGCTGTGCCTTCTGTTGCCTGGGTCCTAAGCTCTGGAATTCCCTCCCTAAACCTCTCCATCTCTCTATCTCTCTCATCCTTTAAGCTGCTCCTTAAAACCTACCTCTTTGACCAAGCTTTTGGTCACCGGTCCTAATATCTCCTTTTGTGGCTCAGTGTCAATTTTTTGTTTGATAACGCTCCTGTGAAGCACCTTGGGATGTTTTACTACTTTAAAGGTGCTATATGGTGTCAGCTGTGACTCAGTGGGTAGCACTCTTGCCTCTGAGTCAGAAGGTTGTGGGTTTCAAGTCCTACCCCAGAGACCTGAGCACAAAAATCTAGGCTGACACTCCAGTGCAGTGCTGAGGGAGTGCTGTACTGTCGGAGGTGCCGTCTTTCAGATGAGACGTTAAACCAAGGCCCCGCCTGCTCTCTCAGGTGGACATAAAAGAACCCACTCACTATTTCAAAGACGACCAGGGGAATTATCCCCGGTGTTCTGGTCAATATTTATCCCTCAACCAACATCATAAAAACAGATTATCTGGTTATTATCACATTGCTGATTGTGGGAGCTTGCTGTGCGCAAATTGGCTGTCCCGTTTCCCACATTATAACATTGACTCCACTTCAAAAGTACTTCATTGGCCATAAAGCGCTTCGGGACGTCCGGTGGTCGTGAAAGGCGTTATATAAATGCACGTCTGTCTGATATAAACGCAAGTTGTTGTAGGAGGACAGGTGTAAGAGGACACCTGCCTGACGTCAGCGAGCGGATTAAAAGTTCCTTGTTCCTTGGCAAGTTTCTGATTGCTGTCTCGGGAGCTGGGATCGTCCAGTGAAAAATAAGGAAGAAAAATCAGCGGCTTTTTGCACAGGTACCTGACCTTTTATCAGACATTCTGTGTGGCTTCGAGGGGTTTTTTCTGGTCAATACAGCTCTGATAAATTGCAGCGAATGTTTATTAAGGGCAAAGCGGCAGATTGATTCTGCCTCTTGCTGGTTTCACTTGCGAGTTTGGCCTTGTTTCACTTGTTACCTGCAGCTCATTTGCATAATGAATCAATTCAAACTTTTTTTTGCTTTCAAGTTAAAGGAAGAATGTGCTAAGTCTGCAGGAGATGTTCCCCTCTCCTTCGGTGCTTCTCCATTTTTAAACACAGTTAATTTAAGATCTGTAACTGTATTGTGAGTGAGTGAGTCCCAGAATATCACCGGCCACTTGTTAATTTCAACCCCGATCTTGTAACACATTGAACAGTGAATCGATTGTGTCCTTTGTAAGGGGAGCGGTTCCCACCTTGCCGACAGCTGAATTGCAAACCTACAAATAAATCAGATTTAATTTTTCTCTCAACAATTCTGGCCCGATTTGATTCGTAATCCCACTAACTCGGATTGTTCAGCTCAGAATGATCGCTCTGATTTCAAACTGGTCACTGAAATATTTCAATCTTTGTTCACTGGAACTTCTGGAACTTTTAGGTTTAAAATGGTGCGTTCTATATAATGTGAGAACATTTGCAGTGGACAGACTTTTAAAAATACATTTTTTATTCAAGTTTATCCCCTCTGTTCAGGTATTCAGGGTTCTTTTACGTTTAGAATGATTTAATCATTAAAAATCATTCTGGAATGCAAAAATAACCCCGGCTTCTATTCACTACTGCTAACCGTCTTCTTAAACCCCTCTCCCGTCTCCTCCACCATCACCTCCGACAACAAGTGTGAGGAGCTCATGGACTTCTTTGTCTCTAAGATTGAGACCGTCTGATCAGCTGCCTCTGTCACTTCCCTCCCTTCCCCTAGCCCACTGGGCCAAACTTCTTCTAAGATTTCCCCCCTGCCCTGGCCATGAACTCACATCTTTCTCCAGTTTTTCTCCGATCTGCCCTCATGAACTCTCTTGTCCATGAGATCCACTTCCTGCTCCCTCGACCCTATTCTCACTTTTCTTTATTAGACAGTCCCTCGGAACCGAGGATGACTTGCTTCCACACTAAAAATGAGTTCTCAGGTGACTGATGAGTCCAATGCGGGACCTCCAGTCTCTGTCACAGGTGGGGCAGACGGTGGTTGAAGGGGCGGATGGGTGGGGTACTTAGGTTGATGTGCGCTCCTTCTGCTGTTTGCGCTTGGCTTCCGCTTGCTCCCGGCGAAGAGACTCGAGTTGTTCGGCGCCTTCCCGGATGCTTCTCCTCCACTTTGTGCGGTCTTGGGCCAGGGATTCCCAGGTGTCGGTGGGGATGTTGCACTTTTTCAAAGAGGCTTGGAGGGTGTCCTTGAAGCGTTTCTTCTGCCCACCTGGGGCTCTCTTGCCGTGTCGGAGCTCCGAGTAGAGCACTTGTTTTGGGAGTCTTGTATCAGGCATGCGGACAATGTGGCCCGTCCATCAGAGCTGATCGAGCGTGGTCAAAGCTTTGATGCTGGGGATGTTAGCCTGAGTGAGAACACTGATGTTGGTGCGCCTATGCTGCCAATGGATTTGTAGGGTCTTGCGAGGCAGTGTTGGTGGTACCTCTCCAGTGCTTTGAGGTGCCTGCTGTACATGGTCCATGTCTCTGAAGCATACAGGAGGACGGGTAGCACTACTGCTCTGTAGACCATGAGCTTGGTGCTGGGTTTGAGGTCCTGGTCTTCAAACACTCTCTTCCTCAGGCGACCGAATGCTGCACTGGCACACTGAAGGCGGTGTTGGACTTCGTCATCGACGTCTGCCCTTGTTGACAGTAGGCTCCCGAGGTATGGAAAGTGGTCCACGTTGTCCAAGGCCTCGTTGTGGATTTTGATAATCGGGGAGCAGTACTTTGTGGTGGGGGCAGGTTGGTAGAGGATTTTTGTCTTACGGATGTTTAGTGTAAGGCCCATGCTCTCGTACGCTTCAGTGAAGGAGTTGACAATGGTTTGGAGTCCGACCTCGGAGTGCGCGCAGACACAAGCGTCGTCTGCTTACTGTAATTTGATGAGAGGATGGGACGACTATGGATCTGGACTGGAGGCATCGGACGTTGAACAGTTTCCCGTTTGTTCTGTAGATTAGCTCCACTCCAGCGGGGAGCTTACTGAGGGTGAGATGGAGCATTGCAGCCAGGAAGATCGAGAAGAGCATTGGTGCGATGACACAGCCTTGCCTGACCCTGGTCTGTATGTGAATAGGGTCTGTAGTGGATCCGTTGGTCAGGATTATGGCTTGCATGTCATCATGAAGCAGGCAGAGGATGGTGACAAACTTTTGAGGGCAGCCGAATTTCAGGAGGACACTCCATGATCCCTCAAGTTTGACGGCGTCGAAGGCCTTTGAGAGGTCAAAGAAGGCCATGTACAGCGGTTGGTGCTTTTCCCTGCATTTCTCTTGTAGTTGACGTGTGGTGAATATCATGTCCATTGTGCCCCTTAGTGGGCGGAATCCGCATTGCGACTCTGGGAGGAGCTCTTCAGCCACTGAGAGAAGGCGATTGAGGAGGATTCTTGTGATGACTTTCTCTGTGGCAGACAGCAGGGAGACTCCTCTGTAATTACCGCAATCGGACTTGTCACCATATGGTCATGATTACGGCGTCTCTGAGATCCCCGGCATGGTCTCCTCCTTCCAAATAAGAGAACTAATTTCATGTATTTGCGGCAATCGTGCTTCTCCACCATATTTTAGTGCCTCGGCGGGGATTCCACCTGCTCCTGAGGCCTTGTTGTTCTTCAGTTGTCAGGTGGCCTCTTCAACCTCATGCCGGGCTGGGGTTGTGCTGAGGTGGTGGCGGGTAGCATGCTGCGGGATGGAGTTGAGGACACTTACATCGAAGACAGAATCTCGGTTAAGGAGATCTTCGAAGTGCTCCTTCCAGCAGGCACTGACTGCCTCTCTGTCCTTGATGAATACCTCTCCGTTCTTGGCCCGCAGTGGGGTAGGACCTTAGGTGCTTGGGCCGTAGGTGGTCTTGACTGTGCTAAAGAATCCACGCACGTCGTGGTTGTCGGCTAGCTGCTGGGTCTCCTGCGCTTTCTCCACCCACTATCTGTTCTTTAGGTCGTGAGATTTTTGTTGGACCTCGGCCTTCAGGTGCCTGTGGAGCTGTTTTCTTGCTCTCCAGTTCTGTTGCTTTTTCCAGATCAGGAATGCCTTGCGCTTGCGGCTTATTAGCTCCTGGATCTCCTGGTCATTCTCATCGAACCAGTCTTGGTGTTTCCTGGTCGAGTGACCGAGCATCTCTTCACAGGTGCTGATTATGGAGGCCTTGAGTGCAGACCAGGTGCTGTGGACACTCTGTGTCTCTGAATCACTGGGAGTTGTCAGGTTGGCTGTGAGGTACAAGCTGAATAAGGCTTTCTTAGCAGGGTCTTTGAGTGCTCCAGCGTTGATTTTCCTGCGGCATTGCTTCTGTTGCCGCCGCTGTTTTGGGGCTACGTTGATGGAGATGACGGTCATCAGTGTGTACGCCCCAACACTGGGAGCCACAGACAAGACCAAAGAGGAATTCTACTCCAGCCTCGAACAATCCCTGTCCCGAGTCCCAATGGGCGACAAGCTGATCCTCCTTGGCGACTTTAACGCCAGAGTTGGAAAGGACACAGACCTCTGGGGAGGTGTGATCGGCAGAGAGGGGGGGTAGGGAAAGCCAACTCAATGGTACCCTCCTCCTGATGAAATGCTTAGAACATGGCCTTGTCATAACCAACACCTTGTTCCGTCAGAGAGATAAGTACAAGGCTTCATGGCAACACCCTTGCTCTAAGCAATGGCATCTGCTGGACTACATCATCGTCCGAGCAAGGGACCGCAAGGACATCCGCATCACCCGTGCCATGACGGGAGCTGATGACTGCTGGACAGACCACCACCTAATCCCACTGCTGACCACCCAACTTCCTTTCCTGGATCCCATGTTAGCTGACATTGTTAACAGTTCTCTCTCAAATCTGCTGTCATCACCCCTCTCCTCAAAAAACCAACCCTTGACCCCTCCGTCCTTGCAAACTACCGCCTCATCTCCAACCTCCCTTTCCTCTCAAGTCCTTGAACATGTTGTCACCTCCCAAATCCGTGCCCATCTTTCCCAGAACTCCATGTTTGAATCCATCCAATTAGGTTTCCGCTCTTGCCACAGTACCGAAACGGCTTTCATCAAAGTCACAAATGACATCCTTTGTGACAAAGGTAAACTATTCCTCCTCGTCCTTCTTGACTTGTCTGCAGCCTTTGACGTGGTTGACTTCTCCATCCTCCTCCAAAGACTCTCCACCGTTGCCCAGCTGGGTGGGACTGCACTCGCCTGGTTCCATTCTTATCTACCTAATCGTAGCCAGAGAATCACCTGCAATGGCTTCTCTTCCCGCTCCCGCATCATTACCTCTGGTGTCCCCAAGGGTCTATCCTTGGGCCCCCTTCTATTTCTCATCTACATGTTGCCCCTTGGCAACATCATCCGAAAACACAGCGTCAGTTTCTACATGTACACTGACGACACCCAGCTCTACCTCACCACCACTTCTCTCGGCCCCTCCACAGTGTCTAAATTGTCAGACTGCTTGTCCGACATCTAGTTCTGGATGAGCAGAAATTTTCTCCAATTAAATATTGGGAAGACCAAAGCCATTGTTTTCGGTCCCCGCCACAAACTCCGTTCCCTAGTCACTGACCCCATCCCTCTCCCTAACATCTGTCTGAGGCTGAACCAGACTGTTCGCAACCTTGGTTTCATATTTGACCCTGAAATGAGCTTCCGACCACATATCCGTGGCATAACTAAGACGGCCTACTTCCACCTCCGTAACATCACCCGTCTCCGCCTTTACCTCCGCTCATCCGCTGCTGAAACCTTCATCCATGCCTTTGTTACCTCTAGACTTGACTATTCCAATGCACTCCTGGCTGGCCTCCCACTTTCTATCCTATATAAACTTGAGGTCATCCAAAACTCAGCTGCCCGTTTCCTAACTCGCACCAAGTCCTGATAACCCATCATCCCTGTGCTCGCTGACCTACATTGGCTCCCAGTTAAGCAATGCCTCGATTTCAAAATTCTCATCCTTGTTTTCAAATCCCTCCATGGCCTCGTCGCTTCCTATCTCTGTAATCTGCTCCAGCCCCACAACCCCCCGAGATATCTGCGCTCCTCTAATTTTGCCCTCTTGAGCATCCCTGATTATAATCGCTCAAACATTGGTGGCCGTGCCTTCAGCTGACGAGGCCCTAAGCTCTAGAATTCCCTCCCTAAACCTCTCTGTAGTGTCCGTGTGTTGATAGAGACACTGAAGACAGGAGTTGGTTCATAGGTGTTTACTAAGCAAAGTCTGGGGGGGTTCTAACAGATATAACACAATATACAGGCTTATATAGCCCGAGTGGCCATTACCAGCATTACAGCACACCTGGGGCTCTTAAAGGCACATACACTACAATTCCTCCCCTTTTAGCCAACCAGTACATCATATTTTAAGTAATTATTAATTACATGTTATAAGAAAAATAATATACACCTTGCTATAGTTAATTAATTATAAGTCAGTCTCTCAGGAGGCTTCCTGACTCGGTCCGGATAACGCCTCGGTGGTGTAGTAGTTTCTGGTGGTGTAGTAGGTTCTTTTGGCAAGGCTGATTCGGCTTGAATGCCAGTGTCGGGTTCATCGGGTTCCAGTATCACCGGATCGGAGGTAGATACTATGGGTATCTCTACTTCATCGTTAGACGTATAGAGTTGTGGTGTAGGTTGTCCCTTTTCGGATGACTCTATGATTTGGTCAGCATGGCGCCTTATTATGCTTTCTCCGATGTCCACAGTATACATCAGCGGTCCTAGTCGTGTGCAGATAGTTCCAGGCTGCCATTTCTCGGTACGGTAGTCCCGGGCCAAAACTTGTTGACCTATCTGGGAGGTTCTAGTTGGCCTTTCATTCATGCCTTGAAACTGCCGGTTCTCCACGTCCCTTCTGATGTTGGGCTTGACCAAATCCAGCCGGCATCTTAGGTTTCTATTGAAGAACATCATGGCAGGAGTTTGGTTGGTAGCCATATGTGTTGCATTCCTGTATGCGAATAAGAAGTTATCTACCTTGTGCTGAAGTTTTATGTCTTCATTACCCATGGCCTTTATGGCCTTCTTGAAGGTCTGGACAAACCTTTCAGCCAATCCATTGGTGGCGGGATGGTATGGGGCGGACGTGTAGTACTTAACCCCATTGTTTTTTAAGAACTTCCTGAATTCTTCGGACACAAATTGCGGTCCATTATCAGAACAGATCTGTTCAGGCAGCCCATTCCTGGCAAATATGGTCCTTAATACTGTGATGGTTTTTTCCGTGGTGGTGGAGGACATCTTTATTACCTCCGGCCACTTGGAGTGTGCATCAACCGCGATTAAGAACATTGAGTCCATAAATGGACGAGCAAAGTCGATGTGTACCCTTTGCCAGGGAGATGAGGGCCACTCCCATGGATGCAGAGGGGCTTGTGGTGGAGCGTTTTGGACTTTCTGGCATCCTAGGCAGCTCTTGGTCATTTCTTCGATGTCTCCATCGATACCTGGCCACCATACAAACGCCCTGGCTAGGTTCTTCATTTTCACTCCACCCAGATGCCCCTCGTGAAGCTCCTTTAGCACTTTATCCTGGAGTTTGGGTGGAATCACCACTCTGGATCCACACATCAAGGTTCCTCGGCACACTGACAGCTGTTCTCCTCTTTGCGAGAATGCTGGCAACAGTGGTTCGCCATGTGCTGGCCATCTCTCCACTGTTAAATCGTAGACCCGTGAGAGAGTCGGGTCATTTCTCATCTCCCTTTCAATGGCAGAATTTGTTACTGGTAGACATTCCACTATGGTAGAGTGGAACATCTCCACTGGGTCTACTGTAGGTGCCTCTTCTACCGTTGGCAACGGTAGGCGCGATAACCCGTCAGCATTCCCATGCAGTTTTGATCCTTTGTATTCTATGTTGTATTGGTGTGCCCCTAGAAAAAGGGACCACCTCTGTAGCCTTTGCGCTGTCATAATGGGCACACCCTTTTTAGGGTTGAATATGGAGATGAGGGGTTGATGGTCAGTCAACAAGGTAAATTTTTGTCCATGTAGGTAATGGTTGAATTTCTTCACTCCCCATACCAGGCTGAGTGCTTCCCTGTCGATTTGGGCATAGTTACGCTCAGCTGAGTTTAATGAGTGTGACGCAAAAGCTATCGGCCGTTCTGAGCCATCAGGGAATTTATGCGATAATACTGCTCCTATGCTGTAAGGGGATGCATCACACGCCAGTCTGATTGGCAGTGATGGGTTGTAATGAGCCAAAACTTCTTCGGATGTGATTAAGTCTTTGCATTTATGGAAGGCATGTTTACATTCTTCGTTCCATTTCCAAATCACTCCTGTTTGTAGCAGTTCATTAAGAGGGTGTAGAAGAGTTGATAAGTTCGGTAAAAATTTATGATAGTAATTTATTAATCCCAGGAACGACCTTAATTGTGAAACATTTTCAGGTACTGGGGCTTTTATGACCGCTTCAATTTTTTCAGGTGACTTATGCAACCCTTCCTTAATAATTATGTGGCCACAATATGATATTTGATTTTGGAAAAATTTGCACTTGGGGCAATTTGCTCGTAGGCCCCGTTCTCTCAGCCTAGTGAGCACCTGCTCCAAATTGGCAAGGTGCTCGTTGTCGTTTTCTCCTGTTACAAGGATGTCGTCTAGGTAGCATTGAGTACCCGGAATCCCTTGGAGGACTTGCTCCATAGCTCTTTGCCAGATAGCTGGAGCGGATGCTACACCGAAAACCAGTCGATTGTACTGGTATAGACCTTTGTGTGTATTTATCGTGAGATTTTTTAGAGGCCTCTTCAACCTCCATCTGTAGATATGCCTGTGCCAAGTCAATTTTGGTGAAACGTTTCCCTCCGGATAGTGAGGCAAAAATATCTCTATCCTCGGAAGAGGATACTGTACCGTGTGAAGGACCAGGTTTACAGTCACCTTGAAGTCTCCACAGATGTGAATTTTTCCCTGTTCTTCAGATTTATCATTATTCAATGCTTTCTTCAGGACTGGAACGATGGGTGTTGCCCACTCGCTCCAATCTATTTTGGATAATACGCCTGCCTTTTCCAAATTCTCCAGCTCTGCCTCGACTGCTGGACGAATTGCGTATGGCACCGGTCTTGCCTTAAAAAACTTGGGAATTGCTGCATCTTCCACTTTTATTGAGGCGGTGATGCCTTTCAAGGTTCCTAGTTTCTCTTGAAACAGTTCTTTGGCATTGGCTAAGATGTCTTTTAATCGTTCAGGTATGATGTCATCATCGTTTTTTTCTTTACTGGTCACCGTCAGTGCCTGAATGGAGTGCCAGTCTAAATGTATCTTTCTGATCCATTCACGGCCCAACAACGGTGGACCACCATCTTGTAGAATGTATAAATACAACTTTTGTATTTCTTTGCCGTTGTATACAACAGGCACCCTTATTTTTCCTTTGGGTTATACTTTCTGCCCCGTATATGTTTTTAAGATAATGGATGTGTCTTTTAAAGGTATATGCGGAAATAGCCTCTCGTAATCCCGTCGATTTATTACGGTTAGAGCTGATCCTGTATCTAGTTCCATTTTAACTGGGGACCCTGCTATCGTGAGGGTAACCCAAATGGTTTGGTAATCATCTTTGGCAAGTACATTATGTAATTTGAGACAGCTTAGTCTCTTGTTTTCGGAGTCGCTATCGCTCTTCTGGTCTTCGGAGCTACTGTCCGTCATCATTTGTACCTTTCTGTATTTTTTTTCCTGTCTGTGGATTTATTTTGTCCAGATCGGCATACCCGTGCAATGTGTCCAATCTTTCCGCATTGCCTGCATGCTTTGTCCTTGAACCAGCAGTCCCTCTGGTTATGGGTGGATCTGCCGCAGCGATAACATCTTTCGAAACCCTGTCATTTCATGGGTGCCGAAGTCCTGTGTCTTTTGTTGTATCTCTGCAGCTCCTCTTGCTGCTGCTTCGTATGATACAGCCATACTGAAAGCCTTGTCCAGTGTTAAATCTTTTTCAGAAAGCAGCCTTTTTTGTGTTCCTTCACTTAAGAGACCGCAGACGAATTTGTCTCGAAGATAATCTGCTAGTCCTGCCCCGAATTGGCAGTACTTTGATAGCTTTCTTAATTCGGTGAGGTAATCAGCGTTACTTTCATTCTTGTGTTGATTTCTCGAAGAATTTGAATCTTTCCGCTATCAGCAGCGGTGTTGGGTTTAAGTGCTCCTGCAGGGTATCAACAATTTCTTTAAAATTCTTGTCCTTTGGTTTGGCTGGAGTGATTAAATTTCGTAACAGCCCGTATGCCTTTGCGCCCATTAGGTTCAGCAGTACTGAAGCTTTTTTTTCATCTTCTATTCCATTTGCAGTGCAATATACCTCTACTCTTTCCACATATGTGGTCCAATCCTCTATTTCGCTATCAAAAGCATCAATATTGCCAGACTTAGGCATCTTAGAAAAGATATGGCGCTTCCCGCGCTTTCCTTTCTTTTCTGCAGAAAAGATATGGCGTTTCCCGCTGCTGCTGCCGATGACCACGCTGTTTCCCGCGGTTTCCGTTTTTTAATTTTTTTATTTATTTATTTACAGTTGGAGACTCGTTCCCTCCGGACTTTCTCTCCAGGTCTGAACACCGACCTGCTTGCAGCGCCGGCCATCTCCCGAGTGCTCCCTCCCAGTCCGTTATTGCTTGCCTCCAATTTCGCTGCCTGTCTCCGCTGTAGAGCCAGCCGCTGGAGCCCCAGCCCGACGCCCAGGAAGGATTAGCGCAGTACCTGCCACCAGCTTGGCCAGCTGGTGAAACCACAGCTTCTCTCTCTTTCTTGAGTCTTCTGGACGCCCGAGGAATCGATGTCCTAGCGCCAGGGACCCGGGTTCGAATCCGGCCTCCGGCAACTGTTTGTGTGGAGTTTGCACATTCTCCCCGTGTTTGCGTGGGTTTCCTCCGGGTGCTCTGGTTTCCTCCCACAGTCCAAAGATGTGCGAGTTAGGTTGATTGGCTATGATAAATTGACCCTTAGTGTTAGGGGGATTAAATACGTGGGGTTACGGGGATAGGGTGGGATATGTGTTGGTGTAGGGGTTACGGGGATCGGGTGGGATATGTGTCGGTGCAGGCTCGATAGGCCGAAATGGCCTCTATCTGCACTGTGGGGTTTCTGTGATTCTGTGAGGTGCTGCCGAATTGCAGGTAAGTCCGTTTCCACTTCGTCGCCACTGTAGTGTCCGTGTGTTGATAGAGACACTGAAGACAGGAGTTGGTTCATAGGTGTTTACTAAGCAAAGTCTGGGGGGGTTCTAACGGATATACACAATATACAGGCTTATATAGCCCGAGTGGCCATTACCGGCATTACAGCACACCTGGGGCTCTTAAAGGCACATACACTACACTCTCCACCTATCTACCTCTCTCTCATCCTTTAAAACACTCCTTAAAACCTACCTCTTTGACCAAGCTTTTGGTCACCTGCCCTAATTTATCCTTGTGTCAACATTTTTATCTTAAAATACTCCTGTGAAGCACCTTGGGACATTTTGCTACGTTAAAGGCGCTATATAAATACAGAACAGAACACACAGAAACCCCACAGTGCAGATAGAGGCCATTTCGGCCCATCGAGCCTGCACCGACACATATCCCACCCGATCCCCGTAACCCCACGTATTTAATCCCCCTAACACTAAGGGTCAATTTATCATAGCCAATCAACCTAACCCGCACATCTTTGGACTGTTGTTGTTGTTAATTGGCAAAAGAACCAGGGAGGAATTGAGGAGACTAGAAATCCCATCTCGACGATCTTTTCATGGTGAATCTTCCTGTTACCTGACTGTGTGCGAGAGATGGCTCACATTCCTGACCCTCCATAATACATGTTCACAGTATCGACACCACTGGAGGGACTGGGCCATTCAGCCTAAAGATGCAGCAAAACCTCTGGATCTGGCTGGTCATCTGGAGACTGTGCCAAGCTGGGATCGTTGTTGGTGAAGAGCCAGGTGAAGGTAAGACAAATATTTTTTAAATTAATGTATTCTTTTTGTTAGGATCTGTGCCTTTGAAATAATTTTCAAATTAACCAAGGTCAGTGGGGATGGGCGGGGAGACTTTTAAAGCTGTGTTAATTAACATTAAAACAATTCATAGTAAAGTGCAATTGCTGTTTGCTTCACCTGGTTAAATCTCCATTTAAACACAAAGTGTATCTGTACTTTTAAAACCATCTGATATAAATGTTGGAGAAGGAAGTAAAGTGCACCAGAAGCTGTGGGCAGTCCCCCAAGGAGAGCTGGTGAAGAGGAAATATTCTTTTGTTCTTTGTCTTCTCCCCCTCCCCCCTTGTGAAGGCACTCGCTCCTGCTAGGGTTGCAGCTTCATGGGCCCTTTGAACTTTACCCTAATGACCATTGAGTGTCGGGAGGCTATTTAGCCACAGTCGGCCCAATGCTGCTGTTGCCTGATGTCCAAAACTGGCCACTGGATTGTGATCAGTAGCATGTCTGTGGCCTCCCCCCGCCCCCTTTTCTCACTCTTGAAATAGTAACACCTGATTAATACCAGAGAGAGGAGAGGGAACTTATTTAAAACAAAATTGTTAGAAAATTCATTTCTTCTGTTAAATAGAACTAGCTCTCTCGCAGTTCATCTGGACGATTATTAAAACATTTCAGAATTGTTTTCTCTCTGCCCTGTATCCGTTTTAACTCATTGTTCCTCTTCTAGATTTACCTGCTGAGTTGAGGCAAATACTGGTTAGTGACAGGATTTTGTTTAAATTTCATTTCCCTCTGCTTTCTGTTGCTGGTTTGGATGGGTTAAGCAGTTTAAACTTGTCTCTTGCTTTTAGGATAAGTTGTTGGACGGGAAATATATTGAAGGTGAGATTCTTCCATCGTTAATGGAATCTAACTGCTTGAAACTTGCTCTACCAGAATTATTGGTTCTTTTTATATATTATAATAATAATCCTTCCCCTTCATTTCTCAGGAATTGTCGAAGCACTCGAATACCTCAGGTGGGATCTTTTGTTTTGCTTCATCTAAAACCAACTAAAAGAGGGAAAGACTTGTATTTCTATAGCACCTTTCACAACCTCAATGTCCCAAAGTGCTTCACAGCCAATTAAGTACTTTTGGAGTGTAGTCACTGTTGTACGAAAGGCTGATATTTAGACATATTTAGTAGACGAGAATCATATACATATAAATTCAAGTGTAGCCATTGACCAAATAATAATACCCATAATTACTCCTGGGTAACTAAGACTTGTTCAAAATGCAGCTGTAAAGACAGTCAAAAGCAGTTTTGACTAAGTTTTGATAACAAACAGCCACAGGCTGCGAGTGAAGGTTAAATTGCTGAATAACATATTATGATGCTAAGTAGAAATTAGAGTTCGCTTAACGAAACTAATTGCAAAGATATTTAAAAAATAATTAGAATAAGGACATAAAATGAGAGCAATCATTGAGATAAGGTATTTATCTGATAGATTAAAGTGAGATAGTCTGGATACCTCAAGACTAGTGAAACAGCGCTGATATGGGCCCTTGGTATAAAGGCCTTGTAACGGGGAGGCAGGAAATGAAAGAGATAAAGTAAATTCCAATGGGCTGAAAAACTATAAACAAGACAGTAGGATAGGGTTGTCGGAAAAAGTACTGGAAAGGCGGGATGCTACCTTAGTCTGAGAGAGAATGGTATTTTGACCATTAGAACCAATTTAAAAAAAAAAAAAGGTGATTTTGTTAAAGACCATACATGGACACTGGCCAAACCAACTTTTGATAAGAAAAGGGTTAAAACCTCGATACTCAAAGAACAACTTTACACAGACTTACTGCGAGAACAAAGGAACAGACTTAAGACAATGTCATCTGTGTCCAAGAGGTTCCAAAGACCAAGGGCTGCGAGCTGCTCGTTAAAACTATCGACTTTTGTTAAGTATTGATTACGCTGTAAGCTTACTAAATCTTGATCTATTGCTGAAACATACTGGCTGCTGCCTATTAGTGTCTTGCCCAAGAACTCTGAGAGATCATTAAGATTTGACACTGTTGTGTTGCAAGAAATGGGGGCAGCCAATTTATGCACAGCAAGATCCACAAACAGCAATTTGATAATGACCAGTTAATCTGTTTTAGTGATTTTGATGGAGGGATAAATATTGGCCTAATACACTAGGGAGAACTCCTGCTTTTCTTCAAAATAGTACCACTGGATCTTTTATGTCCACCTGAGAGGGAAGACAGGGGTTTGGTTTACTGTCTCATCCAAAAGACAGCACCTTAGGCAGTGCAGCACTCCCTCAGTACTACACTGGGAGTGTCAGCCTGGGATTGTGTTCTCAAGTCTCTGGAGTGGGACTGTGATCCCACAACCTTCTGACTTAGAGGCGAGAGTGCTACCCAGTGAGCCACGGCTATAAGCCACATTGGGAAGGGGTTAATTTCAGACAGGTGCTGTATTGGGGGGGGGGCCTGAGGTTGGGTTAAAGTGCACTGTTGTGGCTGAGCAGAGGGAGATTTACTCTGCATCTGGCTGTGGTATAATTAATCAAAGGACCAATACTGAGTTATCCACAGTTGGGGGAGGGGGAAAAATTGGCCTCTTCCCTAGAACTGACACCTCTACAATGTAATGAGGACAATACATTTTACCACATGCAATAAAAATACCAGCACATTGGGATATCTCCTGTCAAAGGTTTCAACTCATTCAGACAGGAGAGAAAAGTACCCATAACTGCACTCGAGAGAAGTAATACATGAAAGATTTCTTTCAAACAATCTACAGCAGCGAACTTAACATGTTTTCTGGGTTCCAGGGATCACACTGTTACTGAACATTATGCAGACATGCTGCGATATCTTCATTCAAAGGGGTCTAGTTTGCACAACCTTCAGGTTTGACCGATACTTATATTATATGGTTACACTTTATATGTGTGCGCGCGTCTACATTTATTTCTATGCATACAGACACATAGATATAAATGAGAGAAACTATTTCCTCTGGCGGGGAAGTCCACAACAAGGGGGCATAACCTTAAAATTAGAGCCAGGCCGTTCAGGAGTGATGTCAGGAAGCACTTCATCACACAAAGGGTAATGGAAATCTGGAACCCCCTCCCCCCCCAAAAAGATGTTGATAGGCTGGGGGTCAATTGAAAATTTCAAAACTAAGATTGATAGATTTTTGTTCGGCAAGGGTATTAAGAGTTAAGGAACCAAGGCAGGTAGATGGAGTTAAGCTACAGATCATCCATTATCTAATTGAATGGCGGAACAGGTTCGAGGGGCTGAATGGCCTGCTGCATGTGGTTGGTTTGAGGGTTTTTTTTCAACCCCCTTTCCCCCAAGATGTTCTCTGCGCCAGTTCCAAAGCTGCTGGGGTCACAGTTCAGCCATTGCTGATGTGGCCATTAAATTGAATTCCTCGCAACTAAGCCTCAGGCAGGCTATCCAGCACGGACCCAGGATAGCAATCCAAGGCGGGAACCGTGGCTGCTTCCCTCGCCCTCACCCATTGCTGAGACCTGTAGAAATGGCCCCCTCTCAATACTAGGTGGTGAGCTCGGTTTGGTCATTGGCTATATAGAGTTTATAGAGTTAGCTGATCCCAACTAGGATGGCAGTATTGTGGGGGTGTGGGGGAGAGATTGCTGTAATTGGCTTGTGTTCCAAGGCTAGAGATTGGGGGAAGAAGGGAAGTCAGCTGGGGATTCCCTTTCCTGGTGGTGATCCCATGGGCCTTGCTTCCAAATGTTCATGAAGTGGCTGGGGCTTGAGGGCGGGGCCTATCTGAGGGATGCGGTGGGGCCTGGCCATGAGGGCGGAGCCTGACTCTGTGGGCGGGTCGAGACTGAGAGGCCAATGGCGGCGGGGGTGGGCAGTGAGGGCATGGCCTGGACTGTGTTGTGGAGGCGGAGCCTTGGTGGGGAGTGGGGCCTGGCTGTGGGGGCAGGGCCTGGCTATGTAGGTGGGGCCAGGCTGTGGGGGTGTGGCCTGGCTATGTGGGCGTGGCCTGGCTGTGGGGATGGGTCCTGCCCTGCCTGTGGGGGCGGATAAATGGAGAGTGAGGGTTATCGGAACATGGGTAATGGGGCCAGTATATCGTACTATAAAGATTCTGAAACAATGATGTAGCAGTTTGTTGAATGTTGTGGTGAGTTCTCTGGGAATATTTTAACTTTTTTCAGCCACTGGTTCTTTCTGACTCTTCTTGCAGACTTCGTTCTCTGACTATTTTGAAGAAATTGTACTTCAGCCTAGGCGACTGGCCTCTGACCTTCTCCAGATGGACACCTCAACATTCTTACTCAGCACAAAATACCTCTACAGTGGCAAGAGCATAGAGGTTGGTGCAGCATGTTTGTCTTATCTATGGGAGGTTATCCTTGTGTTTAAATCGCTCCATGGCCTCACCTCCTCTCTATCTCTGTAACCTCCTCCAGTTGTACAAGTCTCCAAGATCTCTGCACTCCTCCAATTCTGGTCTCTTGCGCATCCCCCGACACACACACACACACACACACACACACTTTTCCTAATTGTTGCTGATGTTTTACGGTTAACATTCTTCATTCACTGGACTCATTTAACAAACGGCCAGCAGCCAACATGGGGCTTAAGGGGTTAAAATATGAGGACAGGTTGCATAAACTTGGCTTGATTTCTCTCGAGCTTAGAAGGTTGAGGGATGATCTGATCGAGGTGTTTAAAATGTTCAACAAATTCGATGGGGTAGATAAAAAGAAAATATTTCTCCAGTGGGAGAGTCCAGAACAAGGGGGCATAACCTTAAAATTAGAGTTTGGCTGTTCAGGGGTGCTGTCATTCGATAAGGTGCCACATAAAATGATGTTATGCAAGATAAGGGCTCATGGGATTAGGGGTAATGTATTAGCATGGATAAAGGATTGGTTAACGGTCAGAAAACAGAGTAGGAATAAACGGGTCATTTTTGGGTTAGCAGGCAGTAACTAGTGGGGTGCCGCAAGGATCAGGGCTTGGGCCTCAGCTATTTACAATCTATATTAATGACTTGGATGAAGGGACCGAGTGCAATGTATCCAAGTTTGCTGATGATACAAAGCTAGGTGGGAATGTAAGTTGTGAGGAGGACACAAAGAGCCTGCAAAGGGATATAGACAGGTTAAGTGAGTGAGCAATAAGGTGGCAGATGGAGTATAATGTGGGGAAATGTGAGGTTATTCACTTTGGTAGGAAGAATAGAAAAATAGAATATTTTTAAATGGTGAGGAACTATTAAATGTTGGTGTTCAGAGATTTAGGTATCCTCTTACAGGAAACACAGAGGCCAGAATTTTCTGGAGGGTCAGCAGGCAGGATTGGTGGCAGGTCGGGTGGGAAATTTGATTTTTTTTGACCGCGAGTCGGGACCCCGCTGTGAACCCACCACAATGTGCCTTTCCCATAGGCGTGTGTGTGATCTCCAATCCGATCAGAGTGGGACGGCCCAGTTAAAACAGGAAATGCTGGAAACACTCAACAGACCAGGCAGCATCCATGGAGAGAGAAACAGAGTTAACGTTTCAGCTAACATTAACCAGTTCTGACGAAGGGTCCCAGACCTGAAACATTGGCCCCGATTTTCGGCTTGTGTGGGAAATGGTCGGGTTTCCCCGAATGTGGGGTTTCTGACACACATAAAAAAAGTGTCAGCCAGCTCTATGCAATTTTCCCTCAATTGGCCAATTAATTCCCAGCATGTGGGAAGCCTTGCTAATTGTCTAAAATTGAGTCAGAAATCCCCACAGAATGATGTCATCATTCGTGGTGCTTTCAAGGTTCATAGCAAGCACTGCATCCTCTGAAGGCTTCCAAATGAACCACACAGGATGGCAGAGGAGCCTGCAGCAGCTGTGGCCAGTGCCAGACCCCGAGCTGCCTCCAAATTTGACGAGGCTTCACTGCAGGCATTATTGGATGGGGTTAGGGCCCACAGGGAGGTCCTCTTCCCTCGGTCAGGGAGGAAGAGGCCTCCCACTGAGACCAATGCTGCATGGATGCAGCTGTCAGCAGATGCCAACTCGTTGGGAGTCACCAGAAGAACCTTGGCATTACATCTCTAACTCCTTCCTTTACTCCCCCACAGTACCATCCAGAGCCCCCTCACTGTGGAGGAGGAAGAGGCTGTGCAGCCAGACTCCTCAGAGGAAGCTCCAACCTCTGAGGGCGCAGCGTCAGCAGAAGTAAGCGCACCCAGCACCAGCGCAGACACACCTCGGTGGGACCTTCGGGACATAGAGTAGAGCTGTCACCTGGTGTTTCACAGCTCACAAATGAGCCTCAGCAGATTCTGGAGACAGGGACAGCAGTGGAGAGTCCTCGTCGGAGGGCGCAGGACTCTGCCAGCTCAGCTCCGCTGCGCTGCATGTCGACCCTCTGCCTCTGGGTCCATCCGCAAGAGAAGAGGTGATGGATCTCCATGCACAGATGCAGGAGTCTCTGGCAGGTTTTGTCTCCAGGGTCGCTGCGAGTGTGGAGCGAATGGAGGAGTCCATGAGCAGAGCCTTTGTGGAGTCATTGGTGCATGAACACATCACCATGGAAAGGTTGGCAAGCTCCATGGAGGAGATAACTCGCCAGGGTACGGAAAACATGGTGAGTGCACATAAGAGAATGACATCTCTTGAGGAGCGTTGGCCATCTGTTGAACAGAGAAACCAGATCCTCGTGGAAGTCCTTCTGAGTAGGACTGCCAGTGCAGATACAGGTCCCCATGGCCCCCTAAAGCGCAGCAAGGTGCTCTCAAGCCACTTCCAAGCGCTGGCCCCCTCTGGCCTGTGCAGCTTCAGGTGAGTGAGCAGCAGCCTGTTGCTGATCCTGCTGTTCCTGGTTCTGCTGCTGCCGCCTCTGCTGCTGGAGATCCTCTAATGGCAAGAAGGGAAGGAAAAAAAGTCGTCCCACGCTTCTCGTAGATGGCTCCGCTGAGGAAGCGCTGAGTGAGGGTGGCGAGAGGGGCTTCCCAGGAGATCGCATTGGAGGAGTGTGTGAGGCTCCAACCTTCCACAGCTGTGCCTAAGCCTTGAAGAAGTAGCCCCAAACCTGCAACAACAAGGTCCTTCAACATACAAGTGCTGGCCCTTTAAATCGCAGCTTCTCCTTACCTGCAGTTGACAGCTAGCAAGCCGGCAAGCTTCACGCCAGGTCTCCGCAGCGGGGTTCCCCGCAGGCGGGTTTCAGGTGGGGAAAGCCCCAAAGTCGCAACGGCACGGGAAAATCAACTTCAACAAGCAGATAATTGCTTGTTAGTGCTCCGACGAGCAGTCGCGGCGGCCAGGACTGAAGCGGGGCGTGGGGAAACAGCAGTCTGAAAGTCGGACGGGGCGGGGAATCGGGCGGGGGAGGTCCCGACCCGCTTTTTCGCCGATTTTTCGGCCCCCGGCCGCATGAAAAGCCGCCCAACGGCGGCCAGAAAATCGGGGCCATTGACTCTGTTTCTCTCTCCACAGATGCTGCCTGGCCTGTTGAGTGTTTCCAGCATTTTCTGTTGTTATATCAGATTTCCAGCATCTGCAGTATTTTGCTATTCAATTAAACCAATTATTGGGTTGTTGACAGACCCTTAGTAATGCTTTTAACCTCACCTTTTAACTTTCACTGCTTGCCCACAGGGTCCACGTCTGTGAACCTGAGGCGGGAGCTGAATGGTCATTGCTCCAACTGATTACTTGACATCTTCAAATGTACAGTAAAAGCTCCCACCCGACAGATCATCACATTCCTCAGCCACAAGCTGTTTCTCAGCCCATTTCCAGCACAGATTCTGCAGGCTTTCCACTCTCCATCCACTCTCTCCTTTATTGGAAGAACTCTCTCACCACTGACGGATCGCTTCTGTCATCTCTACTTCACCGGCCATCTATTCCATCAACATACTCTCTCACCTTGGTCCTCAGAATCTGACCACGATCAGCCCCAACACCAGCAGCACCAACAATAACCCCAACCTTCTCCGCAATCACCTGATGCTGCACAGGACACAGGGCATCAGCACCCGAGCACATTGCTGCTCAGGACGCCAGGGATGGGCTCACCATGGCCAGATTTACTTCACTTGACACTGTACACCCTGGCTGCCACATGATGCGCCAGGTTGGCACCACCCCACACCAACACCATAAAGCATTCCAACAATGTCCAAGCCATTCCTTTCACACTCCTCACCATTGCGGGAGATACCGTTATGTCTTACCATTCACTGCAACTCACTAAGCCACTTCCAAAGGTGCGCACAAATCTGTCCAAGAACAGAAAGTGTTGAAAATAAAGGTTTCAATGTTTGATACCACATTAACAGAAACTTTACATGAACATTGCATAAAACACCCAAGTGCCTACCCTTGTGTGTTGTTAGTTGGTATGATTGCAATAGGATGAGGGTGAGTGTGAGGGGTGGCTATTGAGATGGGGATGTGATAATGCAGATAGAGAGGGATGGGTGGAGGTGCAAGGTAAGTTGGTGTGAGTAAGGATGTGCAGGAGTAGGGTATGGAAGGCAGCGTGATGGGGATGTGATGAGAGGCACAGCAGGATGAGGTTGAGTGTGGCTTTGTACTAACGTTTCGTGATCTACTGAGATCATTGAAAGGTTTGCGGAACTGCAGCCAGGTCCTCCTGACCACATCCCCGCTTGTGTCCTCCTGTGCAATTCCTGCTTCCTTTCTGTCAGTGTAGGGAAATATCCACTCAAATTAGGAAACTTAAAATTTAGAAATGCCCAAAATGTTTACATTCAGTAAACGCAAAAGTTGTTGCTTAGTGAATTAAAACAGAGTTAATCTGATACTAGAAAGTAACAAAAACAAACACACAGCTGCTTGTGGTTAACAAAGAAGACAACCCCAGATATCGCCAATCAATGTCAGCTTGTGTCGCACAGCTTCTCACAGCCTTCAAGTAAACTTAAAAAACTTTTGACTAATTTTAAAACAGTAAACTGTTACTTTTGCTAAGTCTTTGGGGGAAAAATTTGGTCGCGCCCCTTTTGGGCGCTAAGTTAGCACCCCGAAAAAGTTAGTGCACCTGAAATTCACTGGCAGCGCCCCAAGAGGGAGGCGGGGCGCTACTGGAAGCTTCCTCTTGGGACGCTGCGATTGAATGTCGTGGCGCTACGTGCCGCGGTACTGCAGGCCTTCCTCACCTTATTAAAGAGGAGGGACCTGGGGCCCAGGGATCAGGATGCCGGCAAAAGAGCCCGGCACTCGAGGAGTGCCGAGATGACGGAACGCAGCCGGCACCCCGTGGGGGGGGCTGCATAGGAGGCCAGGGACAGCAAAGGGGGCAGGTGCTGGCAGACAGCCGGCAACAAAAATGGCCGCTCGGCACCTCCCCTTTAAATGTCGCCGCCCGGCTGCACGTACGCCCCCCTGACCCTGTTAGACATAGCGTCCGCCGGTAGGTCGGGGGCGCTACCGAAGTTCGCGGCCGGGGCGCGAGTGGGGTGCTGCGCACGGCAATGACGTCATCGCCGGAGGCGCAGCGCTTTGGGGCGCTACCGGTTACCGCCGCCGCTAACCTCCTGCTGAATTGCACGGGAGGCATTAGCAGCACCGCGCCCGGGCGCTAGTTGCTTTGCGCCTCCCATTAGCGCCCTTAGGGTACTAACTAGAGGCACAAAGCAACCGAATTTTGCCCCCTTTGTGTCTTTAAAACTTACTAAGATCCCGATCAATTCAATTTAGCAGGTAAAAACATCAGACATCATCAGTAACACCACTACAAACATTCTGTGAAATAATTCTGTAGTACAATCCAACTACAGGATGTCTTCACATCATTATACACACAGCAATAGCATTTCCCCCCCTTTCCCTCTTCTGGTCACACATTCCAGTACCAGTAAGATGAATAAACAATCACCTCAAAGCATTGAGTACTTGACATTGGTCAGAAATTCAAAAATGCCAAATTTTCATGTGATAGTCGCATGTCCGGAACTAGAGACTTTCACACAACTTACAAAAAACAGAATTTCACCGTGGCCACAATAAAAGTCTGTTTTTCACAATTTAATAGGTTAGTTAACCTCAATAGCTCCAATTTAATTCAGACCAATATCTTAAACTAAACACACATTCCAGCTTGAACAAGAGGGCAGAGCCACAGGTACAGTAACTTTCACACTGAAACCAAAAAAAACTTCCATAGAACAGTAAAAAAGAGACATGATCTTCCCTTTTCTTTATTCCATCATGAACTATTTTTTTATCCTTTTTCACTTAAACCAATTTTCAATTTCTGATGTTTTCTACTGAATCCCATTCTGTACTGATTCAAAATCTGAAGCTCACAGTCCGTGTCCTCACCCAAGCCTGTTACCTCCTGCACAATTCTTAACACTTTCCTCTAGTATATGGGAGGGGTGCAATGACATAGAGTAAAGGGTGAAGGGAATGTTGAAGATTCAGTCAGGAGTCCCAATCTGGAGCAGGCTCGAGGAGCCATATGGCCTACTCCTGCTCCTAATTCTTATGTCCTTATGTCAGGAAGCACTTTTTCACCCAAAGGGTAGTGGAAATCTGGAATTCTCTCCCCCAGAAGGCTGTGGATGCTGGGGGTCAATTGGAGCTTTCAAGACTGAGATTGATAGATTTTTGTTGGGTAAAGGTATCGAGGGATATGGAGCAAAGGCGGGTAAATGGAGTTGAGGTCGCAGATCAGCCATGATTTCATTGAATGGTGGAACAGGCTGAAGGGGCTGAATGGCCTCCTCCTGTTCCTATGGGAGTGTAGGGTTAGCATAGAAACATAGAAGATAGGAGCAGGAGTAGGCCATTCGGCCCTTCGAGCCTGCTCTGCCGTTCAATGAGATCATGGCTGATCATCCAATTTCAGTACCCTGTCCCTGCCTTCTCCCCATATCCCTTGATCCCTTTAGCCTTAAGAAATATATCCAACTCTTTCTTGAATATATTTAATGAACTGGCCTCCACCACCCTCTGTGGCAGAGAATTCCACAGGTTCACCACTCTCTGGGTGAAGAAATTCCTCCTCATCTCAGTCCTAAATGGCTTACCCCTTATCCTTAGACTATGACCCCTGGTTCTGGACTCCCCAGCCATCAGAAACATCCTTCCTGCATCTAGTCTGTCCAGGCCTGACAGAATTTTATAGGTTTCGATGAGATCCCCTCTCAATCTTCTAAACTCCAGTGAGTATAAGCCCAATTGACACAATCTCTCCTCATACATCATTCCTGCCATCCCAGGTATCAGCCTGGTGAATCTTCGCTGCACTCCCTCCATGGCCAGAACGTCCTTCCTCAGGTAAGGCGACCAAAACTGCACACAATACTCAAGGTGTGGTCTCACCAAGGCCCTGTACAACTGTAGCAAGACATCCTTGTTCCTGTACTCGAACCCTCTTGCTACGAAGGCCAACATACCATTTGCCTTCTTAACCGCCTGCTGCACCTGCATGCTTACCTTCAGCGACTGGTGCACAAGAACACCCAGGTCTCTGCACTTCCCCTTCTCCCAATCTATTGCCATTCAAATAATAATCTGCCTTCCTGTTTTTGCCACCAAAGTGGATAACCTCACATTTATCCACATTATAGTGCATTTGCCATGTTTCTGCCCAATCACCCAACCTGTCCAAATCGTACTGGAGTTTCACGACATCCTCCTCACAGCTTACCCTCCTACCCAGCTTTGTGTCGTCTGCAAATTTGGAGATATTACATCCAATTCCCTCGTCCAGATCATTAATATATATTGTGAGCAGCTGGGGTCCTAGGACCGATCCTTGCGGTACCCCACTAGTCACAGCCTGCCACTCGGAAAATGACCCGTTTATTCCAACTCTTTGCTTTCTGTCCGCCAACCAGTTCTCTATCCAAGTCAATACCTTGCCCCCAATCCCATGTGCCTTAATTTTGCACGCTAATCTCTTATGTGGGACCTTATCGAAAGCCTTCTGAAAGTCCAAATACACCACATCCACTGGTTCTCCCTTATCTATTTTACCAGTTACATCCTCAAAAAATTCCAGTAGATTAGTCAAGCATGATTTACCTTTTATAAATCCATGTTGACTTTGTCCGATCCTGTCACTGCTTACCAAGTGCTCTGCTATTACATCTTTTATAATAGACTCTAGCATTTTCCCCACTACCGATGTCAGGCTTACCGGTCTATAATTCCCTGCTTTTTCTCTACCACTTTTTTTGAATAGCGGGGTAACATTAGCTACCCTCCAATCCATGGGTACTGTTCCAGAGTCTACCGAGTTCTGGAAGATGACCAGCAATGCATCTACTATTTCTAGGGCCACTTCCTTAAGTACCCTGGGATGTAGATTATCAGGCCCTGGGGATTTATCGGCCTTCAGTCCCATCAATTTTCCTAACACCATTTCCCTACAAATACTGATTTCTTTCCGTTCCACCCTTTCATCAGACCCTATGTTCCCCGGCATCTCTGGGAGGTTATTTGTGTCCCCCTTTGTGAAGACAGAACCAAAGTATGAATTTAGTTGGTCTGCCATTTCTTTGTTTCCCATGATAAATTCCCCTGATTCTGACTGCAAGGGACCTATGCTTGACTTCACCAATCTTTTTCTCTTCACATATCTATAGAAGCTTTTACAGTCAGTTTTTATGTTCGCTGCTAGCTTACTCTCATATTCTATTTTCCCTTTCTTAATTAATCCCTTTGTCCTCCTTTGTTGAATCCTAAACTGCTCCCAATCCTCAGGATTATTGCTTTTTCTGGCCAATTTGTATGTCGTCTCCTTGGATCTTATGCTATCCCTAATTTCCCTTGTTAGCCACGATTGAGTCACCTTTTTTGTTTTATTTTTATGCCAAACTGGGATGAACAAATTCTGTAGCTCATCCATTCGGTCTTTGAATGTTTGCCATTGCCTATCCACCGTCAATCCTTTGAGTGCCATTCCCCAATCAATCCTACCCAACTCGCTCCTCAGACCATCGTAGTTTCCTTTATTTAAATTGAGGACCCTAGTCTCTGAGTCAACTACTTCATTCTCCATCTTAATGAAGAATTTGATCATATTATGATCGCTCCGACCCAAGGGGCCTCGTACAACAAGATTGCTAATGAATCCTTTCTCGTTACATAATACCCAGTCTAAGATGGCCTGATCTCTGGTTGGTTCCTCGACATATTGGTCCAGGAAACCATCCCGTAAACACTCCAGGAATTCCTCCTCCACAGTATTGTTACTAATTTGGTTGGCCCAATCTATATGTAGATTAAAGTCACCCATGATGACTGCTGTGCCCTTATTGCACGCTTCTTTAATTTCCCTTTTAATGCCATCCCCAACCTCCGCCTTACTGTTGGGAGGTCTATATACCACTCCCACTAATGTTTTTTTCCCCTTAGTATTTCTCAATTCTACCCATACAGATTCCACATCATCAGAGCTAATATCTTTCATTACATTTGTATTAATCCCTTCTTTAACCAGTAATGCTACCCCACCTCCCTTTCCTTTTTGCCTATCTTTCCTGAATATCGAATACCCCTGGATGTTGAGTTCCCAGTCTTGGCCATCCTTGAGCCACGTTTCCATAATCCCAACCCAATCATATTCGTTTACCTCTATTTGCGCAGCCAATTCATCCACCTTATTACAAATGCTCCTTGCATTAAGACACAAAGCCTTCAGGCTTGTTTTTTTAACGCTCTTAGACCTATTAGAATTATTATTTACTGTGGCCACGTTTGATTTAAACTGCTGATTTCTCTGACTGCCACTTTTGTTTTTCTCCTTCCTATCTTTTGCTTTTATCCCTGTTTCCCTTTCCTCTGTCTCCCTGCTCAGGCTCCCAACCCCCTGCCATTTTAGTTTAAACCCCCCCGAACAGTGCTAGCAAACCTCCCCGCAAGGATATTTGTCCCGTTCTGGTTCAGGTGCAACCCGTCTGACTTGTACAAGTCCCACCTTCCCCAGAAGCAGGCCCAGTGATCCAGGAAACTAAAGCCCTCCCTCCTGCACCAACTCTTTAGCCATGCATTCATCTGCTCTATCCTCCTATTCCTATACTCACTAGCACGTGGCACCGGGAGTAATCCAGAGATTACAACCTTGAGGTCCTGCTCTTTAATCTGCTACCTAGCTCCCTAAATTCTTGTTGCAGGACCTCATCCCTCTTCCTACCCATGTCATTGGTCCCAATGTGAACCACAACCTCTGACTGTTCACCCTCCCCCTTCAGAATGCCCTGCAGCCGTTCAGTGACATCCTTGACCCTGGCACCAGGGAGGCAGCAAACCATCCTGGAGTCACGTCTACGGCCACAGAAACGCCTATCTGTTCCCCTTATGATAGAATCCCCTACCACTATTGCTCTCCCACTCTTTCTTTTTCCTCCCTTCCTGAGCAGCAGAAGCACCCCTGGTGCCAGGAAGTTGGCTGCTGCTGCCTTCCTCTGGTAAGTCATCCCCCTCAACAGTATCCAAATCGGTATACCTGTTTGAGAGGGGGATGGCCACAGGGGTCCCCTGCACTACCTGCCTGCCTCTACTGCTCTGCCTGATGGTCACCCATTTCCCTTCTGCCTGTGCAGCCCTTACCTGCGGTGTGACCAACTCACTAAACATGTTATCCACGACCCTCTCAGCCTTCTTGAAGGACAAGGTCAAATGGACTGAAGGGCCACCTATTTTGAGACTTGTGTTGGTTCTATGAGGTGACAATTATATTAAGAACTGTGTCTCATCTCACTCTCTATCCCTCTCTCTCCATTCCATTTGCCCAGTTTGTGTTCACCACGATCGACTTTGAGTATATCAAAAACCAAATAATGCAGGTGCCCGGAGGGAATCGTTCTCTGTTTGTGACCAGCTGGGAGAAGTGTTTACCGTTGATCAGCTCCTCTCCATGTTTGGAGTTGTTGATCGAGGCACTGAGACTGTCTTCAGCCATCTACCTCCAACCAGAAATGGTTGTGAACATGCCCAAAGATCTTCAAGAAGAGACTTTTAAAAATATGTAAGCGATAACTTATCCATTTTGCTGTGCTTTCTCAACCGTTAGTATTTTCCTTATGGTGCGGTGGGTGTGTTCCATGGATTTTTATTTCTCTCATTGCCTTGTGCTGGCAGGCAGTACCTCATCTGTGTGACCACCAATTACATGTGAGCCTGGACAGTGAGCACTGCTATTTGACAATGGAGGGGCCGCCTCAACTTCCCCACGCCCGACCTTTCCAGCAGGGGTCACTGGTTCGGTCGATGATGCTTGGAAACCCTGGCTAATGTTTGCCTCCCCACCACCGCCCCAAGCACACCGGGGTCAATAGTAGAAGCCCTATTGCTATCGCAATTGATTTCAACACAGGAAGCATTGGACCCTTCTGGGGCTTTATGGGGCAGCCGCCAAGTGCATTGAGTCATCAGAGCAGCACATTAGTCTTTCTCTCCTTACGCATTCCTCACTCGCTGGAGAGTTGGTGAAACTACCCGTTCAGGACACTGCTGATTCCAAGGCTCTAGTATACAACACACGGAGCAGTTCATTACGCTGAGCAGGGGGATTCCTGGCCAATATTTATCCCTCAACCAGCATCACTGAAACAGATGATCTGGTCATTCTCTCTCACATTGCTGTTTGTGGGAGCTTGCTGTGCTACTGGGCTTCCTACATTACAGCAGCGACTGCACTTCAAAAAAGTATTTAATTGGTTGTAAAGCACTTTGGGACGTCCTGAGATCGTGAAAGGCGCTATATAAATGCAAGACTTTCTTTCTTCTTTTCACTATTGTAGACTGAACTGTGGCCAATTTCCATTGATATCTCTCCAGACTAAGGATATTATTAGAAATTGCAATTATGGCTTAAAGCGAATAGACGGCTGATTAAATTTCTTTCCCCTCTGACCACTGGCTGATGCAGTTGGCAGGTTGTAAGTTGTCAGTTGTGGCTCAGTGGGCAGCACTCTCCTCTGAGTCAGAAGGTTTGAGCCCCACTCCAGAGACCCGAGCACATAATCCAGGCCGTCACTCCCAGTGCGGTGCTGAGGCAGCACATCTCTCTCTTCGCTTGCTGCTGTAATGCCAGGTCCTGAACTGACATCTGAATGTGTGAACTCTTAACAGACCGAGAGCAGGGCCTCAACTGATCAATCAAAACCCAACCCAAGCAGTCCGTGTTGCAGTGAATGAATACAGTGTCCACAAACCCCCCAATTTGACCAAGCAATAAACCATGGTGTACTTTGTATTCCTGTTCTGTCTTTAAAAATAAAATTACTTTGATTCTTTCAGAACAACAGTGTTTAAGGAACTCTACGACACAATGACCGCTCGTACCCAAAGGGCAATTTATGAATGGATCAGGCAGATCCTGCAGAGATTCTACAAACAGCATGGTAGGTTGACCTGAACCCTTTGGTTCCTTTGTCAGAAGGAAGGGCTTATCGCATCCTTGAACATTGTTCGTTTTCACCAAAACAGGGTCGAGTGGCGCAGAATCGTGGATCACTGCAGAGAACCTGTGGTTTCTGGGGAGATACATTGTCCACCTCCCGCCAGAGGAGATCCGGAAGATCAGTCTCAATGAGGTGAGCAAAGGGTGTACAAAATGTAGGGCTGCAAGACCTGACTCTCTCCCATATTGATCAAAGTCAGTCAGGATAGCAGGCTTGAGGGGCTGAAAGGCCTTTTCCTGTGCTGTGACCCCTCGTGCCCTTTAAATTGATCTCCAAAAGTGGGTCCATTAATCAGCTTTTTGAGTCAAAATGGCTGGCAACCACCCATGCCGTTGCTCCATTGACCTGCTTCCACGGTTTTCTACCCCCTCGGGCATGTAAAAATCTAGGCTGACACTCCCAGTGTGGTGCTGAGGGAGTGTTGCACAGTCGGCGATGCCGTCTTTCGGATGAGACATTAAACCGAGGCCCCATCTTCCCTCTCGGGTGAATCTAAAAGATCCCACGGCCACTATTTTGAAGACGAGCAGGGGAGTTCTCCCCGGTGTCCTGGCCAATACTTATCCCTCAATCAACCTAACAAAAACAGATTATCTGGTCATTAGCACATTATTGTTTGTGGGAGCTTGCTGTGCGCAAATTGGCTGCTGCGTTTCCCACATTACAACAATGACTACACTTCAAAAGTACTTAATTGGCTGTAAAGCGCTTTGGGATGTTCTGAGGTCGTGAAAGGTGCTACAGTATATAAATGCAAGTCTTTCTATGTTTCTCTACTTATTCGCCATGCTGAGACTAGCAAAGAAGCTCCATTTCCCCCAGTTTAAAGTAAAGATGGTCACACTTTAGAGCTGTGTCCAAGTGTCAATAGAACTGAGATCCCTTAGTGATGAGTTCAGGAAGTAAGGGACAGACTAGAGACCAGAATTGGAGGAAAGCAGTGATCTCTGAGGGTTTTCATTTAATACAAATTAGTGCCTTTGTGAGTGTTATTTTTTTAAACCCAGATTCGACTGTTCATTAACTATGACAACGCGACAAAGCAGCTGGATTCCGTGTATGACATCACACCAGCTACCGCCAAAGCTTTCCAGGGAAGAATCGATGCGTGTGGGTTTGACATGGCCAACACCTCGACTGTGTACAGGTAAACCGCAGCTCCTCCTCATCGCCCGTGCCCTGGGACTCTCCTCTCACACCAGCCCCTCTGAACTCTGATACACGTCATTAGAGCCACCCTGCCCTCCTTCTCTTTTGTATGTTAATCCACATCTCGGCGAACCTGAAACTGGCTGAATATCGTTCTCACAACCTCACTCTTTTACTTTTCCAGACTGGGTCTTCTCGTCTGTTTCTTCGACAATGTGCAGGAGCTGGACACCGGAGAAGCTCGCAGTCTACTCCACCAGATGATTAAGTGCAATCGCCTCAAAGGGTTCCAAGCTGACGTGAAGAAGGTCAGGCCTCCCACGGGAATGCACGCTTCCTCCTAGACATAAAGAAGATGTTTGTCTCCACTTGTGAACGAGACCAGAACTAGGGGCCATAAATAGAAGATAGTCACTAATAAATCCAATAGGGAATTCAGGAGAAACTTCTTTCCTCGGAGAGTGGTTAGAATGTGGAACTCGCTACCACGGAGTGGTTGAGGTGAATAGTGCCGATGCATTTAAGGGGAAGCTCGATAAACACATGAGAGAGAAAGGAATAGAAGGAGATGCTGATGGGGTGAGATGAAGAGGGGTGAGAGGAGGCTCATGTGGAGCATAAACACCGGCATGGACCAGTTGGGCTGAATGGCCTGTTTCTGTGCTGTAAATTCTATGTAAGGTCTTCACCTCTCTTGTAGATGTTCCCGCCCCCGCACTCCCCTACAGTTTTCCCCCAATTGCAGGTGTGTGAAAGGTGACAGTGTGAGCTCCAGTTGCCACTTCTAACTCCTGTTGAGAGAAGGCTACCGTGGGATGGGGCTAATCTCACCTCGGCAGTTTTTTTGAGGATCTCTAATTGGCCTCAGTATCCCCCTGGACCCTGGGGGTGGGGAAGAATCTGCCTGGGTTCCATTCCTGGCAGCTCTAGAGGCCTCTGCTGGACAGCGCACATCTGGTGAAGGTATACTTGATCTGTGATGCATGTCATGGTCAAATAGCCCGCTGACACGCGCTGTCCAGGTTCACACCTTGAGTTTGGGTTATTGGGGGAGGTACCAGAGCGTTGCTTGTGCCCAGGACGCCAACAAGAGGTGACGCCTACAGAGGACAAGGGGGTAATGTTGTCTTGCGCACCCCCAAGGTTTAAACAACAACAACTTGTATTTACACAGCGCCTTTAACGTAGTAAAATGTCCCAAGGTGCATCACAGGAGCGTTATCAGACAAAGCTTGACACCGAGTCATGTAAGGAGATATTAGGGCAGGTGAGGTAGATTTTAAGGAGCATGTTAAAGGAGGAGAGCGAGGCGGAGAGGTTTAGGGAGGGAATTCCAGAGCTTGGGGGCCTAGGCAACAGAAGGCCCGGCCACCAATGGTAGGGCGATTATAATCAGGGATGCTCAAGAGGCCGGAATTGGAGGAGCGCAGAGATCTCTGAGGGTTGTGGGGCTGGAGGAGGTTAGAGAGACTGGAAGGGGCGAGGCCAAGGAGGGATTGGGAAACAAGGATGAGAATTTTGAAATCAAAGTGTTGCCGGGAGCCAATGTAGGTCAACGAGCACCCAAAACATCTGCTCGCTGCTCACTGTGAAGCTGCCTAGTGATTTTTGGCACCGCCTCTAATGCGGCCAAATTAGTCGTTGCCTACTCGAGCGCTCAGCGGAAGCTTGACTCTCTGCTTCTTTTCTCTTTTCCAGTTGAAATCCCAGCTCCTTGGATTAGTCCTGAAAAATCAGACGTTGAATGAAACGTTGGACTCCATCTCCGATGCTATTGCGGGGCTGTCCTTCACACAGCTCGATTCACTGTCCTCAAGGGCTGTGCAGAGCGCTATCTCCATCCTAAGGACAGTGACCGGGTGGACCAGGAGCCAGATGATCATCCTAGCCAACAAATTTGTTGGGGACAGTAAGGTGAAGGGAGGCCCGATTGGGGTATCTTGTACAAACATTGTATTTTAGCACTTAAGAGTAAATCCTTCGCTTTAGGAATTGAGAGATTACCAAGAATAACTATAGACACGGTTTCCACTGGCAAGAGGGTCAGTAACCAGAGGACACAGATTTAAGATAATTGGCAAAAGAACCAGAGGGGAGATGGGGAAAATCTTTTTTTACACAGCGAGTTGTGATCTGGAATGCGATGCCTGAAAGGGCAGTGGAAGCAAATTCAATAGTAACTTTCAAAAGGGAATCGGATAAATACTTGAAAAGGAAAAATTTTCAGGGCTGTGGGAAAAGAGCGGGGGAGTGGGACTAATTGGAGAGCTTGTTCACAGAGCTGGCACAGGCACGATGGGCCGAATGGCCTCTTTCTGTGCTGTGTCATTCTAACAATGACTACAGCATATCAGTAAATGAGATAAATTGGGCTCAGGGGGCATGTTTTTTAATGGGGTTCCACTTACACCTTTTTTGTTCCACTTTGCAGCAATTGTCACTTTTTAACATCAGCCAGTTGGGGGTTTTGGTGTTGGGAGTCAGCGTGGACACGTTCTACAGCTCAAGCCCCGATGATCTGTCTCAGGCTGTGAAAGGCACGCTGTCTGATCACGCAGCAGAGCTTTCAGCAGCCCAGCGACTAGCCGTGGTCACTAAGGTAACTCATACTCTTTAGTTGTCACTTTTAGATATCCTGTTTTTGCAGCCCAAGGAGGTTTATCATCGCAGTAGTTCTACTGGGGGAGGAAGGCTACGATTATACCGAGTGCCATTTGGTTCGATTCTGGGAAAGCTTTGCCTCAGGACCTTGGTCACCACAGCCCCCAGCACAAGTCAATGGAAAGGAAAGTCAGGCGGGTGTGTAACGGGCAGCCGCTCCAGTTGCCAGTCCCCAAGAATTAAAGATTAATCTCCAGGACACTGTTGCGAGCTAAAACCCAGGAGAGAAATCATAGGCGCATTAAAAAAATTGGGGATGTTTTTCATTTTCTTTTGTTGATTAATTCTAAAAATATTGGAGAGGGGAGGAAAGAAGGCTGTTTGACTGACAGTCAAGAATCATCCAATCGGGTGACAGAGTCTGTTCACTTGCCAATGAACCGCGAGGATGGACGTGTTAGGCGACCAATGGAGAGAGCCTGGGGGGCGGGGGCTCCACGAGGATGGAGTGTTGGGCGACCAATGGAGAGAGTCTGGGGGGCGGGGGCTCCACGAGGATGGATGTGTTAGGCGACCAATGGAGAGAGCCTGGGGGCGGGGGCTCCACGAGGATGGAGTGTTGGGCGACCAATGGAGAGAGTCTGGGGGGCGGGGGCTCCACGAGGATGGATGTGTTAGGCGACCAATGGAGAGAGCCTGGGGGGCGGGGGCTCCACGAGGATGGATGTGTTGGGCGACCAATGGCGAGAGCCTGGGGGGGTGGGGTGAGGTGGGAGGTCTCGTGATAAAACTCCAGGCATATGTCCAACCAGAGTTGGTGACCCAAACCCCCTGCTGAAGGTAAAGGTTCTGGTGACCACGGTTTATAACTGGCTGTAAAATATTGTTTCAATCACAGAATTACCCGGCTTGATTTTTGCTTTTTACTGAGTTTTTTTTCCCCCTCTTGATTCTGACCATCTATTCTCCTCTTATTTTCAGATTGTTGAAACCAGGGATGTGTCCTCTTTGTTAGACCTGTTGAATGGATCTTTCTTAAAAGAGCTGTCTCTCTCCAGCTTGCTTAAAACAAAGAACTACAACATTACCCACCTTGACCACAAGGAGTTGAGGAGAAGTCAGGTTTGTTTGATCTGCAGGTTAAACATCCTCTTGATATCTCCTAGCAACTAAAATGTGAATTTATAAACAGGCCGAGGCAGGACACACTTCCTCCCAGAACCTTCAGCATTCTGTGCGGTTTATATTACACGGTCACCTCAAGTAGGACTGGGCCTGTAATACCCCACAGCTCCTGCTGCTTCCTCACTTTGCTTTGTGAACTTGATTCCACAGCCCTGTTGGTAACAAACCATTTCGCCTGTGTGAGATTGCTCCTCCGCAGTTGTCTAAAAGTCACGTTTTGTGACCTTGTTTCTGGCTACTGACAGATAAGAGTCTCCAACCCGCCAGACCCCCCTGGAGTCTCCAGGAATGAATCTCCCAGGACACGGCAGCGAGCAAAAACCTAGGGAGAAAAATCATGGGGGCATTTAAAAAAAATCTTGTTTTTGTTTTCTTTCAAGACTTTCATTTATTGGCTATAAAATTATTGGAGATTGTTGGGGGAGGGAGAAATGGTTGTTTCATCCAATCAGCTGTTGGCAGGCGGGGCGCTGCGAGGATGGCTGTGTCAGGCAATCGATGGCAGGGCGGTTGGCGGTCATGTGATGAAACCTTCAGAAATACATCCAATGAGAGTTGGCAACCCTACTGATAGATGGGAGGGTCCGTACAGTCCAGTGAATTGGGAAATTCTTCTATATAAGTTGGACTGATGCATTGACCACACAACTTGGTAAACGCCCCATTGAGAGCAGCAAGCCTTGGTTTTCTACTGCAAGGGACCTGAGCACCTTGTGCGGTAGGGGTCGTTCTCTTGGCTTTGGGGCCGAGTTAAAGGGACCTTGCTCCGCAGTGGTCAGTTGCGGTAACCTGCCTGACCACCAGGTTTCCTTTCCACATTCCTCCGCTCGACCAGCATAAAACTCACCAAAACAATGAGAGGGGAAAGAAAGCCTAGACTTTTGATTCACTGGCTTGTGTTATTCCTGTGTGTTGTCACTGAATTAGCAGCAGTTTGCTCACTGAATGACCCTCCTTATCACCTGCAGGCTTTGTTTCTTTATGATGTGGTGTCTGACAGGAAGCCTGTACGTGAAATAATCAGGTAATGAATACTTCATAAAAAGAAAAATAATTCCAATTATCTCTCCCCCTAAAGTGTCATGAAAGCACTGGCTGAGATAGGGAACTCTGCACAGCCTAGGGATCAACATTAGTTGCTCCTGGTTTTGTCTGGGTCAGTATTGCATCCTATCTGATTTTCTCCTTGCTCTCTCCCTCTATCACAGTTTCTCTTGTGTGTCTTCTTTTGTCTCTCTCGCTTTGTCTCTTTCTGTCTGTCTCTTTTCTCTCTGTCTCTGTCTGTCTTTTTCTTTCTTCCCATCTCTCTTTCTCGCTGTCTCTCTCTCTTAGGTTTCTTTTAACATGTGTGTGTTACACGCCAAAAGGGGGAAGAATTTGGTTGGTTTGCGCCTCCCATTAGCACTCTAGGAGGGCGCTAACAGGGCGCAAAGCAACTAGCGCCTGGGCGCAGCGCCGTCAACGCCTCCCATGAAATTCAGCGGGAGGTTAGCGGCGGCAGTAACCATTAGCGCCCCGCAGCACTGCGCCTCTGGCAATGACGTCATCACCATGCGCAGCGCCCTGCTTGCGCCCTGGGCTGCGATCTTTGGTAGCACCCCGGCTTACCGGCGGACGCTATGTCCGACAGGGTCAGGGGAGCCTACCTGCAGCCGGGGTGGCGCAAATTAAAGGGGAGGTGCCAGGCAGCCATTTTTGTTGCTGGCGCCTGCCAGCATCTGCCCCCGTTGCTGTCCCTGGCCTTCTGTAAAGCCCCCCTGCGGGGTGCCGGCTGCGCTCCGTGAACCCGGCACTTCTCTTGCATGTCGGGCTCTTTTGCTGGTACTCCGATCCCTGGTGGCCCAGCTGGGCCCGAGTCGCGCTGTGCTAGGCCCCTCCCCTTTAATAAGGGGAGGAAGGCCTGCAGTAACATGGCACGTAGCGCCGCGATATTCACTCAGTGCCCCAAGAGGGAGGCGGGGCACTTCCAGTAGCGCCCCGCCTCCCTCCTGGGGTGCTACCAGTGAATTTCAGGCATGGGGGCACTAACTTTTTCGGGGCGCTAAAAGTAGTGCCCCAGCGGAGTTAGCGCCCCAAAGGGGGCGCGACTCAATTTTCCTCCCTAAGAAGACAAAAAGCCAGTTCTTTCCCACTAGAGAAAGAAGGAATTTTGGCCGGGACACCAGGGAGCACTCCCCTGCTCTTCTTCGAAATAGTGCCATGGGATCTTTTACATCCACCTGAGAGAGCAGACGGGGCCTCGGTTTAACGTCTCAACCGAAAGACGGCACCTCTGACAGTGCAGCACTCCCTCACTACTGTACTTACTGGTCATTCATTTCATTTGCTGTTTGCGGGATCTTGCTGTGCACAAAGTGGCTGCCTTGTTTGCCTACATTACAACAGTAACTACACTTCATCGTAATACGTTTGGCTGTGAAGTGCTGAGGGTGTAATGTAAGCGTTAGTTCCTTTTCCTATTTTACCTATTTTTGCTGTTTCCTGTTATCTCAGATTTGGGGAGTTGGTGAAAGGCTTGACGTGTGAACGTATCCAATCCATGGACAACACAACATTTCTCCAAGTTGCTACAGACTTACAAAGGAACCTGTATCTGCTGTCACCCCATCAGGTATCCAGTACAACACACCTAAAAGAAAGGCTTGCATTTCTACAGCACCTTTCACAATCGCAGGACGTCCCAAAGTGCTTTACAGCCAATGAAGTACGTTTTCAAGTGTAGTCACTGTTGTGATGTAGGAAATGCAGCAGCCAATTTGCACACAGCAAGCTCCCACAAACAGCAATGTGATAATGACCACATCATCTGTTTAATGACGTTAGTTCAGGGATAAATATTGACCAGGACACCGGGGAGAACTCCCCTACTCTTATAAATAGTGCCATGGGATCTTCTATGTCCACCTGAGAGAGCAAACGGGGGCCTCGGTTTAACGTCTCACCCGAAAGACGGCACCTCCGACAGTGCAGCACTCCCTCCGCACTGCACTGGAGTGTAAGCCTGGATTCTGTGCTCAAGTCTCTGGAGTGGGACTTGAACCCACGACCTTCTGACTCGGATTCGACAGTGCCGCCCACTGAGCTACTGCATTCTGAGGGGCTTTCCTTAGGTCTTTGCTCTTTCCCTTGGAAATATTTCCAGCACCATTCCCTCTAAGCTGCGTGCCTGCGCAACTCTTTGTCGGTCCCTTGACCGGCTTTTTCAATGTTAAGTTTCGTGCACGCGCGAAGCTGTGAATGGGCTGCGCAGTCCCTTAAAGGGGCCGCACACCCAAAAAAAAGAATTAGGGAGAACATTGATTTCCAGTGCCTCTGATTTTAGCCAAAAGTGAACTTGCTCATCAAGCTAACTCCATTCCCTGGTGTCTCTCAACCAACACCAAACACAGATTATCCTATTATGTACCTCATTTGCTGTTGGTGGGATCTTGCTGTGTGATAGTTGGCTGCTGCATTTGCCTGCAGAACCGTGACTAATTTAAAAGTAATCCATTGGTTGTGAAGTGCTTTGGGGGGCCCCAAGAGAAGTGAAAGGTGCTAGACACAGAAGCGGGATCGAACCTGGGCAATGACTTGGTGCATTTAATTACTGTGCCACTGGATGAACTTAAAGGGATCTATTCATGTCGCATAGAATCACACATATAGTGTCAGCTGTGGCTCAGTGGGCAGCGCTCTCACCTCGGAGTCAGAAGGTTGTGGGTTCAAGTCCCACTCCAGAGACTTGGGCACAAAATCTAAGCTGACACTCCAGTGCAGTGCTGAGGGAGTGCTGCACTGTTGGAGGTGCTGTCTTCTGGATGAGACGTTAAACTGAGGTCCCGTCTATTCGCTCAGATGGGCGTAAAAGATCCCATGGCATCTTTCAAAGAGGAGCAGGGGAGTTCTCCCCGGTGTCCTGGCCGATATTTATTCCTCAATCAACACAACAAACAGATTATCTGGTCATTATCACATTGCTGTTTGTGGGAGCTTGCTGTGCACAAATTGGCTGCCACGTTTCCTACATTACAACAGTGACCACACTCCAAAACTATTTCATTGGCTGTGAAGCACTTTGGAATAAGAACATAGAACATAAGAAATAAGAGCAGGAGTAGGCCATACGGCCCCTCGAGCCTGCTCCGCCATTCAGTAAGATCATGACTGATTATCGACCTTAACTCCACTTTCCTGCCCGATCGCTATATCCCTTGATTCTCCTAGAGTACAACAATCTATCTATCTCAGCCTTGAATATACTCAAAGACTCTGGGGGAGAGAATTCCGAAGATTTACAACCCTCTGAGTGAAGAAATTCCTCCTCATCTCAATCTTAAATGGCCTACCCCTTATCCTTAGCCTGTGACCCCTGGTTCTGGACTCTCCCACCATCAGGAACATCCTTCCTGCATCTAGTTTGTCTAGTCCTGTTAGAATTTTATAAGTTTCGATGAGATCCCCTCTCAATCTTCTAAACCCTAGCGAATATAAGCCTAATCGACCCAATCTCTCTTCATACGTCATTCCTGCCATCCCAGGTATCAGTCTGGTGAATCTTCGCTGCACTCCCTCCATGGCAAGAACATCCTTCCTCAGATAAGGTGACCAAAACTGCACACAATATTCAAGGTGTGGTCTCACCAAGGCCCTGTACAACTGCAGCAAGACATCCTTGCTCCTGTACTCGAATCCTCTCGCTATGAAGGCCAACATACCATTTGCCTTCTTAACTGCCTGCTGTACCTGCATGCTTACCTTCAGCGACTGGTGCACAAAGACACCCAGGTCTCATTGCACTTCCCCTTTTCCCAATCTATTGCCGTTCAGATAATCTGCCTTCCTGTTTTTGCCACCAAAGTGGATAACCTCACATTTATCCACATTATATTGCATCTGCCATGCATCTGCCCAATCACCCAACCTGTCCAAATCATACTGGAGTTTCTCTGCATCCTCCTCGCAGCACACACGCCCACCCAGCTTTGTGTCGTCTGCAAACTTGTTCCCTCGTCTAGATCATTAATATATATTGTGAATAGCTGGGATCCTAGCGCCGATCCCTGCAGTAGCCCATTAGTCACTGCCGGCCACTCGGAAAAAGACCCGTTTATTCTAACTCTTTGCTTCCTGTCTGCCAACCAGTTCTCTATCCAAGTCAGTACGTTACCCTCAATCCCATGTGCTTTAACTTTGCACGCTAATCTCTTATGCGGGACCTTATCGAAATCCTTCTGAAAGTCCAATTACACCACAACCACTGGTTCTCCCTTATCTATTCCACCAGTCACATCCTCAAAAAATTCCAGTAGATTAGTCAAGCATGATTTACCTTTTGTAAATCCATGTTGACTTTGTCCGATCCTGTCGCTGTTTTCCAAGTGCTCTGCTATTACATCTTTTATAATGGACTCTAGCATTTTCCCCACTACCGATGTCAGGCTTGCCGGTCTATAATTCCCCATTTTCTCTCTACCACCTTTTTTAAATAGTGGGGTTACATTAGTTACCCTCCAATCCATGGGAACTGTTCCAGAGTCTACAGAATTTTCGAAGATGACCAGCAATGCATCTACTATTTCTAGGGCCACTTCCTTAAGTACCCTAGGATGTAGATTATCAGGCCCTGGGGATTTATCGGCCTTCAATCCCGTCAATTTCCCTAACACCATTTCCCTACAAATACTGATTTCATTCAATTCCTCTCTCTCATTAGACCCTATGTTCCCCGACATCTCTGGGAGGTTATTTGTGTCCTCCTTTGTGAAGACAGAACCAAAGTATGTATTTAATTGGTCTGCCATTTCTTTGTTCCCCATTATAAATTCCCCTGATTCTGACTGCAAGGGACCTACGCTTGACTTCACCAATCTTTTTCTCTTCACATATATATAGAAGCTTTTACAGTCAGTTTTTATGTTCCCTGCAAGCTTACTCTCATACTCTATTTTCCCCCTCTTAATTAATCCTTTTGTCCTCCTTTGCTGAATCCTAAACTGCTCCCAATCCTCATGTTTGCTGCTTTTTGTGGCCAATTTATATGTCCTCTCCTTGGATCTTATGCTATCCCTAATTTCCCTTGTTAGCCATAGTTGTGCCACCGTTTTTGTTTTATTTTTATGCCAATCAGGGATGAACAAATTCTGTAGTTCATCCATGCGATCTTTAAATGTTTGCCATTGCCTATCCACCGTCAACACTTTAAGTAACGTTCCCCAATCCATCCTAGCCAACTCGCGCCTCATACCATCGTGGTTTCCTTTATTTAAATTCAGGACCCTAGTCTGAGTCAACTACTTCACTCTCCATTTTAATAAAGAATTCGATCATATTATGATCGCTCCTCCCCAAGGGGCCTCGCACAACAAGATTGCTAATTAATCCTTTCTCATTACATAATACCCAGTCTAAGATGGCCTGATCTCTAGTTGGCTCTTCGACATATTGGTCCAGGAAACCATCCCGTATACACTCTAGGAATTCCTCCTCCATGGTATTGTTACTAATTTGGTTAGCCCAATCTATATGTAGATTAAAGTCACCCATGATAACTGCTGTGCCCTTATTGCACGCATCTCTAATTTCCCGTTTAATGCCATCCCCAACCTCCGCATTACTGTTTGGGGATCTGTATATAACTCCCACTAAAGTTTTCTGCCCCATGGTATTTCTCAGCTCTACCCATACAGATTCCACATCATCAGAGCTAATATCCTTCCTTACTATTGTGTTAATCTCCTCTTTAACCAGCAATGCTACCCTACCTCCTTTTCCTTTTTGCCTGTCCTTCCTGAATATTAAATACCCCTGGATGTTGAATTCCCAGCCTTGGTCACCCTGGAGCCATGTCTCCGTAATCCCAATTATATCATATCTGTTTACATCTATTTGCGCAGCTAATTCATCCACCTTATTACGAATGCTCCTCGCATTCAGACACACAGCCTTCAGGCTTGTTTTTTTAACACTCTTCATCCTTTTAGAATTATTATTTACTGTGGTCCTCTTTGATTTACACCCTTGATTTCTCTGCCTTCCACTTTTGCTTTTCTCCTTCCTGTCTTTTGCTTCTATCCTTGCTTCCCTTTCCTCTGTCTCCCTGCACAGGTTCCCAACCCCCTGCCATTTTAGTTTAAACCCTCCCCAACAGCAATCGCAAACACTCCCCCTAGGACATCGGTCCCGGTCCTGCCCAGGTGCAAACCGTCCAGTTTGTACTGGTTCCACCTCCCCCAGAACCGGTTCCAGTGTCCCAGGAATTTGAATCCCTCCGCCTTGCACCATTCTTCTAGCCACGTATTCATCTGAAATATCCTTCTATTTCTACTCTGACTAGCACGTGGCACTGGTAGCAATCCTGAGATTACTACCTTTGAGGTCCTATTTTTTAATTTACCTCCTAACTCCCTATATTCAGCTTTTAGGACCTCATCCTGTTTTTTACCTATATCGTTGGTACCTATATGCACCAAACTGGCTGTTCACCCTCCCCCTCCAGAATGCCCTGCAGCCGCTCTGAGACATCCTTGACCCTTGCACCAGGGAGGCAACATACCATCCCAGAGTCTCATTTGCAGCCGCAGAAATGCCCATCTATTCCCCTTACAATAGAATCCCCTATCACTATAGCTCTCCCGCTCTTTTTCCTCCCGTCCTGTGCAGCAGAACCACCCATGGTACCAGGAAGTTGGCTGCTGCTGCCTTCCCCTGATAAGCCATCTCCCCCAACAATATTCAAAGCGGTATATCTGTTTGAGAGGGGGATGGCCACAGGCGACCCCTGCACTACCTGCCTGCGCCTACTACTCTGCCTGGTGGTCACCCATTCCCTTCCTACTTGTGCAGCCTTTATCTGCGGTGTGACCAACTCCCTAAACGTGCTATCCACGACGTCCTCAGCATTGCGATTGCTCCAATGCGGTCTGTCAGTAGCTGCAGCTGGATACACTTCCCGCACACATGGTCGTCAAGGACACAGAAAGTGTCCCTGATTTCCCACATAGTGCAGGAGGAGATTGCCACGGGGCCGAGCTATGCTGCCATGACTTACCCTTTAATTAATTCAAATTAAATTAAATTAAATCAAATCAATACCACTAATTACACTACAATTAAATGATATACTCAAGGGCCCTTGTTTACTAGCACTCCCCACTACACAACAGAGACCTTAGAAACTATAAACCACAAAAATTAAGACCTTCTAAACTTTATAAACTATTAACCTTAACTTTCAAACTATAGTGTAGTATAAATATTCACCTGGCCGTACTCGCCCAATCGGCTGCTTCCTCTTGCCCGCGTCACTTTTTGAATCGTGACATGGCTCTGGAATGCCGCCGCCGGTCTGTGAGATTGGTAAGTCTCTGAAAAAGCCCGCGAAAGTGAGTTTAAATACTCACTGTAACGCCGCTCTCCTGCTGCTCCTGACACCGGCCTCTGACAAAGCCCGCGAAAGTGAGTTTATATACTCACTGTAACACCGCTCTAACATAAGAACATAAGAAATAGGAGCAGGAGTAGGCCAATCGGCCCCTCGAGCCTGCTCCGCCATTCAATAAGATCATGGCTGATCTGATCCTAACCGCCAATCTACTATCCCAGAACCATCTCCTGAATCTAACAGAATTAGACACACGAAATAGGAGCAGGATCAGGCTACACGGCCCCTGGGCCCGCTCCGCTACCCACAGGGCCATGACCGATCCGAACCTAGACTCATGTCCAAATTCCTGCCCGCTCCCCATAACCCTTTATTCCCTTTACTTCTAGGAAACTGTCTATTTCTGTTTTAAATTTATGTAATGATGTAGCTTCTACAGCTTTTTGGGGCAGCATATTCCATGGACCTACCACCCTCTGAAGTAGTTCCTCCTCATCTCAGTTTTGAAAGAGCAGCCCCTTATTCTAAGACTATGCCCCCTAGTTCTGGTTTCACCCATCATCGGGAACATCCTCCCCGCATCCACCCGATCCAACCCCTTCACAATCTTATATGTTTCAATAAGATCGCCTCTCATTCTTCTGAACTCCAATGAGTAGAGTCCCAATCTACTCAACCTCTCCTCATATGTCCACCCCCTCATCCCCGGGGTTAACCGAGTGAACCTTCTTTGTACTGACTCGAGAGCAAGTATGTCTTTTCTTAAGTATGGACACCAAAACTGTACGCAGTATTCCAGGTGCGGTCTCACCAATACCTTGTACAACTGAAGCAATACCTCCCTATTTTTATATTCTATCCCCCTAGCAATGAAAGCCAACATTCCATTCGCCTTCTTAATCACTTGCTGCACCTGCATACTAACCTTTTTGAGTTTCGTGCACCAGGACCCCCAGATCCCTTTACTTCAGTACTTTCCAGTTTCTTGCCATTAAGATAATAACTTGCTCTACGATTTTTCCTGCCAAAGTGCATAACCTCACACTTTCCAGTATTGTATTCCATCTGCCAAATCTCTGCCCACTTACTTAGCCTGTCTATGTCCCCTTGCAGGTTTTTTATGTCCGCCTCACTCACTACTTTCCCTCCCATCTTAGTATCATCTGCAAACTTTGATATGTTACACTCGGTCCCCTCCTCCAAATCGTTAATATAGATTGTAAAGAGTTGGGGACCCAGCACTGCCCCCTGTGGAACACCACTAGTTACTGATTGCCAGTCCGAGAATGAACCATTTATCCCAACTCTCTGCCTTCTGTTAGATAGCCAATCCTCTATCCATGCCAGAATATTACCCCCAATCCCGTGATTTTTTTATCTTAAGCAATAATCTTTTGTGTGGCACCTTGTCAAATGCCTTTTGGAAGTCTAAATACACTACGTCCACCTGCTGCTCCTGACACCGGCCTCTGACAAAGCCCACGAAAGTGAGTTTACATACTCACTGTAACGCCGCTCTCCTGCTGCTCCTGACACCGGCCTCTGAATAAAGCCCGCGAAAGTGAGTATAGGCCCATTCTACACAATTTCTCATCATTAGACAGCCCTCTCATCCCAGGAATCAATCTGGTGAACCTTCGTTGCACCGCCTCCAAGGCAAGTATATACTTCCTTAGATAAGGAGACCAAAACTGTGCACAGTACTCCAGGTGTGGTCTCACCAAGGCCCTGTACAATTGTAGCAAGACTTCCTTACTCTTATACTCCAACCCCCTTGCAATAAAGGCCAACATGCCATTTGCCTTCCTTTTTGCTTGCTGTACCTGCATGCTAGCTTTCTGTGTTTCTTGCATGAGGACACCCAAATCTCTCTCAACACCAACATTTAATAGTTTTTCACCATTTAAAAAATATTCTGTTTTTCTATTCTTCCTACCAAAGTGAATAACCTCATATTTCCCTACATTATACTCATCTGCCATCTTACTGCCCACTCACTTAGTCTATCTATATCCCTTTGCAGACTCTGTGTTCTCCTCACAGCTTACTGTCCCACCTAGCTTTGTATCATCAGCAAACTTGGATACATTACATTCGGTCCCTTCATCTAGGTCATTAATATAGATTGTAAGTAGCTGAGGCCCCAACACTGACCCTTGCAGCACCCCACTAGTTACAGCCTGCCATCCTGAAAAATATCCATTTATCCCTACACTTTTTTTCTGTCCGTTAACCAATCCTCTATCCATGCTACAGGAAACTTTTTGGTATCCGGCACCGACAGGACCGGCGTGTTACCGATTTATCAAAAATTCCGGATGACTGAGCGGGTTATCTACCCAGGCTATTTTTAACAAAGAAAAATTAAAACATCAAGAAATGTGCAGTATACAGTAATTGGGTACTCACCTACAGAATGTTGTGTTAAATGGATGGTGAAAGATGCTTGATTAAGTACAGTACTGCCAGTTGAGGGTAATCCATAACTCTTTAATTACTTAGCAGTAAAACAAAACTTATAAACGACTGTACAGTACAGTATAAAGTACTGTGGTTGACTGTACACTTATTCCAAGCCAACTGGTTCATCAGGAATATCCATGTCAGCTGGGTCATCAGGATCATGCACTTCAACAGATTCTTCAGGCACTTCCACTGCTTCAACTCTTGGAAGCTTTCCTAAACATGTCCCGGATGTCTGCTTGCTTAGTGGACTCTTGCCTTCTTTGTAGAAAGGTGGAATGCAGAATATGGAGGTGCATAACTTCTTGGGCAGAATAGCAAGAATGGCTTTCAGCAAATTTAAGTAATGAAACAAAATCTTCTGCAGCTTTAGCCCAAGAAATCTTGTTCTCTTCAGAAATCTCATCCTCTTCAGTTTCCATCTCACTTTCCTTTTCTTTCTTTGGATTCAAAACATTCTCCATTATTTCATCATCACTTAGCATATGCACAACAGCAATTTCTCTATCTGCATCAACCCACTGCTCAATATCATGTTCACTGGGGTGACGTAGAGGGTTTCCTAGGCCTACATTTTTCACCATGCCAGCCATTTCCATTACTGTAGTCCTCCTCGGATGAACATTGAACCCATGAAATTCCTCCTCTGAAGAAGAACCTTCAGCAAACATTACAGAAGGCTACAATTTGCGCCAGGCTTGTCTCAAAGTGTGACCTTTCACCAAGTTCCAGGAACATGCAACATTAAAGATGGCATCTTTAAGATTGTATTCCTTCTGAAATGCGTGAATACCTGTATTGTCATCTTGGCTTATCAGTCTACGTAGAAAGTCTTTCTTATAACGACACTTGAGATTTTAGATAACGCTCCCATGGGTTGTATGAGAGAAGTTACATTTGGTGGCAAATAAATGGTGAAAATATTTCCAGAAACAACTCAGATTCATGCGGATGGGCTACAATTATCAAGCAATAAAATACATTTGCTATCTTCAGGTTTCCCTATTCTACGGAAATGTTCCCTCACAGATGGAACAAAAATATGATGGAACCAATTCGAAAAGATTTCCTTATCCATCCAAGTATTTCTTTGAGCTTTGTACTCAACAGGTAAGTGCCTCACATTCTTAAATGCACGGGGATTTTTATACTTCCCAATGACGAGAAGTTTAACCCGGTGTGATCCAGCAGCGTTCGCACATGTTAGCACGGTTACACGATCTTTATTTTTCTTGTAACCTGAAGCATTAGCCTCACTAGCCCCAGCAAGCGTTGATTCTGGCAAAAACCTCCAAAATAAGCCAGTTTCATCGGCATTTTATAGCTGTGCTGGCGACAAATCATGTTGCTGCACAATCCGATTGAAATAATCGCAGTATTCTTCTGCGGTGTCGTGATCAGCTGATTTCTTCTCCCCGGAAATATCGAGTCGTCGTATCCCGTGCCGTACCTTGAAGCACGTTAGCCATCCATCAGAGAAAGCACACTTGTCAGTGAGCTCCATCTTTGCGTAGAAATCCTTCGCTTTTTCGATTAGCATGGGTCCGGAAATCGGAACACCCTCTGAACGTTTAAGAGAAAACCACTCATAAAGCACGGTATCCAGCTCTTCAAGCTTAGGCTTACGAAGCGTACGCCATTTCTCTACACTCTTCGATCTCTCCGAGCTTGAATAAAACTTGAGCAGTTTATCCTTCTGCGATTTGATGTCGTAGATTGTTGACGAACCGATTTTGAATTCATTCATAATGTTGATACGCTTCTCTCCCCTTTCTAGTCGTTGGCATATATCGATTTTCTGTTTTAAAGTTAACACCACTCTCTTCCTTTTGCTTGGACCAACTTTTGGGATTTCCATAATGCAATCCAATGAGTACCAGCAGCGTGGGAGACACACAGTACTGTACCCCCGAAAAATGGCGGATCAGAAGAGACTACCGGCAGCGTGGGAGAGTCAGACTCCTGATGCAGGGCTTTTGAGGTGTTCCGACTTCCGATAGCGCCAAGAGGCCGAGTAGTGGCAGTTTGGAGAACTACCCCCACTGACTAACTCGGCCACCGCGGGAGACTCGGACTCGGCAACATTGCCGGTTATTGAGGTGTTGTTTTCGGAGCGAGAATTTTGCCGGTTAATAGAGGATCCTGGATATTTAGGTGCTGTTTAAACGAAAGTTTCCTGTACTATGTTACCCCCAACCCCATGAGCCCTAATCTTGTGTAATAACCTTTTATGTGGCACCTTATTGAATGCCTTTTGGAAATCCAAATATACTACAACCACTGGTTCTCCTTTATCTACCCTGCTAGTTACATCCTCAAAAAACTCTAATAAATTTGTCAAACACGATTTTCCTTTCATAAAACTATGTTGACTCTGCCTGATCATGTTATGATTTTCTAAGTGCCCTGATACCACTTCATGAACAATGGAGCCTCTAAGGGACCAATTTTTACTTTTGCTACTCGTTTCCTTTTTACATGCTTGTAGAAACTCTTACAATCTGCTTTTATATTTCTTGCTAGTTTTCTCTCATTCTATTTTTTCCCTTTTTATCAATTTTTTGGTCAACCTTTGCTGGTTTTTGAAACTCTCCCAATCCTCAGGCTTACTATTCTTTGTAACATTATAAGCTTCTTCTTTCAATCTAATGCTATCCTTACCTTCTTTAGTTAACCATGGTTGGATCACTGTTCCCATGGAGTTTTTGTTTCTCAATGGAATGTATTTTTGTTGACAATTATGAAATATTTCTTTAAATGCTAGCCGCTGCTTATCTACCGCCATACCTTTTTAATCTATTTTTCCAATCTACCTTAGCCAACTCGCCCCTCATACCTATGTAATTGGCTTTATTTAAGTTTAAGACTCTAGTTTTGGACTTAGGACATCCTGAGAGTGATTTGCCTGAGGTTGTGAAAGGCGCTATATAAATGCAAGTCTTTCTTTTCTTTATTACAAAGTATTTACAGCACAGGAACAGGCCATTCGGCCCAACTGGTCCGTGCCGGTGTTTATGCTCCATACGAGCCTCCTCCCAGCCCTCTTCATCTAACCCCATCAACATATCTTTCTATTCTTTTCTCTCTCGTGTTTATTTAGCTGCAGCACGAAAAGGAGGCCATTTCGGCCCATCATGCCTATGCCAGTTTTGAGCTAGCCCAGGCCAAGGCAAGTGTTGAGATAGAATAACTGGCATGGATCTCATGCAGTGAGTGGGCAGCCCATGGTGCTGTTACAGGCTGCAACATTGTTAGCCCTGAAGTTACAAAATGATACAGCACAGAAGGAGGCCATTTGGCCCATCGTACTCTTTGAACGAGCTCTCCAATTAGTCCCACTCCCCTGCTCTTTCCCCATAGCCCTGCAAATGTTTCCTTTTCAGGTAGATATCCAATTCCCTTTTGAAAGTCATTATTGAATTCAAGATCCGCTGCATATAAGAAAGATCATTACTGCAACCATTTATATTGAGGCTGACATGCAGGGGTTACAATAGTAAATGAACTCTGTAGTTGTGTAAAGCTGGATTGTGTTTGGAGGTCGGTGCGTTGATCTTGTCATGGTGATATTGCGCACACTGCAACTTCACCGCGATTTACATCACTTGCCTTGCGCACCTGCCGAGCGCACTTTCACAAGGACACCGCCCCTTTAATTGTTCTTGCTGCCGTTTCAGCTGAATTGCCTGGCGTGGAAGTACCATCAAGAAGCGCCCAAGTCGATGCCCCCGCTTCTTCTCGCAAGCCTCCCGTGAGTACCCGTTTGTGCGGCTGGAGCTAAGCAGTTGGCGTTAGTCGTGCGAGAACGTTCAAGGAGTAAGTCGTGAGATTTGTTTTCTTCTTCTGTCTAGCGCCGCTGTTCTGGAGACTGCTGCTCAATCCATTTGTCGACCATTGTTAGTCAGCCTGGGGAGAGCCGAGCTGCATTTAATCATCCCCGACTCGGCAAAGAGGAATGAGGTCATCGGAAGAGCGTTGCAGTGCCTGGTAAGGGAGCTCCCGAGCGAGAGCCCAGGTTAATAATACGATCAGCCCAGCACTGCAAGTCACTGCAGCTACAAGACTCTAACTCAAACCGGGTGTGCAATCCATTGAAAAACGCTGACTAGGGTTCCTGATACAGGATAATCTGCTTAAGTCAAAGGTCTCCAGCTTAACTACCCCACTAGAAACTTAACTGGACCAGCCACATAAATACTGTGGCTACAAGAGCAGGTCAGAGGTTGGGTATTCTGCAGTGAGTGTCTCACCTCCTGACTCCCCAAAGCCTTTCCACCATCTACAAGGCACGAGTCAGGAGTGTGATGGAATACTCTCCACTTGCCTGGATGAGTGCAGCTCCAACAACACTCAAGAAGCTCGACACCATCCAGGACAAAGCAGCCCACTTGATTGGCACCCCATCCACCACCTTAAACATTCACTCCCTTCACCACCGGCGTACCGTGGCTGCAGTGTGCACCATCTACAAGATGCACTGCAGCAACTCACCAAGGCTTCTTCGGCAGCATCTCCCAAACCTGCGACCTCTATTATCTAGAAGGACAAGGGTAGCAGGCGCATGGGAACACCACCACCTCCAAGTTCCCCTCCAAGTCACACACAATCCTGACTTGGAAATATATCGCCGATCCTTCATCGTCGCTGGGTCAAAATCCTGGAACATCCCTACCTAACAGCACTGTGGGAGCCACACGGATTGCAGCGGGTCAAGAGGCGGCTCACCACCACCTTCTCGAGGGCAATTAGGGATGGGCAATAAATGAGGTTGACCTCGGCGCCCCTGGTTTAGGGAGGAGAAGGTTAGTGGTGTAAGATTTGGATCACAGGCCACACACAGATTACCCAAAGGGTCTTAAGAGTCATAGGCCGCTTTGCTAAGGAGCAGCAGTTTAAATTAAGTACAACACGCAATCAAGATAGACGTAGTAGACATGCAACCCATAACAGATGAGAACGGTCGTCTCCTGAGCTGGCGGAGGCATTGGGCCGAAGCCAACATTGAATCCGCCCCGAGGAAGCTCTCCCCCTCCCTGCCTGGTTTATCCCTTTTTCGGCTGCCCGTTTATGTACCTTATTTCAGTGGGCTGGTGGGTACCTCGCGTTAATCATTTGTTACCCATTCAATTGTCCAATTACAGGGGAATAAGTACCTTCAGCAAACCCCGCCTGTCCCCATGAGATCATCCCTCTGCTTATCTCTTGTTTGGACCTCTTGCACTTTCTCCTAGACAGTTTGTATATCATAAGGCTCCTTACTTGACCTCTTATCTGGCCCAGCTATACCTATATGAAGGCCTGTTTCTGTGTTCTGCCTTGTAAACAGCCTCAGCTCTTTGTGCCACTCCTTATCTGACATGATTGGTTTCTTCTGCGTCATCAGCTTATCCTGGCTGCTGAGCTCGGCAAACCCATTTCTTTTATAAAACCATTATTTCTCTTACAATTCACGATTTCTTACAATTCACGATTTCTTACAATTGGGATTCCTGGTCTTGATGGCCCCTTCTGGAACATGCCTGTGGCGGGTGTTGAGTGAGGACCTGATTGGGTCCAGCCCCAATTCTACCTGTCCCCCTGGCAACTGCAGTCCAACTGCAAGAAGGCTGACGTATGAAGACTGGGAAGGTGGCTGAGATACCAGAAGGTGGTGGGTGCCTGTGGAATGTGTCTCTGTAGTTTATATAGCGCCAGTAACATAGTAAAACGACCCAAGGTGATTCACGGGTGTTATCGGACAATATTTGACACCGAGCCACATAAGGAGATATTCAGACAGGTGATCAAAAGCTTGGTCAAAGAGGTAGGTTTTTAGGAACGTCTTAAAGGAGGAGAGAGAAGTAGAGAAGTAGAGAGGTGGAGAGGTTTAGGATGGGAATTCCAGAGCTTGGGTCTAGGCAGCTGAAGGCACGGACGGCAATGTCGGCGTGAAGAAAATCATGGATGCGCAGGAGGCCAAAATTGGAGGAACGCAGAGATCTCGGAGGGTTGTAGGGCTAGAGGAGGTTACAGAGATAGGATGGGGCAAGCCCATGGAGGGATCTGAACACAAGGATGAGAATTTTTAAATCAAGGCAATGCCAGACTGGGAGCCAATGTAGGTCAGCGAGCACAGGGGGGTGAAGAAAGAAAGACTTGCATTTCTATAGCACCTTTCACGACCACTGGATGTCTCAAAGCGCTTTACAACCAATTAAGTACTTTTGAAGTGTAGTCACTGTTGTAATATGGGAAACGCGGCAGCCAATTTGCGCACAGCAAGCTCCCACTAACAGCAATGTGATAATGACCAGATCATCTGTTTTGGTTATGTTGGTTGAGGGAGAAGAATTGGCCAGGACACCGAGGATAACTCCCCTGCTCTTCTCCGAAATAGTGCCATGGGATCTTTTACGTCCACCTGAGAGAGCAGACGGGGCCTCGGTTTAACGTCTCATCCGAAAGACGGCACCTCCGACAGTGCAGCACTCCCTCAGCACTGCACTGGAGTGTCAGCCTAGCTTTATGTGCTCAAGTCCCTGGAGTGGGACTTGAACACACGACCTTCTGACTCAGAGGCAAGTGTGCTACGCACTGAGCAACAGCTGTCTAGCTGTTGGGTGGGGGGTGTGGGGATGCAGTTGGGGAAATGAACACACAGCTATTCAAAGCAACAGAAGGACAATAATGTCATAGATTTATATTAAAATAACATTAAGAAATGACCAAGCTGATTCCTATATTGATTTGAGGAATTATGTTAATTTTTAATTGCAGATAATCTTTGCATTTTTAGAATTACACAGTACAAGATGAGTATGATGTGGATGTCCTGGGCAGAATTATCTGCAATCTGTCGCCACAGATTATAAAGACGAACATATCCCTCAAAGCACTGACTGAAGCTCTCATCCAGTTCAGGTCCTGCAGGAGCCTCAGCAATGACCAGAAAAGAGAACTTGGAAATAAAATTAGAGAATATTACGGGTAAGGCAATGAGGCTTTAAAATATTAGAGAGACTGCCCAATGGTTCAGTGAATGTATCCTCATGGTGTTGGGTTTGTTATCTCACTAGTTCAATGAGTGAATGGATGTACCACTGATACAAGCCAACCATGCCTTAATGCCCTAGGCTTGTCCCCTGCTCTGTGCTGAGTCAGTTGATCTAAGGGGAGTGCTACAATTGGCCTCGGTCCCTCCAGGCTAAGAAATAGAAAACATTAGCCAAGGTTCCCATCCGTGACCGCTATCTATCCCCCCCCCCCCCCCCCCCCCCCCCCGTGTGTAAGGATATCTGGTGAGGACATGATTTGACTCCGCTATGTTACCCTGTCGTGGTAGTAATCACCTACCAACAGTGGGGAACCAGGGCTCGCATGTGTGCAGAATGGGCTCGTGGGCAAGATACCAGAGAGCTGGTGGCATCAGTGGCATGTTACTCCTGCATGAGTCAGCACTCTGAGGAGAAAAGAAGAGAACCCTTTGGGGGGGGAGGGGAATGAGGGGGAAGCTTGGTGAGTTTCACCTCTAGAAACATTATATTGATCAATTTGCAAGAGAAGGTTCCATGGGCGCAGAACATAGGAACAGGAGGAGGCCATTTAGCCCCTCGAGCTTGTCCTGCCATTCAATGAGATCATAGCTGACTGTGACCTAACTCCATATACCCGCCTTTGCCCCATATCCCTTAATACCTTTGGTTAACGGAAATCTAATGTGTCCAATGAATTCCCATTTTCCCTGCGTTTCTAATGCCCAATTTTCTAACGATCCATGTTTCCATTCTAGGAATCCCACTGCCTGGCAACCTGAATTGATGCAGGATCTGGGACCTTTGATTACACTCTTGTCAAAGGAAGACCTGACCATTGTTGCCCAAAAGGTACTTGATGCTGCACTCCTTTGTTTTGTTCTGTTGACCATGTGCCATGTCTTGGCCCGGCTATCGAATCGTCCTTGCCCGTGTCTTGAATCGTCCTTGCCCGTGTCTGGGCACGGCTATCGAATCGTCCTTGCCCGTGTCTGGGCACGGCTATCGAATCGTCCTTGCCCGTGTCTGGCAGTGTTGCCACCTTTCAGCACCGCCAAATAACTGATTTCAGAATCCCAATTGGATCTTTTAAGGGAAAAGTTAATAACTATTTGAAGCAGAGGAAGATACAGTGCCGTGGGGAGAGAGCAGGGCCGTGGGGTTAGTTTTAGATTGCTCTAGCAAAGAGCCACCATAGGCACGATGGGCTGAATGGCCTTCTTCCTTGTCAACTTCTATCACAGAAATCACAGAAACCCCACAGTGCAGATAGAGGCCATTTCGGCCCATCGAGCCTGCACCAACACATATCCCACCCGATCCCTGTAACCCCTACACCAACACATATCCCACCCTATCCCCGTAACCCCACGTATTTAATCCCCCTAACACTAAGGGTCAATTTATCATAGCCAATCAACCTAACCCGCACATCTTTGGACTGTGGGAGGAAACCGGAGCACCCGGAGGAAACCCACGCAAACACGGGGAGAATGTGCAAACTCCACACAGACAGTCACCCGAGGCCGGATTCGAACCCGGGTCCCTGGCGCTGTGAGGCAACAGTGCTAACCACTATGCCACCGTGCTTCTTATGGTTCTTATAAAAGTGCAACATGCTAAAACAGATCATACTTGACAGGGTCACACAGCCCAAAATATTTATTTGATGAATGTGGATGTAAAAAAAACTTTCCACAGAAAACGTGTTTATTTCTTTAGATGCATTTCTTTTAGTGAGTTTTACTGCTTTCGTTAAATGATATTTTTCCTTTTTTCCTCTCCCTCTTCTCCTTAGTTTCCGGATATACTGTTGCAGTTAGCGCTGGAGGTGCAGGGGATGGTTACGTCTCAGGAATTCCTATCTGTGGTGTTCAATGCTCTCAAGAGAACAAGCGGGAATGTTAAACCCTCCAGTCCAACTGCAGGTGAAGCTCTTTCCTTTACAGAGCTGAGTGCACCTTGGAAAACGGCCCAATCTCTCTGTCCACCTTGAACCAAAGTGTTTCCTTCTGAAAGAGCTCTCTGTCTGGATTTGGTTGATTAAATCTTTTATTTTCCTCCCTACCAATGTCAAATTTAATCCAGTCTGGTGGTGCCTACCTTGAAAGCGATAGTCACTTGTATCTTGAGCTAGTTAAATGCTTTCATGTCTCTTTACTGCTCAACAGCATAATATTAAGATCGTGGACTCATAGAATGAAACAGCACAGAAGGAGGCCATTTGGCCCATCGTGCCTGTGCCGGCCCTTTGAAAGAGCTCTCCAATTAGTCCCACTCCCCCCCCCCCCCCCCCCCCCTGCTATTTCCCCATAATCCTACACAGTTTTCCTTTTCAAGTATTTATCCAATTCCCTTTTTGAAAGTTACTATTGAATCTGCTTCCACTGCCTTTCAAGCAGTGCATTGCAGATCACAACAACTCGCTGTGTTTTAAAAAAAAAAAATAATAATAATAATAATAATTCCGGTTCTTTTGCCAATTCTCTTAAATCTGTGTCCTCTGGTTACCGACCCTCAGTGGAAACAGTTTCTCCTTATTGACTCTGTTTGGGGATCAGTGGAGGGGGTAGTATTTCCCCAGGTTCTGGAAACAGTGGGTAGGATCTGGGAGAAGTGTACTGGGATCTGGAAGCATTGGGAGAGTGGTCCCAGGAGCATTTGGAGTAATGCTGGGATCAGGGAGCACGGGGAATGCAGTGCTGGGGTTAGTGAGAGGAGGTCCTGGGATCCACATTTAGTACTTGTCTCTTTTTTTAAACATCATCTTTGCTCTAATCGCTCCCTCGCTCTTCCCAGATTCCCAGCCTTTGTCGCACCCCCTTTACCCCAGATCCATGATGGACATGCAAAGGGAAAGGAAAAATGTATCGGGCCATGGGGAAAGAGTGGGCGGAGTGGACTAATTGGCTAGCTCTTACACCGAGCCGGCACACAGAATTTGCAACATACAAAACAGGCCATTCGGCCCAAGCAGTCCGTGCTGGTGTCCATCTTCCAAGAGCTATATTCCTAATGCCATTTACCTGCCTGTTTCCAAAACCCTTTGTTCCCCTTTCCTGTTTTTTTTAAAACTGATTTAAGGAAAGTGTGGTATCTTGAGGTGGCCATAGATGGAGACGGACACCAGTTAACTCCGTAACATGGTTTAATCAACACTTGCACATAAAGGCCTAGAAATTCAGTATAGCCACGTTTGGGGCGCTACAGTCGGGCGGCCGCTAAAGTTTGCGCCCGGCGCAAGTTCGCGCCACCTTCGCCGATATTCAGTGGCATCGCCCCAAGAGGTTGCTGCTGCGCTAAAACAGGCGATGCACGACTCATTAGGCGCTAAGCCGGCGGCCCGGGGCGATACTCCAGAGGGCGGGCGCAGCGCAGGTGCGGCGAGTTGCTGATTGACGGCAGACACCCTGGCGCCGGTCAGCTCTTAAAGGGGGAGGGTGGATTTGTTTGCCTGCCATGCCCTGCACACTGCAGCCCTGAAGCTAGGCCTGACCACTTCTGCTTCATCTGTGCAACGCCCAGGGCTATGGAGAAGGCCAACGTTTGCACCCATTGCAGCCCCCATTATATGTTTGCAATCAATGATATGACACTGAAGGTAAAGACAAGTGGAAAGCTGTGGCCTGAAGCCACAAGTACCTGTGCGAGTGTTGAGCCAAAGCAGAAAGCTCTCTACCTTTGTCTCTCTGCAAAGATCCGTCTCTCACAAAGAAGGAGTGTTGCAAAATGGCTGCCTTTTCTACTGCAGGAGGAGTGCCCTTTAATTTGCGCCCCCCGCGCCCCGCATCGACTGAGAACCGTTCCCCTCTACCAGTCGCTAGGAGCGCCAGGCGCACAATAGGCCGGCGCCACTAAATTTCCGGTTTGGGGCGAACAAAGGGCGTTGCACGATGAAATGACGTCAGGATCTGCGCGCGCAGCTGAGCGCGCGCAAAGGCTTTGCGCCGCCGCTAAATCTTTACTGAAGTTGGGGAGAGGCGCAGATCGCGCTGCGCCCGGCCGCTAGCTGCCTAGCGCCCAACATCTCCTCCTCCTAAGGCGCTAGCGGCTGGCGCAAACAACTGAATTTCTAGGCCAAAAGCTTCTGCCATGAGGCAGCAAAAACAAAGAGTACCACAGTACAGATCAGACTTCACTCAGGAGAGCAATTGCCACAGCACCACCTGGTGGATCAGGTTACTCATAACCTCCCAGGTTACTACACTCCTCCCCCCTTAAGATTGCCGTATGCAATTCTTAAACAATAACCCTTACTAGGTACTACGTTTTAATTAACCAGTATGCTCTAACCATGGTTAACCCCTGACTAATTTAACAGGTTTGTATAAGTCTTTCTGGTTGCTTGCGAATCCTTTGTGAACGTCTTAATTCCACTTGTGGTGGATTCTCAGATTCATTCGCACTTGAGATTGGAGTAGTCTCTGATGTTGGTTTTACTCTGTCCCGCTGTGGCCTGGCAGTACCAGTGTCCACTGGCACCTTATAAGCCATGCTGGGTCTTGGAACAGCCTCCTCTACTGCCCTTTGTTCCATCTGAGGCAGTTCCCCCTGCTGCCGGCTGAAAAGCTGATCCACATGCCGACAAACCCCTCGACCATCCCCTAGTAACACGGAGTACGACACAGCTCCTGTAATGTCCTGGATTAGTCCTGGTATCCATTTAGGTCCATAACCAAAGTTCCGGGTGTACACAGAGTCCCCTATGGCGAAATGGCGAGCTTTAGTATGTTTGTCATGGTACGCTTTTTGTTTTGTTTGTTTTGTCTCAACCTTGCTTTTGAGATCTGGGTGTATCAGGTCTAACGTGCACCGCAACTTTCTCCGTTTCATCAACTCAGCCGGAGAAAGCCCTGTGGTAGCTTGGGGTGTTATACGATAACTAAACAAGGCTCTATTGAGCTTGGTCTCCAGGGTGTCACCTGAGCTCTTCCTCATGAGCTCCTTAAAAGTCTGCACGGCTTGCTCGGCTAACCCATTTGAGGCTGGGTGATATGGAGCCGAGATGACGTGTGATTCCATTCCTTACCATGAATTCTTTGCTCCCTTCACTAACAAAACACTGTGCATTGTCGGATACAATCATTTCTGGAATACCATGCATGCTGAAGCTGTTCCTGAGACAATTCAGTGTGGCATCAGGCATTGCAGAGCTCACTGGATAAACGTCGATCCACTTTGAGTGAGCGTCAACCAGCACCAAAAACATTTTGCCCATAAAAGGTCCCGCATAGTCTATGTGAATTCTCCTCCAGGGTTTGCTGGGCCACTCCCAGGGATGGAGTGGTGTCCCGGCAGGTGCTTTCCTCTGTTCCTGACATATAGTGCATGACTTTACCTTTGACTCAATTTCAGCATCCAAGTTAGGCCACCACAGGTAGCTCCTAGCCAGTCCTTTCATTCTAGTCATTCCTGGGTGCGATTGATGCAACTGTTCCATCAAAGTAGAGCGTCCCCGCTCTGGGACTATGATGCGTGCTCCCCATAGCACACATCCATCTTGGACACTGAGCTCATGCTGTCTCTGTCTGTACGGCGCGAACTCCGGTCCCTCACGGTGATCTGGCCAGCCTTTCAACACATACTCACGGACCCTTGACAGAACGGGGTCCTTGGCTGTCCAGCCCTGGATTTGCGCTGAAGTCATCAGGGGACTGATCTCCTGATCCAGCATCAGGACGTGCTCCTCCGGGGAAGTACTGCGAGGAGATTTTGAGAGGGGCAGGCGGCTGAGAGCATCCGCGTTCCTGTTTTCCTTGCCGGCTCTGTACGTGATCACATATTCATAGGCTCTTCGAGAATAATGAGATGGGCAGTAATACTGTGATGCCATTTGAGGCACCGCTTTCATCTCATTCAGTAAGCTAATAAGAGGCTTGTGGTCAGTACTGATTACAAACTTCCTCCCATATATGTACTTATGGAATTTCTTTACTCCAAATATAATGGCCAACCCCTCTTTATCAAGCTGTGAATAGTTCTTTTCCGCAGCTGTGAGCGTGCGTGAAACAAACCCGATGGGCCTTTCTGCTCCATCTGGCATACGGTGGGCCAACACTGCCCCCACTCCATAGGGTGATGCGTCGCAGGACATTATCAGCTCCTTCTTCTCGTCGTAATGCACCAACACCCTGCTGGACTGAAGTAGCTCCTTTGACTGCTGAAATGCTTTCGCTTGCTCTGGCCCCCAACGCCATGGCTCCTCCTTTCTCAGCAGTTTGTGCAGGGGTGCCAGCAGCATCGATAAGTTTGGAAGAAACCGGTTATAATAATTCAGGAGCCCTAGATAGGCTTTCAGTTCAGTCACTGAGGTGGGTGCAGGTGCATCCTGCACTGCCCGCACTTTCCCTGGTAATGGATGGAGGCCTGTGGCATCCACCCGATGTCCCAGGAATGTAACTTCCTTCTCCATGAAACTACACTTACTCCGTTTCAGGCGTAGCCCCGCCTCTTCCAGCCACTGTAACACTTTGTCCAGTGTTTTTAAGTGATCCTGATCGTCACTTCCTGTTAGCAGAATATCATCTAAGTACACAGCCACCTTTGGAATGCCCTGCAGAATGCCCTCCATAGTCCGCTGGAATATTGCTGGGCTAGAACTGACACCAAATGGTAACCTGGCATACGTGAACAGCCCCTTGTGTGTGTTCACCGTGACAAACTTTTTTGATTCTTTATCTAGCAATATCTGCTGATAAGCATGACTCATGTCCAGTTTGCTGAATCTTTCTCCCCCAGCGAGCGATGTTAACATGTCCTCCATTCTCGGAATGGGGTACTGTTCCAGTGATGATACTCTGTTCACTGTTAACTTATAGTCACCACACACCCTTACGTTACCGTCGGGCTTCAATACCGGGACTATTGGTGCCGCCCAGTCTGAAAATTTCACTGGTTCTATTACTTTGTCCCTTAGCAGGCGATCTAGTTCCGCCTCAACCTTGGTTTTCATTGCAAAAGGTACCGACCTTGGTTTAAAGAAACGAGGCGTGGCATCACTGGCTACATGAATCTTGGCTGTGGCTCCCCTTAAGGTGCCCAGTTCGTCCTTGAACACTAACTCATGCTTCATCAGCACTTCTTGCAGTGCCTCTGTACTGTCCTCCATTTTATTCATTGCCTGCCAGTACACACTCAACTCACTGATCCACCCTCGCCCTAACAGGTTTGGCCCTTACCCTGCTACCACTACCACCGTAAGCTCCTTGGTGACTCCTTTGTGTTCCACTTGTACTTCGGCCGCCCCCAAAATGTCCACCTTCTGTCCTGTGTAGGTTTTGAGACTAATGGGGCATGTACCTAGCTCTGGTACTTTTGCTTCCCCCCCATAGCTTGGCGTACTCAGTCTGCGACATTATGGTTACACTACATCCGGTGTCAATCTCAAACTTTACTTGAGCTCCGTTCACTATCAAATGCTGAGTGAGAGGGGGTACGTTGGGCCTTGAAGTGTCTATACTGTATACAGTGAAAACCTCCTCACTAGACTCTTCCTCCTCTTGTATGTAATTTGCCCACTTTGTGTACTTCTCCCTCCCCCCTTTTGCATGCTTTGCCCCTTTAGCACTGCTTCTCTCACTCACTGCCCTTTTACAGACTTTCTTTATGTGCCCTATTTTTCCACAATTGTGGCACTTTGCCTTTGCAAACCTGCAGTCCTTTGCATAATGGCTCGTCCCGCCACATCGGTAGCAATCCCCAACCCCGACTGGTGGACTTTTCGCGCCAGCTTCCATCTTGAAAACTGCTCCTCCCACTGGTTTACTCCATTTCTCCTTGCTCATACTGTTTAAGTCCTTAATGTCCTTGTTAGCCATCTCCATGGCTTGTGCTTTTTTAAGTGCCGTCTCAAACGTTAATCCTTCTTCTGACAGCAACCTTTGCTGTATACTGTCATCGTTAACTCCGCATACTAGTCTGTCCCTTAACATGACTGTGAGCGCATTTCCAAAATTACAGTCCTGTGCGAGCTTCCGAAGCTCCTCCACATACTCAGTAACGCTTTCTTCCGGCCTCCTAATCCTCGAATTGAATTTCCATCTCTGTACTATTTTACTAGGTTTCGGATTGAAATGATTCTTTAGTAGATTCACCAACTCGTCAAAAGATTTTTCTCCTGGCCGCTCCGGGCTCAGCAGATTCCTCATCCGTGTATAGGTTTGCGCTCCCACACAACTCAGTAAAATGGCCCTTTTCTTTTCAGTACTGTCCACCTCGTTTGCCATAAAGAAATGGCTCAGTATTTCAATATACTCCTCCCAAGACTGCGACTTGCTGTCAAAAGGTGCCACGGAGCCTACCGTTCCTGCCATCCTTGGAGTCCGGTCACTTCAGCCAAAAAATCAAACTCCGTTTCGACTCCCGCAGCCTAGCCTCGTGCTTTTCCGACTAGTTTGCTAACCAACCCGAGCACCTCTTCCGAATACTCCCTAACTATGACTGATCCACCAAAACTTTTCCGTCCTTTATTCTCGTCGCCATATGTGGTATCTTGAGGTGGCCATAGATGGAGACGGACACTAGTTAACTCCGTAACATGGTTTAATCAACACTTGCACATAAAAGCTTCTGCCATGAGGCAGCAAAAACAAAGAGTACCACAGTACAGCTCAGACTTAACTCAGGAGAGCAATTGCCACAGCACCACCTGGTGGATCAGGTTACTCATAACCTCCCAGGTTACTACAGAAAGAGTCCTGGATGCATTTTAAGGATCTTGGGGATCAGCTTTGTGGCTCCTCTCTGCACTGCCTCCAGTGCTTAAATGTCTCCCCTTGTGTCTCAGTGACCAGAACTGGACATGGCGATGTGGGCCGACCAGAGTCCTGTACAGTTTGCTAATCAATTGCTTGGACATGTTGAGTACTGAGACTTCCAGGTCTCCTTCAGATTCATCCTTGCCTATTTCATGGAGGAAGTGTATTGCCTATTTTGCCCGTTCCATTTACTTTGTTTGTGCGACACGTTGCAAGGAAGTGTCAACATCTGGAGCTCTGGCCAGCTGCCTTCTGTTGCTGAGTAAGGCCATTAGTTATCCGAGTTGATACTGATTGCAGCACAAGTGACGTGGGTCAACTTCAAGCCTGTTGCAGATGTCGGTTACAGTGACTGGTGGGAGGTGCTGTCAGGCTGCAGAGAAACTCGACAACCCCACACACCTGAATCCTGGCAGTGCTCCGTGATTCACAGAACACATCTATATATATAAAAGGATATGTCTCTCTGTCTCTCTGGCCGGCTATACAATCAAAAGTTATAAAGCGTACCTACGCATATGTTATATCAAAAGAAAGCTCATCATTAGGGGACTCTTGTAGGCATATTTACTTTTTGCTCCGGCAAAAATTGTGCCGACGGTCGGACAAACATTGTGCCGACGGTATCCAAAAAACGTTCAAAATTCCTCTCATTATCCGTTCATTTGCATCGAGTGGAGGCGGGTTCATTGTGTGTGCGGGCGGGCCATCCTACAGTTGAGTGACGTGATGATTGACCAATCCTACAGTTCAGTGACCTGACAGTTGACCAATCGGTGTGTGTGTGGGCGGGCCTTATCATTCTGAACCGAGGTGAGTTGCCGCCATCGATTCCAAACTTTTCATTTCTTTTTCCCACTTTCTGCGTGTTTCTTTTCAAATCTACATTTCCAGCAAAAAAAAAGTTGCTTTTAAAACACACATTGTTTTTTAAAAAAGTTAATTAATTTGTAAATCTTTTCACTAACATCTAGAATTTTCCTACTTTTCACCGTTTTTCCAGGCCTGTAAGCCTGGGCCTCTGTTGCCCAGCCACGCCCGAGCTAGGCACCACCCGTCGCGCTCAACAAGCGGCTCGCGATCGCTGCCATTTTTGTGAAGGCTGGAGGGGGCGGGCCAGAGCCGAGCGTCGCCACCGCCGCCATCTTAGTAAAGGCGGGTGGGGCAGGAGTCAGCGCGCGCGACTTGAGTCCGGCCTGGCCTCACGTGGTAGGTTGCACGGCGGCGTCTCTCTCTCTGCTCTTGAAGCCAGCTCGGGTGGGGGGCGGGGCTCGGGGTTCGGCAGATCAGGGCTGGGGGGGCGCAGGGCTCGTGAGATCGGGCCTCGGGAGATCGGGGGGGAGCGAGCCTCGGGAGATGGGGGGCGGGGCTCGGGAGATCGGAGATCGGGCCTCGGGAGATCGGCGATCGGGGGGCGGGCCTCGTGAGATCGGGCCTCGTGAGATCGGGCCTCGTGAGATCGGGCCTCGTGAGATCGGGCCTCTGGAGGGCGGGGCCTCGGGGGGGCGGGCCTCGGGACATCGGGGGGCGGGGCTCGGGACATCGGGAGATTGGGGGGCGGGACATCGGGGAGCGGGACATCGGGAGATCGGGGGCGGGGCTCGGGGATTCCCCCTTTCCCCCCCCCCCCTTCCCCCTTATCGCCGGCAGAGGGGAGAGGGTCTGCTGGCTCCCCCTCCTTTTCACCCCCCCTTCCCCCACCCCCCCTTCTCCCTCTCCCCTCCCCCCTCCTGCACCTCCCCTTCCCCTTCCCCCTCCTCCCCTTCCCCCCTCCCTCCTCCTCCCCTTCTTTCCCCCCTTTCCCTCCCCTCCCCCTAGTCGCGCTCTCTCTTTCCCCGTCGCTCTCTCTCTTCCCCCCCAGTCGCGCTCTCTCTCTCTCTCTCTCTCTCTCTCCCTCTCCCAACAACAACATGCCCTCAAAAATCCCTCGGCACCGCCGGGCACTTGAGCTAGTTTACATATAAATCGCTGACTTTTTAAAAGTGAAGATGTCTGTGCGTAGGTCCCTGGGCCTCGGGGAGTTCTCACTATCTGTCCCATTCACCAGCCATGGAGCTGGCAGTCTTGGATGTGACAATGATTGGGTTTGTTTTCAGTTTCTTTTGAACTAATGTTCAACTATCGGGTCTTTTTAACTCAGAACTTGCAACATTCAATACCGGCCATTCGGCCCAACCAGTCCATGTTGGTGTTTATTCTCCACATGAGCTGTAATCCTAATATACCGGCCCTGTTCCCAAAACCCTCTGTTTCCCTTTCCTTAAGCAACCGAACTAACATATTCTGCAATGTTGGCACAGTCTGTTTCAATGACTAAGTGAATTCGCAGCCTCACAACACGGATTTGTAAAAGGCCGATCGTGTTTGACTGATCTAATTGAATTTTTTGATGAAGTAACCGGGAGGATTGATGAAGGGAATGCAATGGATGTTGTCAACATGGATTTTCAGAAGGCGTTTGACAAAGTACCACATGGAAGGCTGGTTAACAAAATTGAGGCTCATGGAATAGGTGGGTCGGTGGCAGCTTGGATAAAGAATTGGCTTAAGGACAGAAAACAGCTAGTTGTGGTAAATGGCTGTTTTTCAGTCTGGTAGACAGTGGTGTTCCCCAAGGGTCAGTGCTGGGGCCACTGCTTTTTTTGATATATATAAATTACCTGGATATTGGAATACAGAGTAGAATTTCTAAATTTGTCGATGACACCAAACTTGGGGGTGTGGCAAACAGTGAGGATGATATCAATCGACTGTAACAGGACATAGAAAGGCTAGCAGATTGGGCAGACAAGTGACAGATGGAATTTAATATAGAGAAGTGTGAGGTGATGCATTTTGACAGAAGGAACAGGGAGAGGCAATATACACTTAATGGCACAGTTTTAAAGAGTGTGCAGGGACAGAGGGACCTGGGAGTTAATGTGCATAGGTCCCTGAAGGTGGCAGGACATATTGGGAGAGTGGTTAGCAAAGCATATGGGATCTTGGGCTTCATAAATAGAGGTATTGAGTACAAAACTGGAGAACTTATGCTGAACCTTTATAAAGCGCTGGTTAGGCCACAACTGGAGTATTGTGTCCGGTTCTGGTCCCCACACTTTAAGAAGGATGTGAAGGCCCATCAGAGGGTGCAGAGGAGATTTACCAGAATGGTTCCAGGGATGGGGATCTTAGCTACAAGGAGAGGTTGGAGAAGCTGGATTTGTTTTCATTAGAGCAAAGGAGGTTGAGGGGTGATTTGATAGAGGTGTACAAGATTATGACGGGTTTGGATAGGCTAGACGGGGAAAGGCTGCTCCCACTAGTTGATGGTAGAAGTGCTAGGGGACACAGATTTAAGGTTTTGGGCAAGAGATACAGGGGGGATGTGAGGAAAAACTTTTTTATGCAGCGAGTGGTGATGACCTGGAATTCGCTGCCGATGGAAGTGGTAGAAGTGGAGACACTCGATGTTTTCAAGGGGAGACTGGATAGGCACTGGAGGGAAATAAACTTTCAGGGCTACGGGGATAGAGCGGGGGAATGGGACTGACTGGTTTGCTCTACAGAGAGCCGGCATGGACTCGATGGGCCAAATGACCTCCTTCTGTGCCGTATGACTCTATGACACCCCTCTGTGTTTGTTGAAAAAGCGGAGTTTTTGTCCCACTCTCTGTGTCCTAAATCTCTTCCAGTTAATCTTGTATCTATGGGGTGGACCTTGACTTTGTGCGATATTGTAACATGGGCTGCCGACTCGCTATTGTCCCTAATTTTAATTTCCATTAACTCTAATCTTCCTTTCTGAAATCATTATTTTCTCTTCATCTAGATAATTATCTTTAACGATGTGTGGTGAATTTAGGTGAGGAGCATTTAATATTTATCTGAAGCATGCTCCGTGATTTCACGCTCCCCCCCCCCCCCCCCCCCCCGTGTTGTGCGTCAGTCTGTGCTGATGTACACAACGATATCACGTTGGCCTAAATCAAGACTAATGTGAGAAGTCACACAACACCAGGTTATAGTCCAACAGCTTTATTTGAAATCACAAGCTTTCAGAGCGCTGCTCCTTCGTCAGGTGAAGTCTGACTTCACTTGACGAAGGAGTAGCGCTCCAAAAGCTTGTGATTTCAAATAAAGCTGTTGGACTATAACCTGGTGTTGTGTGACTTCTCACATTTGTCCACCCCAGTCCAACACCGGCATCTCCACATCATAAATCAAGACTGGCTGCGAGTTCTGAAGTGGAGTGCGTGACCGTGATGAAATGTCGCCCCCTTTCTGTCTCCCTGCAGATTGCAGCGGTGTTAGAACACCTTCTTATGATCACGTGCTCAAGCTGGCAGATGCTAACTCCTACTGGTCAGTCCAGGAGCTGCACTGCATGTCCGCCGAGACTTTTATAAAAAGCGTCGAGCTCCTCGGTGTCCTGAAGAGTTTCGACATAGTCCGGCTCACAGCCCTAAAGGACAAAGCCAAGATGGTACGTGAGCACAGAAACTCAACTCGCTGTACACGACAACTACAACAACAACTTGCGTTTATTTGGCGCCTTTAACGTGGTAAAACGTCCCAAGGCGCTTCACGGGCGATTATCAAACAAAATTTGTCACCGAGCCACATAAGGAGATATTAGGACAGGTGGTCAAAGAGGTAGGTTTTAAGGAGCGTCTTAAAAGAAGAGAGAGTCGGAGAGGTTTAGGGAGGGAATTCCAGAGCTTAGGGCCCAGGCAGCTGAAGGCACGGCCGCCAATGGTGGAGCGATGAAAATCGGGGATCTGCAAGAGGCCAGAATTGGAGGAGCGTAGAGATCTCAGAGGGTTGTAGGCCTAGAGGAGGTTACAGAGATGGGGAGGGACGAGGCCATGGAGGGATTTGTAAACCAGGATGAGAATTTTGAAATTGAGGTGTTGCCGGACTGGGAGCCAATGTAGGTCACTGAGCACAGGGGGTGATGGGTGACCGGGACTTGGTGCGAGTTAGGACACGGGCAGCAGAGTTTTAGATGAGCTCAAGTTTATGGAGGGTAGAAGATGGGAGGCCGGCCAGGAGAGCTTTGGGGTAATCCAGCCTGGGGTAGGCCTGATTCTGCATGGCTGACACGGGTGCTGTGGGATTGTCCCCTGCAGGTTCCACCACACCAGGAGCAGCTCCTGTAATGTGGATGTGGCGTTACTCGCTCATGGTGATGTGCTTATTGCTACTCTTGCAAGCCAAGCAGCTTCATGCCCACTAATACCAGTTGTTCTTTCGCAAGGCTTGGGGCCCGATTCAAGGCTGGAAGAACTATCAGGTGGTCGCACTTGGGCGGATTGCGTTGTCTTTAAGTGAGAGTGAAATCAAAGAGCTGGAGCTTGGCTCTGTCGACACCATCGCTGCACTGAGCCAACAGACGGAGTGGACTCCAACGCAGGTAGGGAACGTCTTCAGCTACACAGGAGTCAGCCGAGAAACTTGGGGACCGTCCATAAATTATTTTTTTCTTGGACACAATAAAGAAATTTGTTTGACTCTCCCTCTCCCTGGTCCGGTTCCTCTGGTGTTGGCACCCCCCCAGTATCGCCCCCCCCCCCCACCCCCCCAAGTGGCTATTCTTCATGTGTAAACCAAGATGGGCAATTCGACCAGGGGAAGGACATCCGAGTCAAGCCCCATCCTGTCCTTGCCTGCCCCTTCCTGGGCGGCTCCCTGGCTGGTGATCGAGAGTGGGAATCTTGCCCGATTTCTGGCCCAGCAGTGCAGAGGCCCAGTGAAGCTGCTGGTCTAGCTGAGAGCAACGGGCTGGCAATCGAACCCGAGACCCACCTGGGCTGTGGGCCGTTTTGCCACATGTTATACAATTGTACCCATAACACACTCTACTAGTCAACTGTACCCCTCCAATAGAACACTAAGATATAAAGAAAATGGATAATTTCTGTATAATGTTTTAAAAAAAAAAAAGCACCTTTCAATTCTGCAAACACTTTTTACGATTCTAACATTAATGGACGGTCCTTTACTGGTGCGATTTATGGACGGTCCCTTGTTTTTTATGAACGGTAAGCTGCCTCGCCCATCGTGGCTCAGATTGGATCACATTCATTGCCCCTGTGACTCACCACTGATTACCTGAGCTGCTGTTGTCCTCGTGTGACGGCCAATGAGAGCTGGGCAGAGCAGGATGCAAATGACACGTTTGAACTACCTAATGCTCAAATACCACGGAATTCAATAGAATCATAGAATAGAATAGTACAGCACAGAAGGAGGCCATTCGGCCCATCGAGTCTGCGCCGGTTCTTTCGAAGAGCAATCCAGTTAGTCTCACTCCCCTGCTCTTTCCCCATATCTGTGCAATTTTTTTCTCCTTCAAGTATTTATCCAATTCCCTTTTGAAGGCTACTATTGAATCTGTATCCACCGCCCTAACAGGCAGCGCATTCCAAATCCTAGCCATTTGTTGCGTGAGAAGGTTTTTCCTCATGTTGCCTCTGGTTCTTTTGCCAGTCACCTTAAATCTGTGTCCTCTGGTTATCAACCTTTCAGCCATTGGAAACAGTTTCTCTCTTTATTCTGTCTAGACCCCTCATGACTTTGAACATCTCTATCAAATCTCCTCTCAACCTTCTCTGCTCCAAGGAGAACAACCCCAGCTTCTCCAGTCTATCCACGTAACTGTGATCCCTCATCCCTGGAACCATCCTAGTAAATCTCTTCTGTACCCTCTCCAAAGCCTTCACATCCTTCCTAAAGCATGGTGCCCAGAATTGGACACAATATTCCAGTTGGTGCTGAAAACTAGTGTTTTATATAGAATAAAAACAGAAATTGCTGGAAACACACAGCAGGTCAGGCAGCATCTGTGGAGAGAGAAACAGAGTTAACGTTTCAGGTCGATGACCTTTGGTCAGAACGAGCTGAGTATTTCCAGCATTTTCTGTTCTGATTTTAAATTTCCTGCATCTGCAATATTTTGCTTTTGTATTAGTGTTTTATGTCGGTCTAGCATAACTTCCTGACTGTTGTACTCTGTGCCTCGATTTATAAAGCCCAGGATCCCATATGCTTTATTAACTGCTTTGTTAACCTGTCCTGCCATCTTCACAGATTTGTGCACAAGCACTTCACGGTCTCTCTGTTCTTGCGTCCCCTTTAAAATTGTGCCATTTAATATTTAGTAGGTCTCTCCTCATTCCTCCTACCAAAATGTATCACCTCACACTTCTCTGCATTGAATTTCATCTGCCATGTGTCTGCCCATTCCACCAGCCTGTCTATGTCTTCTTGAGGTCTATTACTATCCTCCTCACTGTTCACTACATTTCCAAGTTTTGTAATCGGCAGATTTTGAAATTGTGCCTTGTACCCCCAAGTCCAAATCATTAGTGTACATCAAAAACATCAGTGGTCCTAGTACGGAGCCTTGGGGAAAGCCACTGTACACCTCCCTCCAGTCCAAAAAACAGCCATTCTCCATGACTTTCTGTGTTCTATCCCTTAGCTACTTTTGGACCCATGCTGCTACCAATGCTCCCGCTAATTTATTTTTTGGGTGCTCGTCCTCTTTAAATTTCCGCGCTTGGGCAGTTTTTCCATTGTAAAGCCGCTGAGCGGCCTGCGCGGGACCTCCAAATGGGAACATTGGCAGCTCCTGTCCATTTTATCCCATGGGCTTCAACTTTGCTAACAAGCGTAATATGTGGCACGTTATCAAATGCCTTTTGAAAGTCCATATACACAACATCAACCACACTGCCCTCATCCACCCTCATCAAAAAACTCAATCAAGTTAGTCAAACACGATTGGCCCGTAACAAATCCATGCTGGCTCTCCTTTATTGGTCTATGCTTGTCCAATTGGCTGATAATTTTCTCCCAGATTATTGTTTCTAAAAGCTTCCCCACCACCAATGTTAAACTGACTGGCCTGTAATTGCCAGGTTTATCCTTCTCCCCTTTTGTGAACAAGGGTGTAACATTTGAAATCCTCCAGTCCTCTGGCACCACCCCTGTTTCTAAGGAGGATTGGAGGATTGTGGCCAGTACCTCCGCCATTTCCACCCTTACCTCCCTCAGCAACCTAGGATGCATCCCATCCGGTCCTGGTGACTTAGCTACTTGAATTACTGCCAGCCTGTCTAGTACCTCCTCTTTATCTATTTTTATCTCATCCAGTATCCTGACAACCTCCTCGTTTACCATAACTTTGGCAAAGTCCTCTTCCTTGGTAAACACCAATGCAACGTACTCATTTAGTACCTCGGCCATGCTTTTGCCTCCACCAATAGATTTCCACTTTGGCCTCTAATCGGCCCCACTGTTCCTCTGACAACCCTTTTACTGTTACTATGCCGATAGAAGACCTTTGGATTGCCTTTTATATTAGCCGCAAATTGAACGATGTATCAGGTTGCATTCCTGTGTAGCATAGTGGCACAGCAGGTTGCACTCCCACACTGGAGCACAGAATAACAAGATTTTGGTCACAGGCTCTCCTTCCTGGCTCTCCCATCAGGCGGAATAGAGGCCAGGTTGTTTAACAGTTCCGTTAAGTGCAGCGTGGGGAATAAGAGCATGGCTTAGGAAAACAAATTAAAAGAGTAAGGCATTTTTCTGCTGAGGATTTGTTTTCCCTTCACAGAACTAGTTTGGAGTAAGTTTATCTCCACACTTTTTATTAAATTTACTTTTGTTGTAATTTTTAGACAAAATATTTCTGTCATCAAACCACTTTATCTCACCCATCCCCCAATTTCTATCTCTTGTACTCTCACTCTGTATGACTATTACGCTCCCTACTTTCTCACAGTTACACTCTGTCAAGGTGTTACATCCAATTGTTGTTTTAACGTAAACTCTGCGGGGGGAGGGGGGGAGCGGGGGAACAGCAGTACCGATTCAAACATCCCGCCGGGATTCCACTGAGAACCTGGACGGACTTCCCGGAGCCAGTGAGCGAAGTCCCGCTTCCCTCCTTTCCCTCCTGTGCTGGCACTGGCTGTCGTTTGGTGCCTCACACCCTTGTGACCAACCTGGGCAGTGACGGTTAGGAACATAGGAACAGGAGGAGGCCAAAAATGCTGCGCGAATGTATAAACGTAAGAGTTGTAATGTTAATGATATTGAATGGAATTTCAGACAAAATGGAGGAGCAAAAGTATAACTTGAAATATTTATGTAGCAGCTCAGTCCTCAATAGGGACATTTTTAATCAGTTTGTTTAAAAATGAAAGTATATTCATTCTTGTATATATTTTAACTCTCAACCTTGTTTTCAAAGCCCTCCATGGCCTCGGCCCCCCTCCCTATCTCTGTAACCTCCTCCAGTCCTACAACCCTCCAAGATTTCTGCGTTCCTCTAATTCTGGTCTCTTGCGCATCCTCGATTTTCATCACTCCACCATTGGCGGCCGTGCCTTCAGCTGCCTCTGCCTCAAGCTCTGGATTTCTCTCCCTAAACCACTCTGCCTCTCCCCCTCTCTCTCCTCCTTTAAGACGCTCCTTAAGACCTACCTCTCTGACCAAGCTTTTGGTCACCAGTCCTAATATCTCCTTATATGGCTCGGTGTCAAATTTTGTCTGTTAACACTCCTGTGAAGCGCCTTGGGACGTTTTACTATGTTAAAGGCACAAATTGTTGTATAATTAAGTGTTTGTTCTTTCTTGACAGGCTAGAGCTATGTTGGAAGGCTTTCTCCAAGATTCTGGTATGACTGTTGGTGCTATGAAGGGATCGGACCTGGCTGGGTTAGGGAGCTTGCTGTGTGCAATGAATGGTGGAGAAGTCAGCTCCTTGAGTGCTGCCACCTACAGGTAGAGACCATTTTACACAAAGCTTCAGCCCTACTTACTGTAGTGCGACGGATGGTTTGTTGAGGGCAAGGAATGGGAATAACTGCCAACACCGCAGGATTACCCTGGAGGCCCCAGGAATTGAAGATTAATCTCTAGGACGCTGCTGTGAGCAAACCCAGGAGAAAAATCATAGGAGCGATAACAAATATTGTGTGGTTTGTTTTGTTTTTCTTTGAACACTTATTTATTAGTTATAGAAAAAAATGGAGATGGGGATAAAAAAGGGCTGTTTGACCGAGTGGGGCAGTTGGAGGCGGGAGGTCATGTGATGAAGCCTTCAGGAATACTTCCAATCAGAGTTGGCAACCCTGGGCAGAAACCTGGTCGGAGGGCTTCAAACAGAGTTGGGGGCACTGATCTGGGAGGTGACAAAATGTTCAAGGAGGTTGGAGATGGCGATGTAACCATTGAGGCCAGAAGGGTCAAAGGTGGCATTTTCTGAGGAGGGGGTGATGGTGGTTTTAAAAGGGAGGGAGACCATACCTTTTTTATTCGTTTATGGGATGTGGGGGTCGCTGGCAAGGCCAGCATTTATTGCCCATCCCTAATTGCCCTTGAGAAGGTGGTGGTGAGCCGCCTTCTTGAACTGCTGCAGTCTGTGTAGTGAAGGTACTCCCACAGTGCTGTTAGGTAGGGAGTTCCAGGATTTTGACCCAGTGACGATGAAGGATCGGCGATATACTTCTAAGTCAGGATGGTGTGTGACTTGGAGGGGAACGTGGAGGTGGTGGTGTTCGCATGCGCTTGCTGCCCTTGTCCTTCTAGGTGGAAGAGGTCGTGGGTTTGGGAGGTGTTGCCGAAGAAGCCTTGGCGAGTTGCTGCAGTGCATCTTGTAGATGGTACACACTGCAGCCATGGTACGCCGGTGGTGGAGGGAGTGAATGTTTAAGGTGGCGGATGGGGTGCCAATCAAGTGGGCTACTTTGTCCTGGATGGTGTCGAGCTTCTTGAGTGTTGTTGGAGCTGCACTCATCCAGGCAAGTGGAGAGTATTCCATCACATTCCTTACTTGTGCCTTGTAGATGGTGGAAAGGCTTTGGGGAGTCAGGAGGTGAGACACTCGCCACAGAATACCCAGCCTCTGACCTGCTCTTGTTGCCACAGTATTTATGTGTCTGGTCCAGTTAAGTTTCTGGTCAATGGTGACCCCCAGGATGTTGATGGTGGGGGATTCGGCGATGGTGAAGCCATTGAATGTCAAGGGGAGGTGGTTAGACTCTCGCTCGTTGGAGATAGTCATTGCCTGGCACTTCTGTGGCGCGAATGTTACCTGCCACTTATCAGCCCAAGCCTGAACGTCGCCAGGTCTTGTTGCATGCAGGAATGGACTGCTTCATTATCTGAGGAGTTGTGAATGGCACTGAACACTCTGCAGTCATCAGCAAACATCTCCATTTCTGACCTTATGTTGGAGGGAAGGTCATTGATGAAGCAGCTGAAGATGGTTGGACCTAGGACACTGCTCTGAGGAACTCCTGCAGCGATGTCCTGGGGCTGTGATGATTGACCTTTGTGCTAGGTATGACTCCAGCCAGTGGAGAGTTTTCCCTCTGATTCCCATTGACTTCAATTTTACTAAGGCTCCTTGATGCCACACTCGGTCAAATGTTGCCTTGATGTCAAGGGCAGTCACTCTCGCCTCACCTCTGGAATTCAGCTCCTTTGTCCATGTTTGGAGCAAGGCTGTAATGAGGTCGGGAGCTGAGTGGTCTTGGCGGAACCCAAACTGGGCATTAGTGAGCAGGTTATTGGTGAGTTAGTGCCGCTTGATAACACTGTTGATGACACCTTTCGTCACTTTGCTGATGATTGAGAGTAGACTGATGGGGCGGTAATTGGCTGGATTGGATTTGTCCTGCTTTTTGTGGACAGGACCTACCTGGCCAGTTTTCCACATTGTCGGATAGATGCCAGTGTTGTAGCTGTACTGGAACAGCTTGGCTAGAGGCGCGGCTAGTTCTGATGCACAAGTCATCAGCACGATAGCCGGGATGTTGTCGGGGCCCACAGCCTTTGCTGTATCCAGTGTGTTCAGCCGTTTCTTGATATCACGTGGAGTGAATCGAATTGGCTGAAGTCTGGCTTCTGTGATGGTGGGGACCTCGGGTGTAGGCCTCGGGGCAATGATAAAATAGAACCATAAAAAGAAAAACTGTTGTGTGAAATAGGTCTATTTTAATAGGGCCCTTTGCCTTGATGTGTGGAATCTCTGCAAACCCCTCTGACTAGCATTTCCCTGTTTTCTGTTGCTCCAAGCACGGAAAGGCACGGAATTCCAGCTCAGTCAACTCCCCACATCCACCCAGGTGGTGAATGGAGCCTAGAGGCAGATTGAGCAGCAAGTCAGCCGAGGGTTTGCAGGTGAAGGGCCCTTGGAATGTATTAAGAGTACAGCAAGCCTCAAATATATAATTACTGATGGGGTGGTGGAAACAGAAAGAAAGAAAGACTTGCATTTCTATAGCGCCTTTCACGTCCACTGGATGTCCCAAAGTGCTTTACAACCAGTGACGTACTTTTTGAAGCCAATTTGCGCACACAAACAGCAATCTGATGATGGCCAGATAATCTGTTTTTGTTATGTTGATTGAGGGATAAATATTGGCCAGGATACCAGGGATAACGCCCCTGCTCTTCTTCAAAATAGTGCCATGGGATTTTTTATATTCACCTGGGAGGGTAGATGGGGCCTCGGTTTAACATCTCGTCTGAAAGACAGCAGCTCCGACAGTGCAGCACTCCCTCAGGACTTGAACCCACAACCTTCAGGACTTGGAGGCGAGAGTGCTATCCACTGAGCCACTGGCTGACACAGATTAAATAGTAGCTTTTGAAAGGGAATTGGATAAATACTTGAAGGAGAAAAAATTGCAGGGATATTGGGAAAAGAGTAGGGGAGTGGGACTAACTGGATTGCTCTTCAAAAGAGCCGGCGCAGACTTGATGGGCCAAATGGCCTCCTCCTGTGCTGTGCTATTCTAAGATTCTATGTGGAATATTATAATCTGATTCAGGCAATTTCACAGGATAATTTTCACAAGAGCCAGGTTAATGTAAAATTATGGATTTTGATTTTGCATCTGGCCACTTTTGACCTTTGGCTATTATGTCATGCAAAAAATATTTGAGATGGTTACATTTTCACAACAAACGGGCAGCTGTGAAATCTTTGAAAATAAGGGCCATGTGGGAATTTACAGTGTGTATACGTAATGATATAATTTGTGTGCGATTATTATCTGTCTATCTCCAGAAACAGCGGCAAGAAAAGTCCCTTTTGGTTTTTTGGTTGGCTTCCTCTTGATTTTACATTTTTATTAAATGACCCTGGGACCCTCCACTCTGCCTAGTTGCTTTGCGAGCATTCAGGATCAAACATGCAGTGTGGGGCTGGTGACACGTGTAGCTCAGACCGGGTAGGGGTGGCAGGTTCCCTTCCCCGCAGGATGTTTGTGAACTACAGTCCTCACTGTTTAAAATGGGCAGTCGTTTATAGGAACAGGAGTAGGCCATTGAGCCCCTCGAGCCTGTTCCGCCAGTCAATGAGATCATGGCTGATTTGCGATCTAACTCCATATACCCGCCTTTGCCCCATATTACTTAATACCTCTGGTTAACGGAAATCTATCAATTTCAGATTTAAAATTAACAATTGATCTAGCATTAACTGCCATTTCCAGAAGAGAGTTCCAAACTTCTACCACCCTTTGTGTGTAGAAGTATTTTCTAATTTCACTCCTGAAATGTCTGGCTCTAATTTTTAGACTATGTCCCCTAGTCATAGAATCCCCAACCAGCGGAAATAGTTTCTCTCTATCTATCCTATCTGTTCCCCTTAATATCTTGAAAACTTTGATCAAATTTATATTGGACACCAAGGGATATCCATTATCCATTTGAATTAACATCAGTTTCAAAGTTGCCGGCTACAGCCCCTTAAGCGTCCGTTTATTTCAGACAGAAGCAGTCATACTTTACTCACTGGATTTTTCTTTGATTAAATCCACCTCCATATCCAGTCCTCTCTTTGTACTTTTCTGTACTATGGAGTGTTGCACTCTGATCCTCTTGCCCAATTCACATTCCCGCAGGTTTTGCACTGCTAGTCATTGGCACCGGAAAGGCCATGGCTTCTTTTCTGCAAGAGTCTTCCCAATTTTTGTTCCTCCAGCCTTCATTCGCTTTGCTGTGACGTGGGAAGAATTGCGTTGTCCAAATGGAGGACCTCCGATGTAATATAATGGCCGCTATAACACCTGAAGAAGCAAAAGTTGACATTTCCACATTTTTTTTTATCCGGACCTATCTAGTCAGACGCAGACATGAAAGCTTTGTGCCACCATCTGACGCGCTCCCGTTGAAGAGGCTGGAAATCAGGGGGATGTGGCTGACTCGTTACGGTGTGGGGGTGGGGGGGAAGAAAGAGAAAGGAGAATAAACGTTCCTCGGATGTTATGCTGGCCATCGCGGATAGCGGGCAAATCGTGTTCGCACGAATGCTAACTCTTTTAACTCTGTTAAAGTGCCCCCTTTTTAAAGGGGCTCCAGCAATAAACTAAATTATACCAAATTTTAAGGAAATTTAACAGATTAGATTCAAATGTGGCTCCGGGTGTCGGATGCCCTCCTGTGCCCACTGGTCACGGAATGCCTCGAGCGTGCCAGGGGCAACCGGCTGCCAACGTAGCCGCGGAAGAGCGGCAAGCAGTCGGGCCGAACAGCCCCCGCACCAATGCTATAAGCGGTGGGGACTGTAGTTGGATTTTTACACCAAAATTTGCCTATTGTTGTCATGCTCTGGTGCCTGCCTGCCAATGACAGAATTAAATTTTACAGCGTACCGCGGTGGGATTTGAACTCGTGACCTCTGCTTGGCTAGCCCCGTGCACTCCTGACTGTTGAATCACACTCCGACTGTTGTGTTGTCTGCAGTGCTGCGGCTGCAAGGATTGGTGAGATCGCCTGCAAAGTGGAGGTCCTCCAGGAATTGCTGAAGAAAGCGAGAAATGGTTTTGGAAATGTCGCCGATTGGTACAACTTCATTCTGCAGGAGGTTGGAACAGTAGCAGGTCAGAGATTTAGCAAACTGGTGAGGCTGTGACGGTGGAGAAAGACCACGAGAGGGAATAGCCTGGGGAATAAAGACCAATAGAAACAGGACTTAGGAATGTAAGAGGTCAAGGAATGGGGAAAAGGCCATTGACCCCATCAAGCCCACTTCCCTCCTCCATGTATAATTTGCTGTATGACAGACTCAATCCCTCCCACCTAATCTGAGGACGGCACCAACTCTAAGTGGGTAAAACTCTTAGACCTAGAAATTTGTCTCCGGCAATTGCACAAAATGGGCGGTATCGGGTCGGCTGCCCGCTCCACGCAACGCCTGAACTGATCTGATACCGCCCGTTTTGCATACCGCCCGAGACGGACGAATTTCTAGGCCCAAAATTCCTCCCGCCCCTTGGGTAATAAAGATCAATTGCAGTTTTTTTAATGGGATGGGATTAACTCAAGTTTTAAAAACAAAAACTGAAATTGTGCAAAATGATGGAGAAAATGAAAAACGCGAAATTGGTACGCAAGAAAACCTGAAATGAGGCGACGAAAGCATTGAACTGAAGGAAGAACGGAGCTGAGGAACAGGAAGAGGTGAATAACTCCAGGGTCATACTGAGTTACACAGAACAGGAATCTTTTGGGTTCAAACCCCAGTCTGCGCTGTGTTGGGTGGCAGTCGGAGGTGAGACAATTGGCCTCAGTGCCTCTGAGTTAAGGAAGGGAATTGATTGGTACAGTGGCTCCTACTGGAAAGAGAAACTTGGAGGCTGATGGTTAAGGATTGATAGAGCTTGACCTGGGGGCAAAATAGGGTGTGTGTGGGTATGGGTGTGGGCAGTGGGTGGTTGTAGGGGATGTATGTGGGTGGTGGTTGGTGTTTGTGTGAGTGGGTTAGGTTAGGGGTGGGTGTGGTGGTGGGTGTTGGCTGGGTGGGGGAGGAGAGAGAGAGATGCTAAATAGTTGGGAGAGAGTGGGAAAGAGGGAGCTCTTCATCTAATGGGAGTTCTTATGGAGCGATTCATTGTTTAACAGAAGAACATTTTATATGCTGATAATATGAAATGTCCACCAATCCTTTACTGAAATGTGAACTTGGGCTGTGGGTGACACTGGCAAGGCTGCATTTATTGCCCATCCCAAGTAACCTTGAGGGAGTGAGTCAACCATGTGTGGGATGGTGTTACGTGTAGGATAGACCGGTCCCCTTCCCTGACGGACACAAGTGAACCCGTTGAGTTATTACGACATCCCAGCAGCTTGCAATGGTTTGTTTCCTGGTGTGAGCCCCAAGCCCACAACTTTCCAGAATGACTGAAATGGATTACACAGCTTGCCAAGAGGAGTGGGCATGCAGTGGCAATGAGCTACAGAGATGATTAGTTCATTCAAGTAAGGATACTGTTAGGAAGGTGAATTTTTGTGATATTACAGACCAAGGCCGCAATCCTGTGCCTGTAGCCAAGAATGAATTCACACGCCAATAAACACTTGCAGATTTATTAACGGTGGAATGAACCTGAACATTGTGGTGTATGTAACTTGTTCCACCTTAAGAGAACTTAAACCTGTTCCACCTTAAGAGATGTACTACTTTCTCTGGCTGCTGTATACGGTAATACCGGTGGTGACCACACCGGTATATAAGTGCTGTGTAGTAATTTGCTGGGTAGTACAGCCCTAACCTCCGAATAGTAAAGACCTATTGAAAAGTTATTCTTGTAGTCTGTGTCAGTAATTGACCTTAAATATAACTGGAACACACAGACTTAACAAACCTACTCACAGCCAATGATGGAGATAACTGCGGTCATGGAGGATACGCACATCACAGCCAAGTCAGCCCTCCAGAAGCCCACCTTCTACATCTCCCAACTACTACAACAACAACAACTTGTATTTATAAAGCGCCTTTAACGTAGTAAAACGTCCCAAGGCGCTTCACAGGAGCGTTATCAAACAAAATTTGACACCAAGCCACATAAGGAGATATTAGGACAGGTGATCAAAAACTTGGTCAAAGAGGTAGGTTTTAAAAAGCGTCTTAAAGGAGGAGAGAGCGGCAGAGAGGTTTAAGGAGGGAATTCTAGAGCTTGGGGCCTTGGCAGCTGAAGGCACGGCCGCCAATGATGGAGCGATTGAAAATCGGGGATACGCAAGAGGCCAGAATTAGAGGAGCGCAGAGATCTCGGAGGGTGTAGGGCTGGAGGAAGTTACGGAGGTGAGCTAGGTTTTAACTCGCAGCACGCTGGTCTTGTTTTTAAGCTTGACTAAATGGCCATTTCACCCCCTCCGTGATTCTACTCCCACTCTCAACCTCCATTCTGACATCTCGAGTGGTACAGAAAACACCAAAAGAGCCCGGTCACCAACACAACAGCATCGAGTCTCCAGTTTAGAGTGATAAAGCAGATCTCAATGTAAACATGTGAAAGCCTGGCCTTACAAGCTTTGGCACAGACACACTGTCAATCTTTCAATTTTAGGTTTAACAACAGAACTTAATATAAACGAAACATAGTATAGGATATAATTCATTATTTCGTGTTCTTAACTATTACTTTTGGAAGTAATTTTAACCAACTCTCCAGACGGGCAAGTCCCAGGATTGGGGGACACTGGTTTTACAGCCCGCCCAGTATTGCTCTCGATTCACCTCAATGGAGAGTAAAATCAGGCAGCATTGTCCCCGATTCCATCAGTTTCCCAATGGGCAGGTTAGGTTAACATGATCCCTAAATTAATCTCTAACAACATCATGACAACAAAATGGTTGCTTGAAGTTTCTGCTAAATGCTTGTGTATCTGCGACAGCAATGGAACGTGACCCTGTTTCTGTGACCGCCCTCGGTGTGACGAGAAACCTGTTGCCACCAGCCAGGTACTGAGGGAGGCCACCAGCCAGGTACTGAGGGAGGCCACATTCGGAGATCTGGTCCTTGTGCATTGACGCAACAGTTGGCCAGATGGAAGGGAGCGTTGCCCATTTCATAAGAAATAGGAGCAGGAGTCGGCCATTCGGCCATTCAATAAGATTATGACTGATCTACCGCAACTCCACCTTCCCGAGTTATCCCTATATCCTTTGATTCCCTTAATATCCAAAAATCTATCGCTGTCTGCCTTGAATATACTCAACGACTGAGCCTCCACAGCCCTCTGGGGTAGAGAATTCCAAAGATTCACCACCCTCAGTGAAGAAATTTCTCCTCATCTCAGTCCGAAATGGCCGACCTCTTATTCTGAGACTGTGACCCCTGGTTCTAGATTCCCCAGCCAGGGGAAACATCCTCCCTGCATCTATCCTGTCAAGCCCTGTAAGAATTTTATTTCAAAATTGGTCACTTGAACTTCCAACTAACAAGACACTGGCCTGTGAAACAGCCACCCGAACCACGGCTCTTGGTAACAGGAAATTTAAAGCCAACGAGAAGCCTCCAAAATTGCTATTATTTTTAAAGAAAGAGTTTGGCCGTGGCTCAGTAGAAACATGCACCATCCCATGAGATACAGACCAGGATGGTTCCAGGTTTGATTTCAGTCTGATCTCAGACAGGCCAGCTGTGGGAACGGTACAGTGTCCACAGGGGGTGGGGGGTGGTGGAGGAGGAGAGAAATCAGTCCGGGTTCCTGCTCCTAATTACCATCGAGTGACACCCCCTCCCCCGTCCTCTGGCTAGAGAGTCGAACTGCATGTAACAGATGGGAATAGAATTGGACTCGGCTGTCATACTCTCCGTCACTGAGCTCAGAACAGTTCTTTGCTATCGCCAGCCAATCACTCAAACCAATACAAAGTATTACACAGTTTTTACAGCACAGAAACAGGCCCTTCGGCCCAACAGGTCCATGCCGGTGATGATGCTCCACACGAGCCTGTAGGAGGGGAAATTTACAATTGGTACTCGGGTAAACTCACTTTTGAAACAACTTGTTGTCCTCCAGCAGAAGAAGGTTTAATTAAAATGACCCGTTAATTAGAACCCAAAGTGGCTGAAATAAACTGAGCCCATTGAGAAAGGGGCCAGTGTTGGGTCATGCTCAGAGTTTAGGCTGCTCATTGTTTATTGTGCTTCTCCTCTTCACAGCTGGGATGAGCAAAGAGGAGATAAGGATCCTGAATGAAGACCTGATGCCATACTTTCAGCCGGAGGCAATAGCTGCTCTACCCAGTGATGTATTTAAAGTGAGTAGAGAAGGCACACCGAGCTCTTCCTAAATCCTAACCCGACTGTGAGCAGCGTACGGTATCGGATCAAGACCGTTATTATTTTCAGCCTGAAGTTTTTCTTTGATTTTAGCGATGCAGAGGATTCTTTGAAATTTGAATGCAAAATTGGTTATTTTTGATGCTCTCCCACTCTCTGAGTGATCTAATGAGTTACAGCTAGCAGTGGGGAAGTGTCTTCACTCTGTTACTGGACATAGCCATACGCTTCACTTCAGACACTTGTAGCAGATGAACAACATAAAATGCCTCATTGAGTGGGGAAGTTGCTGGCTACACACTGGTTTCTTAAAACGTCCATAAATGTTAGCAAAACAAGAACTGATTTTGGTTGGGATGTATTTTCCAAAATCTGGCTCCAATTTACATTACGAGAGATCATAAAACTGTCTTTTTAATTTATTCTCGGGATATGGGCGTCGCTGGCAAGGCCAGTATTTTTTCCCCATCCCTAGCTGCCCTTGAGAAGGTGGTGGTGAGCCGCCTTCTTGAACCGCTGCAGTCTATGTGGTGAAGGTACTCCCACAGTGCTGTTAGGGAGGGAGTTCCAGGAGTTTGACCCAGTGACAATGAAGGATCGGTGATATATTTCCAAGTCAGGATGGTGTGTGACTTGGAGGGAAACTTGGAGGTGGTGGTGTTCCCATGTGCCTGCTGCCCTTGTCCTTCTAGGTGGAAACAGTCACAGGTTTGGGAGGTGCTGCCGAAGAAGCCTTGGCAAGTTGCTGCAGTGCATCTTGTAGATGGTACACACTGCAGCCACGGTACGCCGGTGGTGGAAGGAGTGAATGTTTAAGGTGGTGGATGGGGTGCCAATGAAGCGGGCTGCTTTGTCCCGGATGGTGTCGAGCTTCTTGAGTGTTGTTGGAGCTGCACTCATCCAGGCAAGTGGAGAGTATTCCATTACACTCCTGACTTGTGCCTTGTAGATGGTGGAAAGGCTGCCAAACATAAAATGATGAATCGCTGCAGCGATTCATTCAGTGTGCGGGGGAAGACCGACGACTCCCTCCACACATACCCAAAGTAGCGACTCAAATTTTGGGGGAATTGCAAATGCAAAGGAAGATCCTATTACATTGTGGCTCCCAGGAGCATCAACAAAACAATCCAACGTTAGTGGAGTAGAAAAAGAAAGATTTGCATTTCTATAGCGCCTTACCCAAACTCCGGACGTCTCAAAGCGCTTTACAGCCAATGAAGTATTTTCGAAGTGTAGTCGCTGTTGTAATGTGGGAAACACGGTAGCCAATTTGTGCACAGCAAGCTCCCACAAACAGCAATGAGATAATGACCAGATCATCTGTTTTAGTGATGTGTGTTGGGGGATAAATATTGGCCCAGGACACCAGGGATAATGCTCCTTCTCTACTTCGAAATAGTGCTGTGGAATCTTCATTTCCACCTGAGAGAGCAGACGGGGCCTCGGTTTAACATCTCATCCAAAAGACGGCACCTCCGTCAGTGCAGCACTCCCTCGTCACTGCACTGGGCGTGTCAGCCTGGATTATGTGCTCAAGTCTCTGGAGTGGGATGTAAACCCACAACCATCTGACTCCAAAGCAAGTGTGCTACCAACTGAGCCACAGCTGAGTATCACAAGGAATGGTGGATTCACGATCGATAGACGGGTAATTTGTGTGTTTTTTTTTGTAGGAGCTCTCTCCGAAGCAGCTAGCAAACCTCGGGCCTGAGAATGCAGCCGTTGTCACAGAGTCCCAGAAAGCTGCACTGAGCCCGGAACAGAGTTCCAGCCTGCGAGCAGCAGCAGATGGAGCCAATTTAAATGAGATGCTTCCCTCTACTTGTCCAGTCACAGATAGTGAGTGTTATAACTCTTTCTGTGCCGAGCTGTAAATGTCCTATTGTGTATACATCTGATACCTGTGGTTACAAAACAGGGATTCGTCATTAAACTTAATTTCCAAAACTCTGCTGCCCATATCCTAACTCGCACTGAGTCCCATTCACCCATCGCCCCTGTGCTCGCTGACCTACATTGGCTCCTGGGCCAACAGCGCCTCGATTTTAAAATTTTCACCCTTGTGTTCAAATCCCTCCATGGCCTTGTCCCTCCCTATCTCTGTAACCTCCTCCAGCCCTACAACCCTCTGAGATCTCTGCACTCCTCCAATTCTGGCCTCTTGCGCATCCCCAATTTTCATCGCTCCACCATTGGCGGCCATGCCTTCAGCCTTCAAGGCCCTAAGCTCTGGAATTCCTTCGCTCTGGAATTCCCTCTCCGCCTCGCTACCTCTCTCCTCCTTTTAAGATGCTCCTTAAAACCTACTATTATGTCCGTGTGTAATTGAGACACGGACTGCAGGAGTTGGTTACAACAGGTCTTTACTGAGTGGAGACAAACTGGAACTACTATGCAAAGTTACTACACAGGCTTATATACAGGGGTGGTCACTACTGGTACTGCAGTATACAGGGGCTGCAGAATATAGTTCCTTCTGCAAAGTACATACACTACAATTCCTCCCCTTTTAGCGAAACAGTACATAACATTCGATTAATAATTAAATAACATATTTACAATCACAGTTGCTAGATACATTAGCTGAAGTTAAGCAATTATAAGTTCAGTCTTTGAGGAGGCTTCTTGATTCTGTCTGGATAACGCCTCTTTGGGGTATCAGGTTCTTCTGGCAAAGTTGATTCGGGATCAACGTCGTTGTTTGGTTCGTCTGCTTCCAATATCACTGATTCTGAGGTAGATGCAATTGGTACTTCGGTTTCATCACCAGGTGTATCGGATCGTGGTGTGGAATTGACGTTTTTCAGTGACTCTAGAATCTGGTCAGCATGGCGTCTTACAATGCTCTCTCCAACATCCACGGTATACATTAGGGGTCCTTGCTGTGTGCAGATCGTTCCTGGCTGCCATTTCTCTGTGCGGTAGTCCCGGGCCAAAACTGGTTGACCTATCTTAAAACTCCTGGTCGGTCTTTCATTCATATTCTGAAACTGCCTGTTCTCCACATCTCTTCTGATGTTTGGCTTAACCAAATCCAAGCGGCATCGTAGTCTTCGATTGAAGAACATCATGGCTGGAGTTTGGTTGGTAACCGCATGTGTTGCATTCCGGTAGGCAAACAAGAAGTTATCCACCTTGTGTTGTAGGGGTATGTCTTCATTACACATTGCCTTGATAGCCGCCTTGAATGTTTGAACGAACCTCTCAGCCAATCCATTGGTGGCTGGATGATATGGGACGGATGTGTAATGCTTAACACCATTGTTCTTTAAGAACCTCCGGAACTCTTCAGACACACAAACTGTGGTCCATTGTCGGAGCAAATCTGTTCAGGCAGCCCATTTCTGGCGAATATGGTTCGTAAGACTGTGATAGTTTTTTCTGTGGTGGTTGAGGACATTTTTATTACCTCTGGCCACTTTGAATGTGCATCCACCGCAATTAAAAACATCGAGTCCATAAATGGACCAGCAAAATCAATGTGCACCCTTTGCCATGGAGATGATGGCCACTCCCATGGATGTAGAGGGGCTTGTTGGTGGGGCGTTTTGGACCTTCTGGCATCCTGTACAGCTCTTGGTCATCTCTTCGATTTCTCTATCGATTCCCGGCCACCACACAAACGCTCTGGCTAAGTTCTTCATTTTTACCCCTCCCAGATGACCCTCATGAAGCTCATTGAGCACTCTATCCTTCAATTTGGGTGGAATTACTACTCTGGATCCACACATCAAGGTTCCTCTGCACACTGACAGCTGTTCTCTTCTCGGCGAGAATGCTGGCAACAGTGGTTCGCCATGTGCTGGCCATCCCTTCACCGTTAAATCATAGACCCAGGAGAGTGTCAGGTCATTTCGTGTTTCCTTTTCTATGTTTGCATTCGTCACAGGTAGACATTCGACTATGGTCGAGTGGAATATCTCCACAGGATCCACTGCCAGTGCTTCTTCCACCGTCGGCAACGGTAGGCGCGACAATCCATCAGCATTCCCATGCTGTTTAGTTCCTTTGTACTCGATGTCATATTGGTGTGCTCCTAGGAAAAGGGACCACCTCTGTAGCCGTTGTGCTGTCATTATCGGGACGCCCGTCTGAGGGTTGAAAATGGAGACAAGAGGTTGATGATCAGTTAGTAGAGTAAATTTCTGACCGTGCAGGTAGTGATTGAACTTCTTCACCCCCCACACCAGGCTGAGGGCCTCTCTGTCAATCTGGGCGTAGTTACGCTCGGCTGAAGTTAACGAGCGTAACGCAAAAGCTATCGGCCTCTCTGAACCATCAAGGAATTTATGTGACAGTACCACTCCAATGCCGTAGGGAGACGCATCACATGCCAGTCTTATCGGTAGTGATGGGTTGTAGTGAGCCAATACTTCTCTTGAAGTGATTAGGTCTTTACTCTTCTGAAAGGCCCGCTTACATTCGTCGCTCCATTTCCATGCTACTCCAGTTTGTAGTAGGGCGTTCAGTGGGTGCAGAATTGTGGACAAATTCGGCAAAAACTTATGGTAGTAATTCACCAATCCGAGGAATGACCTCAGTTGCGAGACATTTTCAGGCGCTGGAGCCTTAACCACCGCTTCAATTTTGTCAGGGGACTTATGTAACCCCGCTTCATCAATCACGTGGCCACAATACGATATCTGTTTCTTAAAAAACTCGCACTTGGGGCGATTGGCTCATAGCCCATGTTCTCTCAGTCTAGTGAGCACCTGCTCTAGGTTGGCAAGGTGTTCACTGTCATCTTCACCTGTCACTAGGATGTCGTCCAAGTAACACTGAGTCCCCGGAATCCCTTGCAGGACTTGTTCCATCGCTCTTTGCCATATCGTCGGAGCTGATGCTACTCCGAATACCAGTCGATTATACTGGTAAAGACCTTTGTGAGTGTTTATTGTGAGATACTTCCTAGAGGATTCTTCAACCTCCATCTGCAAATATGCTTGTGCTAGGTCAATTTTTGTAAAACGCTTCCCTCCAGATAGTGAGGCGAAAATATCTTCTATCCTCGGGAGAGGATATTCTACTGTGTGAAGGACTGGGTTCACTGTCACCTTGAAGTTCCCACAGATGCGAACCTTCCTTGGCTCCTCAGACTTATTGTTTAACGTTTTCTTCATGACGGGAACGATGGGTGTCGCCCACTCGCTCCAGTCTACCTTGGATAACATGCCTGCATTCTCCAGCTCTGCCTCGACGGCTGGGCGAATTGCATACGGTACCGGTCTTGCTTTGAAAAACTTGGGAATTGCATTCTCTTCTATTTTTATCGAGGCGGTTACGCCTTTAAGAGTTCCCAGTTCTTGTTGAAATACCTCTTTGGCGTTAGCTAAGATTTTTGACAATCGTCCAGGTGTGACGTCGTCATCCTTTTTACCAGCCACTGTCAGTGCCTGAATGGAGTGCCAGTCTAAACTTATCTTTCTGATCCATTCAGGTCCCAATAACGGTGGTCCACCATCTTGTAGTATGTACAGATACAATTTCTGTATTTCCTCGCCGTTGTATTCAACAAGCACCCTTATTTTCCCTCTGGGGTATACTTTCTGCCCCGTATACGTCTTCAAGACAATGGATGTCTCTTTCAAGGGTATGTGTGAGAATAGCCGCTCGTAGTCTCGTCGATTCATGACGGTCAGGGCTGATCCTGTATCCAATTCCATTTTGACTTGGGACCCTGCTATCGTGGTTCGGTGATCCTCTTTTGCGATTACGTTGTGAAGTTTGAGACAGCTTAGTCTCTTGTTCCCGGATTCACTATCGCTCTTCTGGTCTTCGGAACTACTGTCCGTCATCTTTTGTACTTTCCTGTACTGTTCCTTAGTAGCCTTTTTGTTGTCGTTAGTCTTCTTCCCAGACCTGCAAACTCGTGCAATGTGTCCCATCTTTCCGCATTGCCTGCATATTTTGTCCTTGGACCAGCAGTCCTTCTGGTCATGGGTTGTTCTGCCACAGCGATAACATTTTTCAAATCCCCGTGTCATTTTGTGGGTGCCGTATTCCTGTGGCTTTTGCTGTATTTCCGCAGCTCCCCTTGCTGCTTCGTACGATACTGCCGCGCTGAAAGCCTTATCTAGCGTCAGCTCTTTCTCTGAGAGTAACCTCTTCTGGGTTCCTTCACTCAGGAGTCCACAGACAAATTTGTCCCGTAGAGTATCTGTCAGTCCTGCTCTGAACTGGCAGTGCTTTGATAGCTTGCGTAGTTCCGTAAGGTAATCAGCATTGCTCTCATCTTTATGCTGATTTCTCCTGTGGAATTTAAATCTTTCTGCTATCAGCAGCGGTGTAGGATTTAGGTGTTCCTGTAGGATATCAACAATTTCGTTAAAACTCTTCGCCATCGGTTTGGCTGGAGTGATCAGGTTCCGCAATAGGCCGTACGTTCTTGCGCCCATTAAGTTTAGTAGTACCGATGCCTTTTTCTCATCGGCTACTTCGTTTGCCTTGCAATACACTTCGACTCTATTGCATTATTGAAGGCAGTGATATTGCCAGTCTTCGGCATCTTGGAAATCTAAGATGGCGCCTCCCGCGCTTTGCCTTCTTCCCCGATTTAACAAAATGGCGCCTCCCGCGCTTTCCGTCTTCAGCGCTGTTGCTGGCATTTTATGCCTTGATGGCGACGCCCTATGGTCTTCGCGCACTTTCCCCCCCCCCCCCCGCGCTGCTGCTAACGCCACTCTCCGCGGTTCCCGTGGCAAACTGCAGCTCCTCGTGGCTTTCTGCGCTTCTAATTTCTTTTATTTTCCCGTCATCAGAGCAACCCTACGGGACACTTTCCTCCCTCTTCTCGGGTCTGTACGCTGCCCGGCTTCGTAGCACTCTCTCTCTCTTCCCGACGATGCTGCTCGGCCCCGTTGAAAAGCCACCCGATCGAGCTCTAGCCCGCCGCAGCCCAGGAAGGATCAGTGTACTACCTGCCACCAGCCCGATTAGCTGGAACACCATAGACAGGATAACCAAGCCCCGCTCTCGACAGCCTCTCCTGCAAATCTTCAACTCCGATGAATCAGAGGCGGTTGCCCACGGTCGACGCCCGTTTCTTCTGTTTGTTTTTTTTTCTTTCTTCCTTCTGGCCTCGACCTCTAACAACTTCGCTTCAGGGATGGATCCCCATGAGGTGGTGCAGAACTGTAGGTAAGTTCGGATCTGCTCGTCGCCAGTATTATGTCCATGTGTAATTGAGACACGGACTGCAGGAGTTGGTTACAACAGGTCTTTACTGAGTGGAGACAAACTGGAACTACTATGCAAAGTTACTACACAGGCTTATATACAGGGGTGGTCACTACTGGTACTGCAGTATACAGGGGCTGCAGAATATAGTTCCTTCTGCAAAGTACATACACTACACCTACCTCTTTGGCCAAGCTTTTGGTCCCCTGTCCTAATGTTTCTTTCTTTGGCTCAGTGTCAGTATTTGAATGGTTATGCTCCTGTGAAGAGCCTTGGGATGTTTTACTGTGAAAAAGGTGCTATATAAATGTAGGTTGTTGTTGAAACCTCCATCAACAGATAAAAGTTTTACACAGTGAGTTGTTGTGATCTGGAACGCATTGCCTGAAAGGGCGATGGAAGCAGATTCAATAGTAACTTTCAAGAGGAAATTGGATAAATACTTGAATGAGGAAAGAGCAGGGGGAGTGGGACTAATTGGATAGCTCATTCAAAGAACCAGCACAGGTACGATGGGCCGAATGGCCTCCTTCTGTGCTGTAAGATTCTATGATTATTAAATATGAATTACTTTTGGAGATTAAAAGAAACATCACAAAATGCTGGAACTGTGAAATAAATGTTCGGTAAGATACGTTTCTGTGTTGCACTGATTAATGTGCCTTCCATTTCTAATACTTCCTTTGTGTTAATTACATTTCTTAACAGGTTCGACTTTCCGTGGTGGAAATTGCCTCTTGCTTTGGGCTGCCTGTACCATCCTGTATTTTATTGCCTGAGGACCAGTCTACTGACGAGGACCAGTGTTCCAACACACAATATTTGTACATTGTAATCCTTTAACGGTGTAGATACAAGTGTGAATGTATCGCTGCTAAACTGTAAAGTGAAAGGCTAAAGAATTTTTGGAGAGCTGAATAAGCATTCATGTTATGTTTTAAGATCACAAATGCCGACCATCTCTTGATTGGTTCCCATCGTTGTGTTAATTTGTCACTGCATTATGCTCCTACTGAACTGAACCTTCTAACAGGAGCAGATTGCAGCCTAGCTAGGGGCCTAGGAAGGTTTTTATTTGTACTCTGGATGTGGGCCATGCTAGCCATGTGTTGCTTATCCCTAGTTGCTTTGAGGGCATTCAAAGTCAACCACATAATCTAGTGCTGGCGTCATGTGTAGGGTTTGGCAGGTTCCCTCGCTAAAGGACATTAGTGAACCAGTTGGTTTTTTTAATGACAAACTGGCAGATTTCATGGTCGTTTTCTGGTGCCAGTGTACAAACGACCAGATTTAAGAAGACATAAGAAATAGGAGCAGGAGTAGGCCATTTAGCCCCTCGAGCCTGCTCCGCCATTCAATAAGATCATGGCTGATCTTCGACCTCATCTCCACTTTCCTGCACTATCCCCATATCCCTTGATTCCCTTAATATTCAAAAATCTATCGATCTCTGTCTTGAATATATTCAACGACTGAGTCTCCACAGCCCTCTGGGGTAGAGAATTCCAAAGATTCACAACCCTCTGAGTGAAGAAATTTCTCCTCATCTCAGTCCTAAATGGCCGACCCCTTATTCTGAGACTGTGACCCCTGGTTCTAGACTCCCCAGCCAGGGGAAACATCCTCCCTGCATCTACCCTGTCAAGCTCTCTCAATGTTATACGTTTCAATGAAATCACCTCTCATTCTTCTAAACTCTAGAGAATATAGGCCTAGTCTACTCAATCTCTCCTCATAGGACAATCCCCCCATCCCAGGAACCAGTCTGGTGAACCTTCATTGCACTCCCTCTATGGCAAGTATATCCTTCCTTGGGTAAGGAGACCAAAACTATACACAATACTCCAGGTGTGGTCTCACCAGGGCCCTATATAATTGCAGTAAGACTTCTTTACTCTTATACTCCAATCCTCTTGTAATAAACATACCATTTGCTTTCCTAATTGCTTGCTGTACCTGCATGTTAACTTTCAGTGATTCGTGTACAAGGACACCCAGGTCCCTCTGAACACCAACGTTTCCCAATCTCTCACCATTTAAAAAATACTCTGCTTTTCTATTTTTCCTACCAAAGTGGATAACTTCACATTTCTCCACATTATATTCCATTTGCCATGTTCTTGCCTACTCACTTAGCCTGTTTATATCCCCTTGAAGCCTCTTTGCACCCTCCTCACAACTTACATTTATTAAAACAAAAAGAAAATACTGCAGATGCTGGAAATCTGAAATAAAAACAAAATGCTGGAGATACTCAGCAGGTCAGGCAGCATCTGTGAAGAGAGAAACAGAGTTAACGTTTCAGGTCGATGACTCTGTTTCTCTCTTCACAGATGCTGCCTGACCTGCTGAGTATCTCCAGCACTTTCTGTTTTTATTACATTTATTAAATGCAGTTTCACAACGTGCCCTCATGAGATTTGACCTGATGAACTCTGGGTTGCTGGATTGTGCGATAGGAACCTTGTAAGCTCAAAGTAGAGAAATCATATCAACTGACAGGTCGAATGAGATATTGTGGCCAACACGCCCCTGTAGGAGGAAGAACTTGCAGTTCTATTGCACCGTGTGTAACCTCAGGATGTTCCCAAGCACTGAACAGCCAATGAAGTACTTTTTGAACTGTTGTAATGTAGGCAACACGGCAGCCAATTTGCACACAGCAAGGTCCCACAAACAGCAATGTGATAATGACCAGATAATCTGTTTTAGTGATGTTGATTGAGGGATAAATATTAACCAGAACACCGGGGATAACTCTCCTCTTTTTCGAAAAGTACCATGGGATCTTATACATCCACCTGAGAGAGCAGACAGCGCCTCAGTTTAGCATCTCATCCACAAGGCAGCACCTCCAACAGTACTGCACTGTTAGCCGAGATTATGTGCTCACGTCTCTGGAGTGGGGCTTGAACCCGCGACCTTCTGACTCAGAGGCGAGAGTGCCACCCACTGAGCCAAGCCTGACACATTTCTGGGCAGTCATATTGCCTAACATTAGATATTGGAAGGATAAACACAAAATGTGGAGAACCTAGCTCCCCTTTTGTGCTCCTGCCAAATGACCCAGTTCTCTGTGTCCTGATTTCCTGTTTACATTGTGGGACAATTGGAGACCATACCCAAACAAACTATACATTCAAGATCTGCACGTTATTTTTTGCCCCTCTACTTACCATGACTGTAGTGTATGTACCCGTCTACCTTTAAGGGAACTATTGAATGTAACCGTTCACCTTTAAGGGAACTACTTTAGGTGTGGCACTATTTGTTTGGCTTCTGTATACTGTAATACCGATAGTGACCACACCAGTATATAAGTGTTGTAGCAGGATTTCTGGGGCAGATTCGCCCGGACCTTCGAATAGTAAAGACCTGTTTTGTTTGTTACTTCTGAAGTCTGTGTATTTATTAACTGCACAAACCACAGACTTTACAATGACTGACACAGGAAGGTGCAAGACCGCTACTGGGTCGGGGAGGGCATGAGTGGTCATTGGGAAATGGTATCCCTGTTTCCTTCTTCCCTTCCCCATTCCACCCACCCCTAATGATCAGTTTCAAAAACACTTGAGTCGGCAGTTTTCCAAAGTGAGCAGACGCTGATTCAGCTGCAAATCCCACAGAATTCAACATTCAAGTATCTATTAGGCAGGACATCAGGTTGGGGCTGGGCTCTGATCTTCCATTAACAACAACTTGCATTTATATAGCACCTTTAACGTAAAATGTCCCAAGGCACTTCACGGGTGATTATCGGGCAAAATTTGACACCGAGGAGATATTAGGACAGGTGACCAAAAGCTTGGTCAAAGGGGTAGGTTTTAAGGAGCATCTTAAAGGAGGAGAGAGAGACGGAGAGGTTTAGGGAGGGAATTCCAGAGCTTGAGGCCCAGGCAGCTGAAGGCACGGCCGCCAATGGTGGAACGATGAAAATCGGGGATGCACAAGAGGCCAGAATAGGAGGAACACAGAGATTTTGGAGTGTTGTAGAGCTGGATGATAGTTTTAGCAATAAAATATATAATTGCATTGGCAAAAAATTCAAATAATCACAAGGTCACAAACCTTTGGTTGTTCAGTTTTATATTTTATTGTCCAGTAGCTCTCCCTTGTGTACCCCAAGTGATAATTTGGATTTCCCGTATTAATATGGATGTATATTTTTGTGTTAAATTGCACATGGGGAGGAGTGAGTTAGGCACCCAATCTGTCACCTCAGTGAATCCCACATAGACTAATATTTTGAATGTTTTGTTGACCATGAAGTCCTACATAGAATGGTTTTTGGGCAGCTTCAAGCCAGTTGCTGCTAGGCATAGGCATACCTGGACAAACTGCCCATAATGTCACTCAGCGAGGCCGCAGGATGGATGGTCTGGGGAAAAGTCAAGATCTTGCGACTTCCAATGGAGGAAGCACTTTCTGCAGAACTGCCTTCTGTTCCCTACTGAGGGATGAACACACAGTGACCTCAAAATGGGTGTACTTTCTACTTACTGATGCAGCTTTAAGAATGTGATGGACGACACTGATTTGAGAGGTTTTTTAAAAAAAAACTCCATGTGGAAATCTGAACGTTTGCAAAAGACATGAATGGATTCTACATTTGGAGCCTCCAGCTCTTCAATTTGCATTTTCTGTCCTGTTTGTAAATGGTCATTAGCTTGTCGCTGCTGAAAATGTGTGATGGCATGTAAATCATGGGATGTAAATATAGATTAACATTCACTTTGCATTTGTTCTGCTCTTGTACTGACTGAACTGAAGATTTGCTGTTCTTGGATTTACACAAGTGGCATTGAACCTCCATGTGTAAAATATATGTCAATTATCAGCCTAGATTATCTGCTCAAGTCTCTGGTGTGGGACTCTGAACACACAACCTGTTTCAGAGGGGAGAGTGTTACCAACTGAGCCAAGGCTGACACTACCAGAGGCCATGCCCACACTGCAGATCCTGTTTCAAGTGGATGAATATTGGTATCAGTGGCGGGGGGCGGGAAAGTTGCAAGATCCAACAAGGGACCAAACTATCAAATTTGGTTGTTCTGGCCATCACAAATGTGGTCCACTGTAAAAAATGGGTAATCTGGCTGACGGCTCATATTTACATCCTGCGCTTGCTCTGTGCTACCCCAGAAATTCACAAAAATAAGCACTTTTTTATTAATGAAGTGAATAGAAAAGCAGAATATTTTTTAAAAGGTGGGAGATTAGTAAATGTTGGTATGTAGAGGGATTTGGGTGTCCTTGTACAGGAATCACTGAAAATTAACATGCAGGTACAGCAAGCAATTAGCAAAGCAAATGGTATGTTGGCCTTTATTACAAGAGGATTTGGGTATAAGAATAAAGACATCTTACTGGAATTATATAGGGCCCTGGTGAGACCACACCTGGAGTATTGTGTACAGTTTTGGTCTCCTTACCTAAGGAAGGATATACTTGCCATAGAGGGAGTGCAACAAAGGTTCACCAGACTGATTCCTGGGATGGGGGATTGTCCTTTGAGGAGAGATTGAGTAGACTAGGCCTATATTCTCTAGAGCTTAGAAGAATGAGAGGTGATTTCATTGAAACGTATAACATTCTGAGAGAGCTTGACAGGGTAGATGCAGGGAGGATATTTCACCTGGCTGGGGAGTTTAGAACCAGGGGTCACAGTCTCAGAATAAGGGGTCGGCCATTTTTGACTGAGATGAGAAATTTCTTCACGCGGAGGGTGGTGAATCTTTGGAATTCTCTACCCCAGAGGGCTGTGGAGGCTCAGTTGATGAGTATATTCAAGGCTGAGATTGATAGATTTTGGGGTACTAAGGGAATCAGGGGATATGGGGATAGTGCAGGAAAGTGGAGTTGATGTAAGAGTTCAACCATGATCTTATTGAATGGCGGAGCAGGCTCGAGGGGATGTATGGCCTACTCCTATTTCTTATATTCTTTATCCCAAAGTGCTTTACAACAAATAAAGTACTTGTTTTGATTTGTAGTCACTGTTGCAATGTAGGAAAACACATCTCAATACTTACATGTCAGAATTTCAATCAGCCCACAAGGGGTTGATGTATTCTTTTCAGAAAGCTGCCTTTTTCACCATCTCTGAATGTTACAGTTCCTTTGGACAAATCAGCTGAACTTTTTCTTCGCTTGGTACAGTCCCTAGGTCTTTTGAGGTGAGTTGCTACACATGGGCTTTCAGAAAGCATTGTGTGGGTGTGTCCATGCCAGAACTAAAGACTAGCAGTCACCTCTGGGATGGATGTATATCCCATGGACCTTCTTAGACACTTATTTTGAAGCAATTGAGCATATAAAAAGATTCACTCCTTGGTAAAACAAATAGATAATGGCTTGTAACTTCCTTCATATATTCCACTCTAGACTGGTCTTTGCACATAGACCGTAACAGGAACAACATCTCTATCGGTCAGGCTGCATATATTAACATTTCAAACTTGCTAACTTGGCCATCGAAGTTGGTTTCATAGAATCATAGAATGGTTACAGCACGGAAGAAGGCCATTCGGCCCATCAAGCCCATGCCAACTCTCAGCCAGTCCCACTCCCCCGCCCTTTCCCCGTAGCCCTGCAGATTTCTTTCCTTCAGATACTTATCCAACTCCATTTTAAAAGCTGTGATTGAGTCTGCCTCCACCACCCTTTCAGGCAGTGCATTCCAGATCGTAACCACTCGCTGCGTAAAAAAGTTTTTCTTACGTCGCCTTTGGTTCTTTTGCCAATCACCTTAAATCTGTGTCCTCTGGTTCTCAACCCTTCTGCCAATGGGAACAGTTTCTCTCTATTTACTCTGTCCAGACGGCTAACTTAACGGACTTTCTGAACAAAAGGTCTTTGCTTTTTTTGCGGCCTTATTGCTCTTTGTCTTCCAGTTTGTATCTAGCTAAAACATTTTGGACCCTAGCAATTTGAAATTATGTAAAATAAAGATGGAAACTGCTATTTTATCACACTTCCTATAACTGGAGTTAAGTTCACCTGCCTCTTGGGTCTGATTCCCCTCCCCCCACCTTTTTTACATAACCAGACCACATGATCCTCCAGTCCTGAGGGATTGTCCCTGACTGCAGCAAGCTATTGAAAACATCAATCAAGGGTTCACAGATGACTTCCCCATTCCCTTAAGTAATCTAGGATAAATAGAATCCAGTCCTGTGGGACTATCGATCTGAAGTCCATTAACCTTGGTTAACATCATGTTGTACGTGACTTCTAATTTAATCTAAACTGCAATCCTAAAAAACTCTTTACAGGTTCAAAATATCTACTTAACTCATTAGCCGCCTCTTTATCCTAGTTAATAATCTATCCTACGTATCTTTTATTGAATACTAAATCCAATTCCCCTCTATTCCCAGCAAGTTGAGTCTGGAAAAAGTAATGAATGGTTTAATTACTCTACTTGACCTGGCTGCCCCATGTTAGACCACCTACAAGAGAAATATTTGCAATGCCCAATAATAATGGCCCTACTCTCCTTTAATAATTTACTTATGACGCTCTCTATCCTCTTCAGTGTTTTGTCCTGGTGGCTTAAAACAGATAGCAGTTATTGACCTGGGTCTTGTCCTTGGCTTCCACTGTATCCAAACCATTTCCACTGATCCCTCTTAATGATCCAACACCTATCTCTCAATTCATATTTTCCAAATAGAACTACACCTCTCCATTTTCTACCTAATCCCTCTAAAATATTTTATAACCCTTTAATTGCATTTGTACTCCAATATTACATGGAATTACATAGAATATACGGCACAGAAACAGGCCATTCGACCCAAACAGTCTGTGCCGTTGTTTATGCTCCACTCGAGCCTCCTCCCATTCTTCCTCATCTAACTATCAATATGGGAACGGTAGCACAGTGGTTATGTTACTGTACTAGTAGTCCAGAGGCCTGGACTAATAATCCGGAGAAGTGAGTTCAAATGGCAGCTGTGGAATTTAAATTCAATTAAATAAATCTGGAATGAAAAATCTAGTGTCAGTAATGGTGACTATGGAAACTATCGGATTGTCGTGAAAACCCATCTGGTTCACTAATGTCCTTCAGGGAAGGAAATCTGCTGACCTTACCCGATCTGGCCTATATGTGACTCCAGACCCACAGCAATGTGGTTGACTCTTAACTGCCCTCTGAAATAGCCTAGCGAGCCACTCAGTTGTAACAAACTGCTACAAGAAACAATAAGAATAATAAAACTGGACGGACCACCCAGCATTGACCTCGACACTGGCTTTGGACACAACAACGGCACACCCAGCCCAGTTGACCCTGCAAAGTCCTCCTCACTAACATCTGGGGACTTGTGCCAAAATTGGGAGAGCTGTCCCACAGACTAGTCAAGCAACAGCCTGACATAGTCATACTCACAGAATCATATATATCACCTTTCAGCCAATGTCCCAGAATCCACCTTCACCACCACCAGCAGGACAGACCCACCAGAGGGACAGTGGTATACAGTTAGGAGGGAGTGGCCCTGGGAGTTTGCAACACTGACTTCGGACCCCGTGAAGTCTTAAGGTCAAGCATAGGCAAGGAAACCTCCTGCTGACTACCACCTACCGCCCTCCCTCAATCAGTACTCCACCACTTGGAAGAAGCAATTAAGGTAGCAAGGACACAGAATGTAATCTGGGTGGGGGACTTCAATGTCCATCACCAAGAGTGGCTCGGTAGCACCACTACTGTCCTGAAGACCACCAGTCTGGCAGCTATGCCCTTCAGGGCTTGGCCAGCTTGGTGGTGAGAGAACCAACACAAGGGAAAAACCTACTTATCCTCACCAATCTACCTGTCGCAGATGCATCTGTCCATGACAGTATTGGTAGCAGTGACCACTGCACAGTCCTTGCGGAGACGAAATCCCATCTTCACACTGAGGACACCCTCCATCATGTTGTGTGGCACTACCACCGTGCTAAATGGGATAGATTCAGAACAGATCTAGCAGCTCAAAACTGGGCATCCATGAGGCGCTGTGGGCCATCAGCAGCAGCAGAATTGTATTCACACAATCTGTAACCTCATGACCCGGCATATTCCTCACTCTGCCATTAACATCAAGCCAGGCGAACAGCCCTGATTCAATGAGGAATGTAGAAGAGCATGCCAGGAGCAGCACCAGGCATACCTAAAAATGAGGTTCCAACCTGGGGAAGCTGCAATACAGGACTACATGCATGCTAAGCAACATGCTATAGACAGAGCTAAGCGATCCCACAACCAACGGATTAGATCAAAGCTCTGCAGTCCTGCCATATCCAGTCATGAATGGTGGTGGACCATTAAACAACTAACAGGAGAAGGAGGCTCCATGAACATCCCCATCCTCAATGATGGTGGAGCCCAGCACGTGAGTGCAAAAGACAAGGCTGAAGCATTTGCAACCATTTTCAGCTAGAAATGCCAAGTGGATGATCCATCTCGGCCTCCTCCTGAGGTCTCCACCATCACAGAAGCCAGTCTTCAGCCAATTCGATTCACTCCATGTGATATCAAGAAACGGCTGAGCGCACTGGATACAGCAAAGGCTATGAGCCCCGAAAATATCCCGGCTATCGTGCTCCAGAACTAGCTGTGCCTCTAGCCAAACTGTTCCAGTACAGCTACAACACTGGCATCTACCCGACAATGTGGAAAACTGCCCAGGTATGTCCTGTCCACAAAAAACAGGACAAATCCAATCCAGCCAATTACCCCCCCAATCAGTCTACTTTCAATCATCAGCAAAGTGATGGAAGGTGTCATCGACAGTGCTATATCAAGCGGCACATACTCACCAATAACCTGTTCACCAATGCTCATTTAGGGTTCAGCCAGAACCACTCGGCTCCAGACCTCATTGCAGCCTTGTTCCAAACATGGACAAAAGAGCTGAATTCCAGAGGTGAGGTGAGAGTGACTGCCTTTGACATCAAGGCAGCATTTGACCAAGTGTGGCATCAAGGAGCCCTAGTAAAACTGAAGTCAATGGGAATCGGGGGGAAGACTCTCCACTGGCTGGAGTTACACCTAGCAGAAAGGAAGATGGTTGTGGTTGTTGGAAGCCAATCATCTCAAACCCAGGACATCACTGCAGGAGTTCCTCCTAGGCCCAACCATCTTCAGTTGCTTCATCAATGACCTTCCCTCCAACATAAGGTCAGAAATGGGGATGTTCGCTGATGACTGTACAGTGTTCATTGCCATTCGCAACTCCTCAAATAATGAAGCAGTCCACGCCCACAAGCAACAAAACCTGGAAGACGTTCAGGCTTGGGCTGATAAGTGGCAGGTAACATTTGCCCCACAGAAGTGCCAGGCAATGACTATCTCCAACAAGCGAGAGTCTAACCACCTCCCCTTGACATTCAACGGTATTACCATCGCCGAATCCCCCACCATCAACATCCTGGGGGTCACCATTGACCAGAAACTTAACTGGACCAGCCACATACTGTGGCTACAAGAGCAGGTCAGAGACTGGGTATTTGGGGCGAGTGTCTCACCTCCTGACTCCCCAAAGCCTTTCCACCATCTACAACGCACAAGTAAGGAGTGTGATGAAATACTCTCCACTTGCCTGGATGAGTGCAGCTCCAACAACACTCAAGAAGCTCGACACCATCCAGGACAAAGCAGCCCGCTTGATTGGCACCCCATCCACCACCTTAAACATTCACTCCCTCCACCACCAGCACACCATGGCTGCAGTGTACCATCTACAAGATTAACTGCAGCAACTCGCCAAGACTTCCTTGACTGCACCTCCCAAACCCGCGACCTCAATACCTAGAAGGACAAGAGCAGTAAGTGCATAGGAATGCCACCACCTCCAAGTTTCCCTCCAAGTCACACACCATCCTGACTTGGAAATATATCGCCACTCCTTCATCGTCGCTGGGTCATAATCCTGGAACTCCCTCCCTAACAGCACTGTGGGAGTACCTTCACCACACGGACTGCAGCGGTTAAAGAAGGAGGCTGAACCCTACCTTCTCAAGGGCAATTAGGGATGGGCAATAAATGCTGACCTTGCCAGTGATGCCCACATCTCATGAACGAATAAAAAACAAATAACCCTCTATTCTCTCATGTGATTATCTAGCTTCCCCTTAAATGCATCTATACTATTCACCTCAACTACTCCCTGTGGTAGTGAGTTACTCCCTGTGGTAGTGAATTTATATAAATGCCAACCCACATTTTAGTGATACTAATTAGATCTAAATTCTCAGTCACAGCATATACCTCTAATTCCAGCGGTTTGTTACTAATACTTCTTGCATCCCCCCTCAATGATTCATTAGGGCTCTTTTGGGACTTGTTCTGTTGCTTAAACGATATTCTCCTATGTTATTTAAACTAGTTGAAATTTTAGATTAAAAAATAGATTAGAAGCAGGTCTCGATGCGATGGGGGAATGGGCCACATCTGGCAGATGTCATCAATATAGTTAAATGTAGTGTTATGGACATGGGCAAGGCAACGCCAAGCATATGTACACCATGCAGGCATGTGTACTCAAGGCTGTTGAGTGGGATAAAGACCTAAGTGTTACAATGCATGAATCTCTGAAGGTCTACAACCAGTGCCATGAGGCTATTGCAAAAGCAAATAGAGTGTTCGGATATATTTCCAGGACAATCAAATACTAAACAAAAATCTTCTTATAAGGCCTTGGTTGGGCCTCATCTAGAATACTGTCCTGTTCTAGTCTCCTTACATGGTGGGTGATATATAGAGGACTTCGAGAAGGTCCAGAGAGGACCACTAGATTAATACCTTGTTTAAGGGCCCTCAGTTAGCACGATAGGCTTGGAGAGATGGGCTTTTTTAACGCTAGAAAAACATAGACTTCAAATAGATTTGATTGAGATATTAAAAACAATAAAAAGATTAGATTCAGTCCATGTGGATAGGCCATTTGAGTTAGATGGGTTAGGGAGGTCCAGGAGACATGAATATAAGTTACGCAAGTAGGTTAAGATATCAGGAGGTATTTCTTTTCACAGAGAGCCACAGGTTCATGCAGTGAGTGCGGATTCACTGCCAGTATTCAAAAGGGGAGTAGACAAGTGTAGTAGACATAGATACCTATAGGTGGCAGGTGGTCTATGTCAGCCATGGCTCAGTGGTCACACGCTCACCTCTGAGTCAGAAGGTTGCGGGTTTATAGCCCCACTCCAGAGACTTGAGCACGTAACCTAGGCTGACCCTTCCAGTACCGTACCGCGGGAGTGCTTCACTGTCGGATCAGACGTTAAATCGAGGATCTGTCTGCCCCCTCAGGTGAATGTAAAAGATCCCATGACACTATTTGAAGAAGAGCAGGTGAGTTCTCCCCAGAATCCTAGCCAAAACTTATCCTTCAAACAACATCATGATTATCTGGTCATTAACTCATTGCTGTTTGTGGGAGCTTGCTCTGTGCAAATTGGTTGCCACATTGCAACAGTGACTACACTTCAAAAGCACTTCATTGGCTATAAACATAAGAACATAAGAAATAGGACCAGAAGTAGGCCATACCGCCCCTCCAGCCTGCTCCACCATTCAATATGATGGCTGATCATTGATCTCAACTCCACTTTCCCGCCCGATCTCCATATCCCTCGATTCCCCTAGAGTCCAAAAATCTATCCATCTCAGCCTTGAATATACTCAAAGGCTCAGCATTGTAATTTGAGACGTCCTGAGGTCCTGAAAGGGGCTATATAAATGCAACTTATTTCCTTTCTTTACCCGACCTGGCATTTATCACTCCTTCAGTAAAGACATTCTTCTTAACATCCGTTTTAAAATGTAGTTTTCCTTATGCACCATTCATGTTCGCTGGTACTACCTTTCTTGCTTAATTTTAAGTAACATTCTGGATTTGCTTTATTTATATCATTTAATATAACCGCTTTTTTTCCGGGGTCTACGCGACACTGCCGCCGAAGTTACGGCAGACGATCCGGAAGACCACGGTGGGAATTCCCCCCGATTGTCTTCTCTCAGGTGTGGCTGTGAGATCGGTGAGCTGGCCAGGATATGAATCCGCTCCGCTCGGCTCGATACCTGGCCCCGGACAGGAACGAGCCCCGCCCCTGCACTGCGCTCATTGGCTGCCAGAGCCGAGTCCTCGCGCGCGATCCGCGGCGTGCGCCTCTGGTCACCGGTGCTGTCAATTACTATCTCCTGGACCTCCGAAATCAATTTCACCAACACACCGACCTTTACTTCTTTTGCTGTTGCACGTTACGATGTAGTTGGGGTTTTTAAAAAATCTGCCAAATGCAAAATAAATGTTGCAACGGTGAATGTAGGCGCCAGTTTGGGTTTTTTTAATCGTGAAAAGTGGCACTCCATGCAGATTGAATGTAAGACTGATAAATGAACTGTGTACATGGTTCAAGACAGGCAATAATTACAGCAGGACACTGATTACAAACAGTCTGAATCCCCACTATTACACCCAAAACGACCACTGAAGCTATAAGAGTATTTGTGGTTTAGAACTGATGCAATTAGCATCAATCCAAATAATTCCAAGGACAGCTGGGTGTTACGTGTCCTCGCAGGGAGTTGCTGGGAGGGAGAGGGAGAGGGAGAGGAAGGGATGCCTTTTTTTTATTCGCTTATGGGATCTGGGTGTCGCTGGCAAAGCCAGCATTTATTGCCCATCCCTAATTGCCCTCGAGAAGGTGGTGGTGAGCCACCTTCTTGAACCGCTGCAGTCCGTGTGGTGAAGGTACTCCCACAGTGCTGTTAGGGAGGGAGTTCCAGGATTTTGACCCAGCGACGATGAAGGATCGGCGATATACTTGCACAATGCTGGGTGATGCCGCGAACAGCGATAACCAAAGGGCATACTGGACACGGGTGATACTATCAGATAGTCACAGAATGATACAGCAACAACAGTTTGCATTCTTATAGCGCCTTTAACGTAGTAAAATGTCCCAAGGCGCAGGAGGAGGTCATTCTGCCCATCATGCCAGAGCCAGCTCTTTGCAAGAGCTGACCAATTAGTCCCACTCTCCCCTGCCGGTCTTGCCTGTGCCAGGGTGGCCCTTGAGGGGCTGCATGCGGTCTCCATCGGTATGCTTGATTTAGACATGTAGAGTGTAGCCACCAATAATAAAATGATCTAGTTGGGAATGTTTCCTTTTGTTTTGGTGGCACTTGATGCCTATTTAGGCATCTTTTTAGTTTGATTGGACCACCCCATATTACTGGTGCCTTAAAAGGAGCTCTTGTTGTGATGAGTTTTGATTGGTGACCCAGAAGCAACCCAGTGTCACCTTTATTTTTTTTTATTCATTCATGCGATGTGGGCATCGCTGGCAAGGCCAGCATTTATTGCCCATCCCTAGTTGCCCTTGAGAAGGTGTTGGTGAGCCACCTTCTTGAACTACTGCAGTCCATATGGTGAAGGTTCTCCCACAGTACTGTTAGGGAGGGAGTTCCAGGATTTTGACCCAGCGACGATGAAGGAACAACAACAACTTGTATTTATATAGCGCCTTTAACGTAGTACAACGTCCCAAGGCGCTGCACAGGAGTATTTTAAGACAAAAAATTTGACACTGATCCACATAAGGATAAATTAGGGCAGGTGACCAAAAGCTTGGTCAAAGAGGTAGGTTTTAAGAAGCATCTTAAAGGAGGAAAGAGAGGCAGCAAGGCGGACAGGTTTAGGCAGGGAATTCCAGAGCTTAGGGCCCAGGCAATAGAAGGCACAGCCACCAAAGGTTGAGCGATCCTAATCAGGGATTGTCAAGAGGGCAGAATTAGAGGAGCACAGATATCTCAGGGGGTTGTGGGGCTGAAGGAGATTGCAGAGATAGGGAGGGGCGAGGCCATGGAGGGATTTGAAAACAAGGATGAGAATTTTGAAATTGAGGCGCTGCTTAACTGGGAGCCAATGTAGGTCAGCGAGCACAGGGGTGATTTGTGAACAGGATTTGGTGCGAGTTAGGACATGGGCAGCCAAGTTTTGGATGACCACAATGGCGATATACTACCACGCCAGGATGGTGTGTGACTTAGAGGGGAACTTGGAGGTGGTGTGTTCCCTTTATTGGTCCATCAAAAAAGGCCCACTCCCCTGCCCTTTCCCTGTAGCCCTGCAAATTCTTCCCCCTCAAATATTATTATTTAATTTTATGAGTTCCATTTGTTTTATGGTTTATTTCCTTATTCCTCTAAAAAAGGGGCTACTTTTGTTAGCTGTGGGGGCAAGCAACCAACCCAGTGTCTCCTTATGGGTTTTTATTAAGAAACGGCATAGTGCTGTGCTGTGTGGTGCCACTCGGTTCACTGGCTACGTATAACACTGGCCCTTTAAGTAGAAACAGAAAATGCTGGAAATATCTGTGGAGAGAGAAACAGAGTCAATGTTTCAGGTCGATGACCTTTTGTCAGTTCTGAAATGTTAACTCTGAGTATTTCCAGCATTTTCTGTTTCTCAGATTTCCAGCATCTGCAGTATTACAATAGCAAAATACTGCGGATGCTGGAAACCTGAAACAACAACAGAAAATGCTGGAAACACTCAGCAGGTCAGGCAGCATCTGTGGAGAGAGAAAAACAGAGTTAACATTTCAGGTCAATGACCCTTCATCAGAACTGGAAAAAGTTAGAGATGTAACAGATTTTTAAGCAAGTGTAAGGGCAGAGAAAGGGAGGAGGGGAGGAAAGAACAAAAGGGAAGGTCTGTGATAGGATGGAAGGTGGGAGAGATTAAAAGACAAAAGGGATGATGGTGCAAGGCAAAAGGAGATGGTAATGGGACAAATAAAGAAACAAAAGATGACTCTAGATGAGGTGTAAATGGCAATGGCGGAATCATCAACAGCTTCCATGTGAGAGAGAGAAAAAAAATAAGGGCAGAGGTTATGGTCTGAAATTGTTGAACTCGATGTTGAGTCCAGAAGGCTGCAAAGTGCCTAATCGGAAGATGAGGAGCTGTTCCTCGAGCTTACATTGAGCTTCGTTGGAACAGTGTTAGAGGCCGAGGATGGAGAGATCAGGGTGGGAGTGGAGCGGAGAATTAAAGTGACAGGCGACCAGAAGCTCAGGGTCACGCCTACTGACTGAATGTAGGTGTTCTGCAAAGCGGTCACCCAATCTGCGTTTGGTCTCCCCAATGTAGAGGAGACCACATCGTGAGCAGCGAATACAGCATACTAAATTGCAAGAAGTACAAGTAAATCACTGTTTCACCTGGAAGGAGTGTTTGGGGCCCTGGACAGTGGGAAGGGAAGAGGTAAAAGGGCAGGTGTTGCATCTCCTGCGCTTGCACGGGAAGGTGCCATGGGAAGGGGTGTTGGGGGTGATAGAGGAGTGGATCAAGGAGTTGCGGAGGGACCAGTCCTTTCGGAATACTGAAAGGAGAGGGGAGGGGAAGATGTGTTTGGTAGTGGGGTCACGCTGGAGGTGGCGGAAATGGCGGAGGATGATCCGTTGAATGTGGAGGCTGGTGGGGTGAAAGGTGAGGACAAGGGCAACCCTATCGTGGTTCTGGGAGGGAGGGGAAGGGGTGAGAGCAGAAGTGTGGGAAGTAGAACTGACATGGTCAAGGGCCGTGTCAACCACGGTAGAAGGGAATCTTCGGTTGAGGAAAAAGGAAGACATATCAGAAGCACTAGTATGGAAGGTGGCATCGTCAGAGCAGATGCGGTAGAGACAGAGAAACTGGGAGAATGGAATAGAGTCCTTACAGGAAGCGGGGTGGGAGGAAGTGTAGTCCAGGTAGCTGTGGGAGTCAGTGGGCTTATAGTGAATGTTTGTCAATAGTTAATCCCCAGAAATGGAGACAGAGAAGTCGAGGAAAGGAAGGGAAGGAGAGTGGCCATGTGAAGGTGCGGGGAGGGTGGAAATTGGAAGAAAAGTGAATTAAATTTTCTAGTTCAGGGCGAGAGCAGGAAACGGCACCGATACAGTCTTCAATGTACCAGAAAAAGAGGTGAGGGAGGGGAGCTGAGTAGGACTGCATCAAAAAACCTTCCACATATCCCACGAAAAGGCAGGCATTATGAGGGTCCATGCGGGTTCCCATAGCAACACAACAGTATCTTTGTTTTTGTACTGGCCCTTTAAGGGCGGGACTTTCTCCGGGAGGGAGGGGTGTCCGGTGAGGCGGAGGCGATGACGTTGCCGCGTATCCCAGGAAGCGCCGCGCGGCAAGAAGGGGGCGGGGTTACCGCGCGGCTGGCCACGTCCCCGGTCCACGTCGCCGCCGCCGCCATTTTGACGAGGACAGCAGTCGGAAGGAGGAGCGCTCCCAGCTCGGGTGTTGGACAGCTGCAGTTCGCGCTCTCTTTCACACACACACATACAGGCGCTCGCTCGTTCACTCACCATGAATCTCTTTCGGCTGACCGGTGACTTTTCACATTTGGTGGCTATCATCATCCTGCTGCTCAAGATATGGAAGACGAGGTCGTGCGCCGGTAGGCTCCGAGCCCGACTTTACGTTGCTACGGGGAGGGGAAGGGTCGCCAGGCGCCTGGGGGGCGGAGCTGCCGCAAGGGAGTTTTAAAAAAATATTTTAAAATTAAATAATTCTTATTTTTATTTTTAAGAGTTGCATGTCGAAAGACTGGGGAGATGGAGAGAGATGGGACCCGGGGCCTGGAGTTCCCCGGTTGCACGGCTACCTGTGCAGCCCTCATATCTCTCCAGCTGTTGTGCGCAGCTGGAACCCGCGCCCCATCCTCCAGTTGCCCTGCACGCCAGGTGAGCTGCCCCTCGCAGTCCGGCTGACTGACTAAGGACAGGGGTCAGTTAACCCACTCACTCACTGCCACATTACTACAGTAGCTCCATTTGCAGCCGCCGCCGTCTTTTTTTTTCAACCTGTCACTGTGAATGATTGCAGCTGGATTTTATTTAGCAAGGTGCAATTTCTTTGCAAGTTAATTCAAAGTTTCAGTTCCTCTGCAAGTTTGCAATGTGTGCGGTTCCGTTCTGACTGCCTAATATCCGATGTTTTCATCATGGCATGCATAGAGAATTTAGCTCCGGGTTTGTGCTTGAATAACTGTTCTTGTTCAGCGATTGCTCGAAAAGCTTTTGTACTGTTTAATCCCGGTTTTATTTTTGCGCTCTCCATTGTGTGGCCATCACTTTGCCTGTCCTGCTCTGACGTGGCAGCCGCTTGTAGGTGTGGTGAGGGAGGGAGCTTCTCTAACTCTCTGTGCAAAGGAAAAGATGTGTGAACATTGAACGCGAGCTATTAACTTGGTGCATGTTGATCAGTGTTTCGCACGGCAAGCCTTTGTGTTGATTTAGACATTGTGCGACGATAAGTGAAAGCTGCAGGTCATTTTGTAAATCCTATCCTTTGTTCCCCCCCTCTCTTAGCACTTAAACGCATGCGTATAAATTGCCTCTGATTCGCTAATATTCGATGCTGAGGTTTAAGAAAATGTATGGAGGCTTTTCAGTGGTTGAGCTTTCTGCTGCATCACTCAAAACTGACTGAATTCTTGTGTTTGGTTGTGCATTGCTGCTCTCTATGCCTTCATTCAACACTACATTACTTTGTTATCCCTCGTTAGGACAGGAAATAATCCAACTACAGTTCCTGGTCCAGATTGCTAGCCAGTAAACTGTGTTGGAACGTGTGTAAACTGATGGACGCTTGGAACTCGTCTGTGTGTGTGTCTCCAGTTCAAGATATTAAAAAATCCATGTCTTGTAACTGCCTGCTCTTGAGCATGCACATTTTTCCCCATGGGCTACACAACACACTACTAGCTTAAGTGAAGAGCTTGGTTTGGGGCTCTGAGTGTATGAGTACTGCTGGAGTTTAACTAGCTAAATCTGCAACTGCCAGCACAGTAAGCTTCTCACTGCTTATTCAGCTAGGATGACCTGACTGATTAGAGTATTGGTTTGTAGGATTATCTGCAGCTAAGTGGATAGAATCCCGGTCCTCAGTGATGGGTCAACCCACCAGGTTCCATCGATAAGCCAGGCTGGGTGATCAACATTGACAGCACATTTGAGTACATCAGACTTCAGTATGATTACTGAGTGTACTACAGAGGACTGATTCTCGTCTAATCTCATTGATTGCCTAATTACATAGGAGCCAACTGGATCCAGAAGAAATCCTGCTTACCTTCTCTGCTCTTCCTTGCTGCATCCTCTTTCTCTGCCCCACCCACCACCCTATTGTCTTGGACAGTTGCTCTTCAGACATCTAACAGGTTGTGGCACCAGGAACTCTTGAGCTCTACAGCTTGCCACAGTGTATGTGTATAAATGACAGCACAAACTTAATGTTTGGGCCATGAAATTTAAATAAATATGTTTATTGATTAACCTCCATTTCATGCTATGGATACTAACTAATCTAGCCGTTTTGGTTAGGATTGCAACAGTGACACAGCAGAGCAAATAGCTACCTTTTCTAAACCACCATGTCTACAAAAGTAAGCAAGACAAACCACCAGATAAAAAATAGGTGCCAATAGGACAGTTTTGCCTGGGCTTCAAGGGTCAGACTCTGAAAAGCAGCATCACAATTTGAAGATACTCCCAGCCCTAACTTTTACAATGTCACCCAACATATAATTGATAGGAAGGGTGATGTTGGAGAACTTTAACTCACTGCCATTTTGAGGGTGAGCCAGATTCGGTTTCCCATGCATCCTTGTATGGACCTTGAAGCTGGAGTACATATCCTGGATAAAATCCATGATTCTGACTTTCTGCTACTATGTCTTCCAACTCTGAGGTATTAGGATGACAGTCTTGTGAAAACAATGAAAGTAATGTACAGTTCCCTTGAACTGTAGAATGTTCCACATAAAGCATGTAAATTGACAGAAATCAGCCCGCTCCTTTTTGATTGTATTGTACTTCTCCAGTGCGGCATAAAGCCATCCTATGACAGTACGGGGCGCTCAGGCATCGTCATTGTAACGTGTCACACCATTCTCTCGTCCCCTAGCAATGCTATTTTCTGAGAGAAGCAAATATGTCTATTTTTGCGCACATCAAGGTTAGGGATTGCAGCTCTTCCAATTTCAGGCAGCCACTGTCTGCTTCAAACTTGGCCAGATGCAAAGTAAAGTGCTTTCTACTTTACCCACAAATGTGCATTATTTTTAGTTATCTAGAGGCATTAAAGATAATGAATATTTACAGTCTGAAATGTAAGTGCCCAACTAAAAGGTGTCAGTTTGTCACCTGACTACAAACTACTTTTGTCTCTGAGCCTTTTGCAGGGCAAAGCTAACCTTGTTCGCAATTGAAGTACTTAATGAGTTCTGCAAACAATGCATTTGGATGGGAAGAATATGCTGTCGAATTGAATAGGAAAGTTAAGGCTCTCCTCTACAGTGGCTTATGTATTAAGCTAAAAACTGGCTGTGAAAATTTAAAGCAAGTGCCCACTTCCTAGATATAGTCATTATAATTTACAGACCTGGTTAGGATTGGGACTGAAATTCCACAGTAGTTGCAATCATGCCCCTCCATTTTTAATCAGTGTATTCAATTTACAATGAATTGTGAACTTATGCATTTATCAATTGGCTCAAAGCACTAAATTTTGTCTGACAGGAAACGGAAAGAGGGGATATTGCATTATGGGTTAATGCCCTTCTTCCAATGACTATTCTCTGAGCCATGGAACTGCATTGTTGGGGATCATGGCCGGCCTGAGCTACAGACTCTTTCAAACGCACCATGAAATTCACCACCATTTGATATGTGACTCTCCCAGCTGCTGGACCTCCTGCTTGTTCCTCAAAGAGCTGTCACTAACTTACTCCTTCTTTGCTCATTTTTAAACACATTGTGCTTTTCTCCCCCACACAACTAGTAGTTAATGACTGTGTGTAGATTTCAGTTGGAAAATGTAAACAACGTACGACTTCACTGTACCATAAGCTGTTCAGGCAATCGAGGTTAGACTCTGCTTGGAGAACCAAGGCTTTAGCGAAGAATGAGAAATTGAAAGAAATTAGTATTAGTAAAAACATAGTACTGGAGAAATTAATGTGACTGAAAGCCGATAAATCCCTTGCACCTGATGGCCTACATCCCAGGGTTTTTAAAGAGTTGGCTATAGTGATAGTGGATGCATTGGTTGTCATTTTACAAAATTCCATAGATTCTAGAACGGTTCCTGCTGATTGAAAGGTAGCAAATGTAACCCTACTATTTAAGAAAGGAGGGAGAGAGAAAACAGGACTACAGACCAGTTAGCCTGACATCAGTAGTAGGGAAAATGCTAGAATCTATTATTTAAGGATGTGGTAACAGGGCACTTAGAAAATAATAATAGGATTGGGCAGAGTCGACACAGTTTTATGAAAGGGAAATCGCGTTTGACAAATCGGTTAGAGATTTTTGAGGTTGTAACTAGCAGAATAGATAAGGGGGAACCAGTGGATGTGGAGTATTTGGATTTTCAGAAGGCTTTCGATAAGGTGCCACACAAGGTTATTAAACAAAATTAGGGCTCATGGGATTGGGGTAATATACTCGCATGGATTGAGGATTGGTTAACAGACAGAAAACAGAGAGTAGGAATAAACGGGTCATTTTCAGGTTGGCAGGCTGTAACTAGTGGGGTACCACAATGATCAGTGCTTGGGCCTCCGCTATTCACAATCTACATCAATGATTTGGATGAGGGGACCAAATGTAACATATCCAAGTTTGCTGCTGATACAAAACGGTAAGGAGGCTTCAAGGGGATATAGACAGGTTGACTAAGTGAGTGGGCAAGAACATGGCAAATGGAATATGATGTGGAGAAATGTGAAGTTATCCACTTTGGTAGGAAAAATAGAAAAGCAGAGTATTTTTTAAATGGTGAGAGATTGGGAAATGTTGGTGTTCAGAGGGACCTGGGTGTCCTTGTACATGAATCACTGAAAGTTAACATGCAGGTACAGCAAGCAATTAGGAAAACAAATGGTGTGTTGGTCCTCATTACAAGTGGATTTGAGTGTAAGAGTAAAGACGTCTTACTGCAATTATATAGGACCCTGGTGAGACCACACCTGGAGTATTGTGTACAGTTTTGGTCTCCTTACCTAAGGAAGGATATATTTGCCATAGAGGGTGTGCAGCGAAGGTTCACCAGACTGATTCCTGGGATTGGGGGGGGGGGGAGGAATTGTCCTACGAGGAGAGATTAAGTAGACTAGGCCTATATTCTCTGGAGTTTGGAAGAATGAGAGGTGACCTCATTGAAACATACAAAATTCTTACAGGGTAGATGCAGGGAGGATGTTACCCCTGGCCGGGGAGTCTAGAACCAGGGGTTACAGTCTCAGAATAGGGGGTCAGCCATTTAGGACTGAGATGAGAAATTTCTTCACTGAGGGTAGTGAATCTTTGGAATTCTCTACCCCAGTAGGCTCTGGAGTGGAGGCTCAGTCGTTGAGTATATTCAAGACAGCGATCAATAGATTTTTGAATATCAAGGGATATGGGGATAGTGCAGGAAAGTGCAAATGAGGTAGAAGATCAGCCATGAGGTTATTGAATGACAGAGCAGGCTCGAAGGGCCAAATGGCCTCCTACTCCTATTTCTTTGTTAATATACAAAATGGTGGATGTTAGTGGAGTGGCAGTGTTGCTACTCCATGTGTAACTGTTTTATTAGAAGAATTGTATCACCTGTACTTCTGAAATGCGTCGAATCGCTACAATTATACTTCTGCCCCAATGTCAAACCGTCATCGGCTCCTTTAAGAACCCTTACTGTACTCTGCTAGAGTTTCCCTTGCAGCTGGTGTGCTGCAAGTTGAGTTAAACATACACTTGGAAGACATGTTGGAGTGGCTTCCTGCTATGCAAAGTTAGACAGGTTTTGATGACTTGTAGCATAAGACTAATAAGCAAATAATGAAGCTCTGGCACTTAACATTTGGTTCTACAAGGTGTGAAGTTACTCGACTTAACATGTTGAGATTTCTACGGGTACATTTAAGTGCCATCTTTAGTGTTGCTGTAGAGCAGTTCTGGACCCAACTATGGAGCCCCCAACACCTGGTTTTGGGCCCAAACTGCAGGTCTGGGATGGTAGTCTAAACACTCTTTTCTGTGGTATGGGTTCCAAAAGGCAAAGTTCAACAGGGCTAAGGAGGGAAAAATTGTTCTAATTGGTTATGCAGCCTGAACAATTATACAAAATATTTTTAATTGTAACCATTGCCCAAGCTGGTTTGTCCACTTGCAATGTTAAAGCGTAGCATCAGTACTGTAATGTGATTTGTCCTGTACTGTTTCGTACCGGCGTTCTAAATAAGCCGAGTGACAATCTGACCGGTTTGTTCATCAAATTCTTGTGAAGTGACTAAGCAGCAGTGGCTGTATGCTAGAGGGAGCATTTTTCATGACTGGGTTTGGAGTAAGTTATGGGTGTGCTTTGTTACTTTTGAACTGCTGTTTGAGTTGTCTGACTTCTGACAACTCTGCAGAATGTTGTGATTTAATGGGAGTTTACAATACTCAACTGCTCGTGAACCACCTTTAACCAGCATCTCTAGTCCTCCTTGCCATAACTGTAGGTAGACTTAAGACCTTAGTGTTGGCCATTAAACTTTCACGTTGTCAGCTTTGGCTCAGTGGCAGCACACTCCTGAGTCGGAAAGTTGTGGGTTCAAGCCCCATTCCAGAGACCTGAGCACATAATCTAGGCTCACAATTCAATACAGTGCTGAGGGAGTGCTGCATTGTCGGATACACCATCTTTCGGATGGATTATTAAAACCGAGGCCCCGTCTGCCCTCGGGTGGATGTAAAAGATCCCATTACTCGATACTATTTCAAAGAAGAGCTGGGGAGTTCCCGATGTCCTGGCTAATAATAATTCCTCAACCAACATCAGTGCAACAGATTCTCTGGTCATTATTTCATTGCTGTTTGTGGGAGCTCGCTGTGCTCAGATTGCTGCTGCGTTTCCCTACATTACAACAGCAACTGCATTTCAGAAAGTATTGCACTGAAGTGCTTCGGGATGTCCTGAGGTTATGAACTGCGCTATATGAATGCTTTCTCTCTGCTTCATTTCTTTGGGGTTGGTTAAAGTGTCAGTTTCTGTGATTCCTTAATTTGAGAGCTAGGTCTAGCTGCTGATTAAAACAGGACACTTAAATGCTGGTTAATGATTCACTCAGAAATATTTAGGCATTTGCACCTTTTTTGCAGTTGGCATCAGTTTCCTGATGATAAACCTGTGGCGATGAAGTGTTGACAGAATATAGACTGAATTTAGCTCATTCTAATGTGAGGGGAATAAATAACTTGCAAGGAAAACTTAATGAAAGCTGACTTCTTTCCCAAGCAGAGTGCAAGTGAGATGGATGAAAAGTAATTGCACAGAGCCTAGGAATAACTGCTAGTTAGTGGGGCTTCAACTTGACTGGGCAATCAACGTTTGTGTATTAGTATCATTGTATGATTCTAAGTCTTTCTGTGCTTCTGGTGCCTGCCAGTGTCAAATCTGTGTATGTGTGCCCTTGTTACAATGCCTCTAGCTGTACCCTGTTGGACTGTTTTTAAAATATCAGATAAATGATTTAAGGAGGGATTGTCAGTGAGAGGGACTTGAAATAGGTTTGCGAGGGGAGCAAAATAAAAAGGGGGACGGAGAGAGAATCACTGAATATCTACAACTGCTGGTGAGTAAGCCAAATAAGGATCCTTGTAAATTAATCTTGGTTCCAGTTCTTTAAGTATTTAAATCTTGTGCATGCATTGCAGAATAAGGAACTGCAGTATTGCAGCCTGTGTTCTCCTCTTATTCTAAGTAGGTAATTTCAACATATTTAGCATTTCTCCCACCCACCCTCCAAGTTTTAAAAGAAAGTTTAGCATGGAGCATATTTTTGTGTGAAATTGTTTGAAGTTGTCAAAGTGAATCCTGAGGTAAAGTGTAACTTTGTTACAATTGGTTTTGCTTTCCATGTCTGGGGTTGGTTATTTTAATGCTGTTTTGTACTAAAGCCATTGAAATGTCTGCTCCAGTTCTGGAAGCTAGCCAGATGAGCAGTCTATTCCTCCTACATGCATTGGAGATTAAACACTAAAATACAGTCGGAGAGCTCGTCTGGCCCAGTATGTACAGGACTGTAGTCCTAAGCCATTCAGTCCAGGAGGTCCCAGGGATGATTCCCTGGTCTTTGCTGAGTTAATTGATTTCAGAATGGGGTGGGGGGCGGGGTACCTTAGCCATGGTCTCCTCTTCTGCATTTGCTCCCCCTTCCCTCTCCCAGAAAACAGGATCACTGTCCAGTGATTCTGGTTGCAGTGTGAGAGCATGTGAGTACAGGATCCATCTAGTCCATTGTGTCTGGCAGGAAAGGGTGAACACATTTTATGTTGTGAAAATCAAATCTGTTTTTACTACTTTTTAATGTAGAGGGACAATCAAACTAGTTTCAAAATATCCACAGCAGCTGTTGCACTGTATCATATATATTCAGAATTTATTTAAATATACACTGCAGAAAGGCTTATGAAATGACCCAAGACACTTGCACCTACTTTTATGAAATGACAAAGCAGTCATTGTCTTGTTTCACTGGTGTAGCTTTCAAATCATGCAGGTTGCCAACTACATGTAGTGATTGCTTGTAAAATACAGGTGTTGAGCATAGCATTGCCATGCAGTTGAAGAAAGATATCGGACACCAATCACTCCACGTATTCCTTCTGAAATAAGCCATTCTTTTCATACAAATGCAGTTCTCTTGAAGATTTAAACCCATCTGGGAGCTAGCAAATATGCCCACTGCAGATTTTATTTTGAGGAGTTAATTTTCTGGATAGCTGACAGGTGCTGTCACACTGATTTTCAGATATGCTCTACATTTGCTTCTAGAAACATAGAAGATAGGAGCAGGAGTAGGCCATTCGACCCCTCGAGCCTGCTCCGCCATTCAATGAGATCATGGCTGATCATCCAAATTCAGTACCCTGTCCCTGCCTTCTCCCCATATCCCTTGATCCCATTAGCCTTAAGAAATATATCCAACTCCTTCTTGAATATATTTAATGAACTGTCCTCCACCTCCCTCTGTGGCAGAGAATTCCACAGGTTCACCACTCTGGGTGAAGAAATTCCTCCTCATCTCAGTCCTAAATGGCTTACCCCTTGTCCTTAGACTATGACCCCTGGTTCTGGACTCCCCGGCCATCGGGAACATCCTTCCTGCATCTAGTCTGTCCAGGCCTGACAGAATTTTATAGGTTTCGATGAGATCCCCTCTCAATCTTCTAAAGTGAGTATAAGCCCAATCGAGACAATCTCTCCTCGTATGTCATTCCTGCCATCCCAGGTATCAGCCTGGTGAATCTTCGCTGCACCCCTTCCATGGTAAGAACATCCTTCCTCAGATAAGGCGACCAAAACTGCACACAATACTCAAGGTGCGGTCTTACCAAGGCCCTGTACAACTGTAGCAAGACATCCTTGTTTCTGTACTCGAACCCTCTTGCTACGAAGGCCAACATACCATTTGCCTTCTTAACCGCCTGCTGCACCTGCATGCTTACCTTCAGCGACTGGTGCACAAGAACACCCAGGTCTCTTTGCACTTCCCCTTCTCCCAATCTATTGCCATTCAATAATCTGCCTTCCTGTTTTTGCCACCAAAGTGGATAACCTCACATTTATCCACATTATCGTGCATTTGCCATGTTTCTGTCCAATCACCCAACCTGTCCAAATCGTACTGGAGTTTCACGACATCCTCCTCACAGCATACCCTCCCACCCAGCTTTGTGTCGTCTGCAAATTTGGAGATATTACATCCAATTCCCTCGTCCAGATCATCATTAATATATATTGTGAACAGCTGGGGTCCTAGGACCGATCCTTGCGGTACCCCACTAGTCACTGCCTGCCACTCGGAAAACGACCCGTTTATTCCAACTCTTTGCTTTCTATCTGCCAAACAGTTCTCTATCCAAGTCAATACCTTGCCCCCAATCCTATGTGCCTTAAATTTGCACGCTAATCTCTTATGCGGGACCTTATCGAAAGCCTTCTGAAAGTCCAAATACACCGCATCCACTGGTTCTCCCTTATCTATTTTACCAGTTACATCCTCAAAAAATTCCAGTAGATTAGTCAAGCACGATTTACCTTTTGTAAATCCATGTTGACTTTGTCCGATCCGGTCACTGCTTTCCAAGTGCTCTGCTATTCCATCTTTTATAATGGACTCTAGCATTTTCCCCACTACCGATGTCAGGCTTACCGGTCTATAATTCCCCGCTTTTTCTCTACCACCTTTTTTGAATAGTGGGGTAACATTAGCTACCCTCCAATCCATGGGTACTGTTCCAGAGCCTATCGAGTTCTGGAAGATGACCAGCAATGCATCTACTATCTCCAGGGCCACTTCCTTAAGTACCCTGGGATGTAGATTATCAGGCCCTGGGGATTTATCGGCCTTCAATCCCGTCAACTTCCCAAACACCATTTCCCTTCAAATACTGATTTCTTTCAGTTCCTCCCTCTCATTAGTCCCTATGGTCCCCGACATCTCTGGGAGGTTATTTCTGTCCTCCTTTGTGAAGACAGAACCAAAATACGTATTTAAGTGGTCTGCCATTTCTTTGTTCCCCATTATAAATTCTACTTCCTCAGGTGAAGTTCTGATAATCTTGAATTCTGTTTAAGCGTGCACAGAGCTTTATTTAAAGCTTTGTCTGAGATTGGTTAACTTGGGGTAAGTAACTTCAATTTTTTGTCGTTGTGCATTAGTGCATTGAACACACTGTAGTATGTTCAAATTAGTTGTTTTGCAGTGTTCTTTTCATTGTGTATACTATATTTATCTCTAAATCTCTTGTACTCTGACGTGCAAGGTTTGCCAAAGTCTGTAATCTCCGCTCCTGGCTTGAAACAAACAATTCAGACCAATGCCTTTTGAACTGCATGCAGTAGGCAGATTTTTATTTGTGTGCGCGTGCGCATTGCCTGTTCCCAGGCTGCCATCAATCCCCCTGTAGCTGGCTGCAAGGAATCCACAATCTCCCACTGACTCAGCTCAGGAACTCAGCCAAGCGGTATTTCAACCTGCCACTTGGCTCTGAGCATCAGTGTTACGTGACAATCCACCTGTGACATTTTAATGTTTTGGATAACCCCATGACCAGTCTAAAAATGGGTTGTCTTCCCTATCAAATTTTCCTTTGGAAGAAAAAAAAATGGCCACTGCTTTGATTCATTTTTGTCAGTTTCCCCCCCCCCCCCGCCCCCCCCCCCCCATCTTCTCTCCTGAAGGTGCTAGATATGTTTCCATAAATCAGACAGATGAAATTCAATGTAGAGAAATGCAAAGTGCTTCACACAGGGACAAAAATCCAGGCAGGGACGATTACTTAAAATGGAAAGAAAATAATGTGAATGAAAAATGAAAGATCTTGGGCGTCCTGATTGACAATAAATTGAAGCTATTGCCACAATGCTCAGTGGCAGTAAGCAAAGCAGATATTGGGATGTATTAAAAGGTCAGTATTGAACCAAAATAGTGAGGTAATCTTGACACTCTAAGTGAGTGCACTTAGAATGCTATGTACAGTTCTGGTCGCCCGAGTACAAAAAGTATATTGCGGCTGCCAAAAGGGTATTTAAGTGAGCAAGCAGAATGATTGAGGGGATGGAGGGATTGGATTATAAGGAGCAATTATGTAAGTTACTTAAATGGAAAGAAAATAATGTGAATGGAAAATGAAACATTTGGGAGTCCTGATTGACAAATTGAAGCTATGTAACAATGCTCAGTGGCAGTAATCACATCGAGCTGTTTCACCTTGTCTAGAACAGTAGAACCAGAGGACACAGCCTGTGCTTGAAGGGGGGTAATTCAAAACTAATCTGCAGGAACATTGTTTCAGTGAGCGAGTAGTCAATCTATGGAACAGCGAGTGGTCAATTTATGGAACAGGCACCCTGGGGAGATGGTGGAAGCAGATAGTACTGATTCATTCAATTAAATAGATTTCTTTCAGAAACTATTTTGCGATAGTATATGAGTAATTTGAGACATAACGTGTAGCGTGCTTGGGAGGAACAGGTGTCATTGGACCTAATGGTTTCCAAAGCTTTCCACCACTAGGGGTTTCATCGCCTTCCATCTGGGTCTGTTGTAGACCAATTGATAGAGATTGATTGCCATGATTAGTCAACAACTCCATTATTGTTGTACATTGCGACTACCCTGATAGTAGAAGGTGAACTAGATGGATTGTGGCATTTTTAACCTAGCAATTCCTATGTTCCCAGTATTCAGTGTAATGTAGGACAGCCGGTCTCGTACGGTCAGCTGGCAAGCTGATTCAGTAGGAATCCCCATTTATGCAATGTTGCGATCCTGAGAAAGCAACCCTTAAAGCTCATTTAATAATCTTTGCGTACATTTTTTTTTATTTGTTTTGTCAAGATGAAACTCAAAGAATTGGCATTTGAAATTTTTTTTGGAGTGCATTTTTGCGTCCCGTTTTAAGTTGATGTTTTTTCCTTAGGTATCTCTGGGAAGAGTCAGATTCTGTTTGCATTGGTCTTTGTCACTCGATACCTGGATCTGTTCACGATATTCATCTCTTTGTACAACAGTTCCATGAAGGTAAGTTTGTTAAGGCAGTGGACCAAATGATGGTTCAAATATTTCCAGGAGCACAATATGTAGAATTACCTGTCTGCAATGTTGTACAGTGGAGCTCTTTGTACAGATTATCATCGAAGCTTCTCTTATACTTTCGGTGGGGGGAAGGAATATTGTGTATACTGTCCATGTCCTGATTTGGGTGTCCAACCTCACCACACACAACCCCTGAGCCCAGGAAACTCTGTCCTATTTGTGCTTGTATTATACGCTGTTTTTTTCCTGTTCAAATTTCATGAGCCTGAAGTTTTGGATGTGCCATTTGTTTTCTTTGAGTTGTTATCTGTTTAGATAAATCCTAAACTAACCTGCTGTGATGGCAGCTTGAGATACGAGTATATGAATAAGACCATGGATTTAACCTTTGCATGTGCCTCCTCCCCTATTTACCTGTGTGGCTCACAAAGGCAAAAGCTTGGAAACCCCTGTCCTAATTGTAACAAAAGTAAATTGAATTGCAAGTTTGAATGAACTGTAGAGCTGTATTGAATTTGGTTTTATAATATCAGTGTGCCAGACTGCACTTTCTGAATTTAAAAAAAAAAAAGAATTAAAACTGCTGTTGTACGTGAGCTTCTGTACATGTAACATAAACTTTCACAATCACTTTAATTTGTTTGTTGTTGTAGACCAGGATTTTTACTATTGATCCATTGTTGCTATTGAGCCTTGGCTTATTTTGTGTTTTTTTTTAAACAGGTTATCTACATTGCTTGTGCCTTTTCCACAGTGTACCTGATCTACCTTAAGTTTAAGGCCACCTATGATGGAAACCATGACACATTCCGCGTGGAATTTCTGGTGGTCCCTGTAGGTGGATTGTCTTTCCTGGTCAATCATGACTTCTCTCTGATGGAGGTAAATTCTTTTTAACTTGAATTCAGGTGATTTTTAAGCTGTTCCTGAAAACATTTTGCAAACTTCTGTTTTTAATCTAAAATCAATTGAATTATGGCAGTTGGGATTTTGTTTTTCTCTCTCCTGTTTTCTGCTCAAATTGTCTCCACATATCTATCCCAACTGAGGCGATGGATTGGAAGATTCTGTCAGTGTATTCTATAGCAGGGACCTTGGAAGATAGAATCATAGAATGGTTACAGCGCAGAAGGAGGCCGTTCGGCCCGTTGAGCTAGTGCCGGCTCTCTGCAAAAGCACTTCAGCTAGTCCCACTCCCGTGCCCTTTCCCCATAGCCCTGCTCATTTTTTCCCTTCAGGTACTTCCCAATTCCCTTTTGAAAGCCACGATTGAGTCTGCCTCCACCACCCTTTCAGACAGATGTGTAACAGCAGCTCAGAGGAAATAAGACTTTTGCTTTTCCTCATTAGTAAGCTCTGAGCCTCTGCTTGGCTTCTCCCTATGATGACAGTGCAGCCCATAGTGTGGTGTAGAGGAACTAGCATTGCTTTTAGGTTACAACCCCTTTCTTGAGGCACCACCTAATAGCAGACTCAAGTGTGCTCTCCCAACGCTTGATCAGCAAGCGGTGTTTGGTACAGACTACCATAAGGAAGGGACAGTAATGTCCTTTCAGGAAGGAAGCCAGCTGTACTTACCCGGTCTGGTCTATACTTGACTCCAGTCCCACACCAACGTGGTTGACTCTTAACTGTCCTCTGAAGTGGCCTAGCAAGCCATTCAATTGCAAAAAAGAAGGCCCACCACCAGCTTTTCAAGGTAACTAGGGATGGGCAATAAATGCTGGCCATGCCAGCTTCCCTTCCCTGAAGGACCCACTTGATTTTTAAAGACAACTTTTTGTTGCCAGCTCACAAATGACCAATTTCACAACTTATCATGGGATTTTAACAATGACCTCTGAGCTGTGAGTCCAGCACCATAAATACTGTACCCTCCTTGTATCCTGATAAAGATGTCTGATTTCAGAATTCTATTCTTCAGTCAGAATACAACTTATAGAATCTGGAAAAATATTGTAGCCTGGATAAGGCTAAAAGCAAAAATCTGATCGAAACCCTCTCTTCCAGATCCTGTGGACATTCTCGATTTACTTGGAGTCAGTTGCAATCTTGCCCCAGCTCTTCATGATCAGTAAGACAGGTGAAGCAGAGACCATCACGACTCATTACCTCTTCTTTCTCGGCATGTATCGTGCCCTGTACCTTATCAACTGGATCTGGCGCTATTACTTTGAGGGTTTCTTTGACCTCATTGCTATTGTAGCTGGCGTGGTTCAGACTATTCTCTACTGCGACTTTTTCTATTTGTACGTCACAAAAGGTGAGGAATCGAAGGTTTGCATTTTATTTTTGCATTAGATACTGTGCAGAAATTTCTCCTAAACGTTTAAAGAAAATGGGGTTTGGGTGCCCTGGTGATGTACTTATGTGAGAAGGTGATAGCAAAAGTGTAGAAAACCCCTTGATGTACATTTTTGGTAGTTTACAACTTTGTATCCACTGTGCCCCTGAGCTATTCAAACTGCCAAACACCTCTTAATAGTAATCCATTCATGATTATCTGCAAAAGGCAGACATTAGTCATCAAGATTACAAGAGATGTGAGCATTGTACAATTCATACACTTGCAAAAATGCACAAACAAATTATTTTACAAATTTGGTACATTGAAAGCATCATTAACATGTATATTTTGCAATTATGCAGAACCACATTAACCAGAAAGCGGAGAGAGATCACAGCCAAATGGATGTGTTTGACGTGGTGAGAAGCAGAATAGAATATACTCCGTGTAACTTTATTTATCCCTAGAGTTTTGGGCTGGGCTTTTAAAAAGTTTCCTTAATGTTGCATGTTGTGACAGAAATGTTAATTTCACTGGCCTGGGGAGAGTGAAATATGTAAACCCAAATTTAATCAGCAGCTGTTTCAAGTTTCACTCCAGGACTTGAGCAGTTAACCTAGGCTGACATTCCAGTGCAACACTGAGGACGTCTTGCATGGTCAGAGGTGGTATCATTCCGATGAGATGTTAAACCATGGGATCTTTGTGAAGGTTCGGGCCAATGTTGGAGATACTGTAGCCCTGTTCAAAGGAGGGAATTCCCCTTGTGCCCTGGACACTATTCCTCCCTCAGCCAACACTCAGCTGGCCGTGTCATTGTGCGATTTTTGCTGAGTGCTTTATAGTTGTTGCAATTGCATAAATTATTCCACATTGAAGTAATTCATTTCATGTGAAGTGGTTTGGGATATTTGAGGTGCTATACAAGTGCAAGTTATTTTTTACAAATATTTCTAAAAGAAGAAACTTTCTATTGGGTCTTCTAATGACTTACTCACTCTCTCTCCAAATATTGTTCCTTTAGTTCTCAAAGGAAAGAAGCTGAGTTTACCAGCTTAAGTGCCAAAGATCGTCTGAACTTCTGTCGTTGGTCGTATCTAGACAGAGGAAGCATTACCACACAACAGAAAACTTACCAAGAGTGTAAGATGCCTGAGACAGAGAGCAAGGAACACACTAAGAATTCCATTTAAACTTAATGTCAACAGCTGTTCTGTAGTATAATGGACCACAAACATCAGTTTTCTGTTTTATGCATCTTGCCTTTTTTATTACAATGTAAAAATATATTTTCTACAAAGAAATATATACTGAAAGGATGAATTACTTGCAGTGGTTAAAAAAAATTTGGCAGCTTAGATTGGAAATGCTGAATGTGTTTCCCATTGAGCTGTTTGCAAGGATTAAGTGCAAATTGTTTTTTAAAAAAAATAATAATTTTGAAAATGACTGACTCAGTTAATTTACTTATAACACGGTATCTGACAGACAAAACTGTTCTGTTTTTTCAACCACTTGCTGTATTTATTTGAATTTGCCAAATTTTTTGAACCTAATTCATTCTTTTTTCCCCCTCATCAAAACACTAGAATTGTCTTGAGGCTGATGTGATGCAATATGCCTTGTTGTGTCTGGTTGACGGGGTTTCCTGTAGTCAATCAGTGGTTAAACCACCTTCAGATGGAGTGCATGTATTCTGCCCTTTGACATATGTTCATGTGAACATAGAACATGAAGAATAAAGATCGCAGCAACCTAACTACATTAGATGTGCATATTACTGACTGAAAAGTGGTTTGGATAGTGTAATGTTAAGTATTCAAGGGACCATATGACTTTGAGTTTAATCTTGGGATTTTTTTTTTGTTGAACAAATCACTTTCAGAATCGTTGGCCTTGGGTACCACTCTTTTATTTCTTTTGAAACATTAGAAGGTTTATCTTGTAGTTTTTTTTTTACACTGAGCTGTTGCATGATATCTTGTGATACTGCCCCAATAAACGTTTTATGGAAAACGGTTCTGCTTGTTGTGTTCTAGCATGTCACTTGTGCGTTTTTCATAATGTAGCTTTCCTAGCAAGCTACTGCTAGAAAATGTTTGCTTTGAATATGCAGTGGTTTCCACCCCCCCACCCCCTCGGTGTACGTGGGAGGCTGCAAGTATTGGGGAGTCTCCAAGTACTGACGAGTGAGTGGTCCTGACTTTGCGCCCACTCCTACCGTCAGACTGTTATCTACCCAAAGGAAAGCATTGCTAACATTGCAGAGTAGCTTCAAGATACAACGATATAGTGTGCTAATGAACCAATTAAAATACTGAAATCTAATGACCTTAGACTTGCAAGATCCAAGGATCCTAATTTGAAAGCATATGAACTTGATCTTTATCACTTGACTATATTTGTGCCCATTTTAGGACTTGCTTTGCAATGTCCATTTTGGGGTTGACAAATCTAGGCCAGCTACTTTTCTAGTACAACCTGAGATGAGAGAAAACAAGGTCACGTTTATAAGTGGTGTTGTGTACAGTGCACTGATGGATTTCTGTCTGCACATCAGATTTGAGGAGATTATTGCTTTGCTGCCAGATAGTGTGCAAAGTGTCAGAAGTGAAGCAACCTTGATAATACAGCACCTCTACATGTATTAAGGGCCCGCAGAACAAAACTATTGTAAAGTGGGGTTTGCTTGCATTGTGTTTGGTAAAAGCATATCTGAAGTGGAGGAATTTTGATATTGGAAATGGCCAAAAGGAAGAAAACATGGAATAGCCTGATCTGTTCTACAGACAACACAGATGCCCCAAAAGATGGCAGCTGCATGTTTTTTTTAACCCTCTTGTACATGATTTCTCTGTAAAAAGCATGTTCTCTATCAACGAGCTGCATTATCACTTACTGGAAAAAGATTTTTTAAATAAAGAATTTACTTAAAAGAGCTTTCTACATTTATTTTATAAATAGTATTTATTAAACAACCTCAAGTTTTCTTCTACCTATTTTCTCTTTTGTGAATTATTTTTTATTGTCAATGGGAAAATTGCCAACACTGAAGTCTTGAGATTTTGAAGTATCTTGTTTATATTAAATTCTGTGATTTTTAATGTTCCAGACCTCTGGTCCAAAAAGTTGGACACTCCTGGTGTAGGGTAGTGCTGTACTTCCTGTCTAAGACTTGATTATCCAGCAGGGGGAGTCCCCTTCATTGAAGGCAGGTTCAAATAGTTTCTGCAACAATTTTACTGTAGTTTCTGCAGTGATTATAGATTTTAACTCCAATTACGATAGCATTCAAAGGACACAAGTTTGAGGTTGCGTCTCTAATTCAACTCTGTAGCAGCTTGCACCATTTTTTTGGCAGTGCAAAGTATAGAGTTGGTTAATGTATTTCAACCTGGGAGAGCATCTAAACGGAGTGCACATTACTCAACTATTAATACCTTCACTCCCTTCTCCTAAAGGCTTGTAATCTGCGTGTCTGCAAAGCTTCTAGTTTTTCGGCCTCGACAACCCGAGGGGAACGCCTTCGGAGCCATTAATCTCGACAAAATTACTCGGTAGTGTTCAGGATTCCCCCTTGTGGATAGAAACTGCAATCTGGAACACACTGGGCATGCCTCACACAAACTCCCTATTTCCCCAGCTTCAGAAGGAACATTGCTGTTCCCCGCCCCCTCCTCACCGACAGTTTTTCGGAGTTTAGCATGAATCCCGTGCGTGCCTGCTGCCTCTCTGAGAGCAGGGTGCTGCTGGGGGGGGGGGGGGGGGCCACTTGCTTCCATTGAACCGACTCATTAAGGACTTGTATCTGTTGCACCACACTCCACAAACTTTTCCGACTCCCTTGCAGGTGGCTACTTACAACAGCCTGTTAAGCTAGATGGCAGTCACTTGCGCTCCCTTCATGGACGCCTGCACAGTAATTTTTTATTCATTGCGGCTAGCCCAGTGGAACCTAATAACCACAATGGATGAGACTTCAGCTAATAAGATTTATGCGCCCCTGCAGATGAAAATAACCCGCTTCATCTATTTCAATACTTGCTGATCTAATTTTATAGCAGCCCCTGATTTGTCTAGGCTTCAACTACTGCTAAAGAACATAAGAAATAGGAGCAGGAGTAGACCATTTGGTCCATCGAGCCTGTTCCGCCATTCAATAAGATCATGGCTGATCTACCTCAACTCCACTTTTTGCACTATCCCCATATCCCTTGATTCCCTTAATATTCAAAAATCTATCGATCTCTGTCTTGAATATACTCAACGACTGAGTCTCCACAGCTCTCTGGGGTAGAGAATTCCAAAGATTCACCACTCGAGTGAAGAAATTTCTCCTCATCTCAGTCCTAAATGGCCGACCCCTTATTCTAAGACTATGACCCCCCTGGTTCTAGACTCCGCAGCCAGGGAAAACATCCTCCCTGCATCTACCCTGTCAAGCCCTGTAAGAATTTTGTATGTTTCAATGAGATTACCTCTCATCTAAGCTCTAGAGAATATAGGCCTAGTCTACTCAACCTCTCCTCATAGGACAATCCCCCCATCCCAGGAACCTGTCTGGTTAACCTTTGTTGCACTCTATGGCAAATGTATCCTTAGGTCTCACCAGGGCCCTATATAATTGCAGTAAGATGTCTTTATTCTTATACTCAAATCCTCTTGTAATAAAGGCCAACATACCATTTGCTTTCCTAATTGCTTGCTGTACCTGCGTGTTAACTTTCAGTGATTCGTGTACAAGGACACCCAGGTCCCTCTGAACACCAACATTTCCCAATCTCTCCATTTAAAAAATACTCTGCTTTTCTATTTTTCCTACCAAAGTGGATAACTTCACATTTCTCCACATTATATTCCATTTGCCATGTTCTTGCCCACTCACTTAGCTTGTCTATATCCCCTTGAAGCCTCCTTGCATCCTTCTCACAACTTACATTCCCACCCAGCTTTGTATCATCAGCAAACTTGGATATATTACATTTGGTCCCTGTAATGATCAGTAACATGTCATTCTAGAATGGTACACTAGGTGGAGCTGTATGTTTAGTAGGGGGCTACCCACAAGGCAGTAGTCAAGATGGATGCCTGTACACTAGTCCACATGGCTGAATAAATGACTAGCTCAAGCTAGCCGTTCATAATGAAAACGTCTATTTATTTATGAACATAACATGGTACCAGGATTGGTAATATCTGCTGAATATTATGAAACGCGACATGGAGAATTTGAAGCCACGGGAGGGTTTGAAACTCACGGGGAATGTCGACCGCAATTGGCGGACTTTCAAACAACAATTCGAACTCTACATTGCTGCCATCGGGTTCGGTACGAAGCCAGACGCAAGGAAAATAGCGTTACTACTCACGGTTGCAGGCCCGCAGGCGATAGAGGTATTTAATACGTTTGTATTTGATCAAGAGGAGGACAGAGTAAAAATGGACGATGTGCTAAAGAAGTTTGATACACATTGTTCTCCCAAAAAGAAAGACCTATGAGAGGTACGTGTTCCGTTCACGGACACAGCAGCAAAATGAGACTTTTGATAGCTTTGTGACCAATCTGAAACTGAAAGCACAGACATGTAATTTCTCTGAACTGAAATCATCCATGATTCGTGACCAGATTGTGTTTGGTATTCATGATAAAAAGGTCAGGGAATGTTTGTTGAGAGAAACCGAACTAACATTGCAGGATGCTGTGAAAATATGCCATGCCAGTGAGCTAGCTCAACAGCACGCAAAGACTTTGTGAAATTAATAATAATGCGACTGTAATGAGTGACTGTGCTGCTGTTGGTGCTGTGTCCTACAAAGGGAAGAAACATGGGCAGAACAGAAATGCAAAGCAATCGGAGGATGGAATTTTTAATTGTAAACGCTGTGGTTACCAGCACCAGTCAAAACAATGCCCTGCGTTTGGGAAAATGTGCACAAAATGTAATGGAAAGAATCACTTTGCCAAACAATGCTTTTCAAAAGTAAAAACAAAGAAAGGGCAACAAGTCAATGTGATTGAGGACACTGATTTAAGTGAGACATTTTTTGTAGGAATTGTTGTGTCTGTGTGTTGATAGAGACACTGAAGACAGGAGTTGGTTTCATAGGTGTTTACTAAACAAAGTCTGGAGGGGAACTAACTGATACAACACAATATACAGGCTTATATAGCCCGAGTGGCCATTACCGGCATTACAGTACACATGGGGCTCTTAAAGGCACATACACTACAATTCCTCCCCTTTTAGCCAACCAGTACATAATATTTTAAGTAATTATTAATTACATGTTACAAGAAAAATAATCTACACATTGCTGCAGTTAATTAATTATAAGTCAGTCTCTCTGGAGGCTTCCTGACTCGGTCCGGATAACGCCTCGGTGGTGTAGTAGTTTCTGGTGGTGTAGTAGGTTCTTTTGGCAAGGCTGATTCGGCTTGAATGCCAGTGTTGGGTTCATCGGGTTCCAGTATCACCGGATCGGAGGTAGATATGGGTATCTCTACTTCATCGTTAGGTGTATAGAGTTGTGGTGTAGGTTGTCCCTTTTCAGATGACTCTATGATTTGGTCAGCATGGCGCCTTATTATGCTTTCTCCGATGTCCACGGTATACATCAGCGGTCCTAGTCGTGTGCAGATAGTTCCAGGCTGCCAAGTCCCGGGCCAAAACTTGTTGACCTATCTGGAAGGTTCTAGTTGGCCTTTCATTCATGCCTTGAAATTGCCGGTTCTCCACGTCCCTTCTGATGTTGGGCTTGATCAAATCCAGCTGGCATCTTAGGCTTCTATTGAAGAACATCATGGCGGGAGTTTGGTTTGTAACCATATGTGTTGCATTCCTGTATGCAAACAAGAAGTTATCCACCTTGTGCTGAAGTTTTATGTCTTCATTACCCATGGCCTTTATGGCCTTCTTGAAGGTCTGGACAAACCTTTCAGCCAATCCATTGGTGGCGGGATGGTATGGGGCGGACGTGTAGTGCTTAACCCCATTGTTTTTTAAGAACTTCCTGAATTCTTCGGACACAAACTGCGGTCCATTATCAGAACAGATCTGTTCCGGCATCCCATTCCTGTCAAATATGGTCCTTAATACTGTGATGGTTTTTTCCGTGGTGGTGGAGGACATCTTTATTACCTCCGGCCACTTGGAGTGTGCATCAACCACGATTAAGAACATTGAGTCCATAAATGGACCAGCAAAGTCGACGTGTACCCTTTGCCAGGGAGGTGAGGGCCACTCCCATGGATGTAGAGGGGCTTGGGGTGGAGCGTTTTGGACCTTCTGGCATCCTAGGCAGCTCTTGGTCATTTCTTCGATGTCTCCATCGATACCTGGCCACCAGACAAACGCCCTGGCTAGGTTCTTCATTTTCACTCCACCCAGATGCCCCTCATGAAGCTCCTTTAGAACTTTATCCTGGAGTTTGGGTGGAATCACCACTCTGGATCCACACATCAAGGTTCCTCGGCACACTGACAGCTGTTCTCTTCTTTGCGAGAATGCTGGCAACAGTGGTTCGCCATGTGCTGGCCATCCCTTCACTGTTAAATCGTAGACTCGTGAGAGAGTCGGGTCATTTCTAGTTTCCCTTTCAATGGCAGAATTTGTTACTGGTAGACATTCGACTATGGTAGAGTGGAAAATCTCCACTGGGTCTACGGTAGGTGCTTCTTCTACCGTTGGCAACGGTAGGCGCGATAACCCATCAGCATTCCCATGCTGTTTTGATCCTTTGTATTCTATGTTGTATTGGTGTGCCCCTAGAAAAAGGGACCACCTCTGTAGCCTTTGCGCTGTCATAATGGGAACACCCTTTTTAGGGTTGAATATGGAGATGAGGGGTTGATGGTCAGTCAACAAGGTACATTTTTGTCAGTGTAAGTAATGGTTGAATTTCTTCACTCCCCATACCAGGCTGAGTGCTTCCCTGTCGATTTGGGCATAGTTACGCTCAGCTGAGTTCAATGAGCGTGACGCAAAAGCTATCGGCCGTTCCGAGCCATCAGGGAATTTATGCGATAATACTGCTCCTACGCCGTAAGGGGATGCATCGCACGCCAGTCTGATTGGCAGTGATGGGTTGTAATGAGCCAAAACTTCTTTGGACGTGATTAAGTCTTTGCATTTATGGAAGGCACGTTTACAGTCTTCGCTCCATTTCCAAATTACTCCTGTTTGTAGCAGTTCATTAAGAGGGTGTAGAAGAGTTGATAAGTTCGGTAAAAATTTATGATAGTAATTTATTAATCCCAGGAACGACCTTAATTGTGAAACATTTTCAGGTGCTGGGGCTTTTATGACCGCTTCAATTTTTTCAGGTGACTTATGCAACCCTTCCTTATTAATTATGTGGCCACAATATGATATTTGATTTTGGAAAAATTCGCACTTGAGGCGATTTGCTCGTAGGCCCCGTTCTCTCAGCCTAGTGAGCACCTGCTCCAAATTGGCAAGGTGCTCGTTGTCGTTTTCTCCTGTTACAAGGATGTCATCTAGGTAGCATTGAGTCCCCAGAATCCCTTGGAGGACTTGCTCCATAGCTCTTTGCCAGATAGCTGGAGCGGATGCTACTCCAAAAACCAGTCGATTGTACTGGTACAGACCTTTGTGTGTATTTATCGTGAGATATTTTTTAGAGGCCTCTTCAACCTCCATCTGTAGATATGCCTGTGCCAAGTCAATTTTGGTGAAACGTTTCCCTCCGGATAGTGAGGCGAAAATATCTTCTATCCTCGGAAGAGGATACTGTACCGTGTGAAGGACCGGGTTTACAGTCGCCTTGAAGTCTTCACAGATGCGAATTTTTCTCTGTTCTTCAGATTTATCATTATTCAATGCTTTCTTCATGACTGGAACGATGGGTGTTGCCCACTCGCTCCAATCCATTTTGAATAATACGCCTGCCTTTTCCAAATTCTCCAGCTCTGCCTCGACTGCTGGACGAATTGCGTATGGCACCGGTCTTGCCTTAAAAAACTTGGGAATTGCTGCATCTTCCACTTTTATTGAGGTGGTGATGCCTTTCAAGGTTCCTAGTTTCTCTTGAAACACTTCTTTGGCGTTGGCCAAGATGTCTTTTAATCGTTCAGGTATGACGTCATCATCGTTTTTTTTCTTAATGGTCACCGTCAGTGCCTGAATGGAGTGCCAGTCTAAACGTATTTTCCTGATCCATTCACGTCCCAACAGCGGTGGACCACCATCTTGTAGAATGTATAAATACAACTTTTGTATTTCCTTGCCGTTGTATACAACAGGCACCCTTATTTTTCCTTTGGGGTATACTTTCTGCCCCGTATATGTTTTCAAGATAATGGATGTGTCTTTTAAAGGTATATGCGGAAATAGCCGCTCGTAATCCCATCGATTTATGACGGTCAGAGCTGATCCTGTATCTAGCTCCATTTTAACTGGGGGCCCTGCTATCGTGAGGGTAACCCAAATGGTCTGGTAATCATCTTTGGCAATTACATTATGTAATTTGAGACAGCTTAGTCTCTTGTTTTCGGAGTCATTATCGCTCTTCTGGTCTTCGGAGCTACTGTCCGTCATCATTTGTACCTATCTGCACTTTTCTTTATTGATTTTTTTTTCCTGTCTGTGGATTTTTTTTGTCCAGATCGGCATACCCGTGCAATGTGTCCAATCTTTCCGCATTGCCTGCATGCTTTGTCCTTGAACCAGCAGTCCCTCTGGTCATGGGTGGATCTGCCGCAGCGATAACATCTCTCGAAACCCTGTGTCATTTCATGGGTGCCGAAGTCCTGTGCCTTTTGTTGTATCTCTGCAGCTCCTCTTGCGGCTGCTTCGTATGATACAGCCATACTGAAAGCCTTGTCCAGTGTTAAATCTTTCTCAGAAAGTAGCCTTTTCTGTGTTCCTTCGCTTAAGAGACCACAGACGAATTTGTCTCGAAGATAATCTGCTAGTCCTGCCCCGAATTGGCAGTGTTTTGATAGCTTTCTTAATTCGGTGAGGTAATCAGCGTTACTTTCATTCTTGTGTTGATTTCTCTTGAAGAATTTGAATCGTTCCGCTATCAGCAGCGGTGTTGGGTTTAAGTGCTCCTGTAGGGTATCAACAATTTCTTTAAAATTCTTGTCCTTTGGTTTGGCTGAAGTGATTAAATTTCGTAACAGCCCGTATGTCTTTGCGCCCATTAGATTTAGCAGTACTGAAGCTTTTTTTTCATCTTCTATTCCATTTGCGGTGCAATATACCTCCACTCTTTCCACATATGTGGTCCAATCCTCTATCTCGTTATCAAAAGCATCAATATTGCCAGACTTAGGCATCCTAGAAATAAAATGGTGCTTCCCGTGCTTTTCTTTCTTTTCTGCAGAAAAGATATGGCGCTTCCCACGCTTCCCCGCCACTGCTGCCGATGACAACGCTGTTTCCCGCAGTTTCCGTTCTTTTTATTTATTTATTTACAGTTGGAGACTCGTTCCTGCCAGACTCTCTCTGTAGGTCTGAACGCCGACCTGCTTGCAGCGCCGGCCGTCTCCCGAGTGCTCCCTCCCCGTCTGTTACTGCTTGCCTCCACTTTCGCTGCTTGGCCCAGCTGTAGAGCCAGCCACTGGAGCCCCAGCCCGACGCCCAGGAAGGATTATTGCAGTACCTGCCACCAGCTTGGCCAGCTGGTGAAACCACAGCTTTTTCTTTTTCTTGATTTTTCTTTGGACGCCAGAGGAATCGATGTCCTTGAGGTGCTGCCGAATTGCAGGTAAGTCCATTTCCAATTCGTCGCCACTGTTGTGTCTGTGTGTTGATAGAGACACTGAAGACAGGAGTTGGTTTCATAGGTGTTTACTAAACAAAGTCTGGAGGGGAACTAACTGATGCAACACAATATACAGGCTTATATAGCCCGAGTGGCCATTACCGGCATTACAGTACACATGGGGCTCTTAAAGGCACATACACTACAATTCATGGTGTCATGTGACAATATAGAAAAGGATACAGAAAATGTGCAGCCCTCAGGAATGGACAATGCTAAACATAAAGTTAATGCAGTAAAAGAGGACAAATGGATGATGCCACTGCAGGTAAATGGAGCATTAGTTACATTGAAACTAGACACTGGGGCAAAAGCAAACTTAATCAGTATGAGTGACATTAAAAATATGAAAGAAAAGCCCAAAATACAGAAAAAGTCAATACTACTGAAGAACTATAATGGACAGAAAATAGATAGCTTAGGTGTATGCAGACTTAAAGTGACAGTCAAAGACAAAGTGCATCATCTCAAGTTTTCTGTTGTGGCTGAAGGACTTGATTCACTACTAGGTGACAAAGCTTGTGAGGACTTAGAGCTGGTCAAGAGAGTCTACCGTATAAACTGTGCCATAAGCAGACCAGATGACTCAGTGGATTCTGTAGTGAGTAATTTCCAGGATGTGTTCAAAGGATTTGGAGTTCTACCATTCACTTACAAGATCCAGCTAAAGGAGGATGCTCAGCCAGTGGTACATGCTCCACGGAGAGTTCCAGCACCCCTGTGTGACTGGCTCAAGAAAGAACTGGACAGAATGACCACACTAGGAGTCATCAGGAAAGTCGAAGAGTAACAGACTGGGTTAACTCCATGGTATGTGTAAAGAAAAAGAACAATGATCTAAGTGTATGCATGGATCCAAAGGACTTAAATGCAAACACAAAACGTGAACACTACCAGATTCCCAAGCGAGAAGAAATTACCAGTGAAATGTCAGGTGCCAGATACTTCACAAAGCTCGATGCCTCACAAGGATTTTGGCAACTAAAACTGGATGAAGAGAGCACCAAATACTGTACCTTCAACACACCATTTGGCAGGTATTGTTTCCTCAGAATGCCTTTCGGGATAATATCTGCATCTGAAATCTTTCATAGAGCGATGGAACACATAATTGAAGGTCTGGAAGGAGTTCGGGTCTATGTTGATGACATCATCATCTGGGGCTCCACACTGAAAGAACACAATGAGAGACTGACTAAAGTGCTACAGAGCATACGCCGGAATGGACTGAAGCTCAACAAAGCCAAGTGTCAGTTTGGCGTCCAGGAAGTCACTTTCCTAGGAGAAAATCTATCTGGTAAAGGAATAGAGCCAGATATGGAAAAAGTAAACGCCATACTCAAAATGCCCCGACCCACTGACAAAAAAGGAGTGCTACGCATCCTGGGGATGATAAACTTCATTGGAAAGTTCATTCCTAACTTGTCAGCCAAGACAGCCTGTCTGCGAGACCTGCTACATAAAACAAATGAGTTCGCATGGACAGAAAGACATGAACAAGAGTGGATGAACTTCAAAACAGTGCTGACAACCACACCTGTACTCACCTTCTTTGACCCAACAAAGAGAATCAAAGTGTCAACGGATGCATCAAAAGATGGCCTAGGCGCAGTCTTGCTACAAGCAGAGGGTGAAGATTGGAAGCCTTTTTCCTATGCCTCCAGGTCTATGACTGACTCTGAGTGTCGATACGCCCAGATTGAAAAGCAATGTCTAGGCTTAGTAGTTGGACTAGAAAAGTTCCATGGCTACATATATGGACTTCCCACCTTCACAGTTGAGACAGACCACTGCCCACTGGTTGCCATCATTAAAAAAAATCTGAATGAGATGTCTCCAAGGATTCAACGACTCATGATGAAGCTGCAAAGATATGACTTTGAACTGATCTACACACCAGGCAAACACATAGTGTTAGCAGATGCACTATCCCGAGCACCCACAATGAGTCATGTGAGCTCCACTGAGGAAGACGTGGATGTTCATGTGAGTATGGTCACTGCTGCGCTGCCCGTGTCAGACACAAAATCAAAGCAAATAGCAGAAGAAACAGTAAAAGATACAGTGTTACAAACAGTAATAGAAACATACATAGAAACATAGAAACATAGAAGATAGGAGCAGGAGTAGGCCATTCGGCCCTTCGAGCCTGCTCCGCCATTCAACGAGATCATGGCTGATCATCCAAACCCTAGCACCCGGTCCCTTCACCGACAGCCATCCCACCCAAGCTCTATCCCTGTAACCCCGTAACCGCACCTTTTTAATCCCCCCTAACACTAAGGGCCAATTTTTTGATCATGGTCAATCAACCTAACCCGCACATCTTTGGACTGTGGGAGGAAACCGGAGCACCCAGAGAAAACCCACGCAAACACGGGGAGAATGTGCAAACTCCACACAGACAGTCACCCGAGGCTGGATTTGAACCCGGGTCCCTTCATCATGAGAACATTCATCATGGTTGGCCAAAAGGTTCCTGTCCAAAGTACTATCACATCAGGTCAGAGTTAAGTGTCGCAAGTGGACTATTACTAAAACAGAACAGAATAGTCATTCCACAGGCTCTACATCAAGACATGCTCAAAAGGATTCATGCGGGGCACCTCGGAATTGAAAAATGCAAAAGGAGAGCAAGAGACACTGTTTATTGGCCTGGCATAAATAAGGACATTGAGAACATGATAGGCATATGTGAGACATGTCAGAAACACCAAAACAAACAAGCAAAGGAACCAATGATAGTAGCTGACTTACCAACAGCACCATGGCAAAAGGTTGGTATGGACCTCTTTCACTTGAATGGTAAAGACTATCTAATAGTGATTGACTACTATTCTAACTATCCTGAGATGGCGCTGCTCTCAAGCACATCAGCAAGCAGTGTCATAATGCATGTTAAATCCATCTTCGCCAGACATGGAATTCCCAGGATTGCCGTTAGCGACAATGGTCCGTGCTTCAACTGTAAGGAGTGGCAACAGTTTGCAGCACATTATGACTTTCAACACATCACATCCAGTCCTCTGTATGCTCAGTCGAATGGTAAGGCAGAGAAAGGTGTTCAAGTTCTCAAACAGCTACTGAAGAAAACAGCAGAAAGCAAGTCTGATCCTTATATCGCCCTGCTGAGCTACCGAGCCTCCCTTTTAGACTGTGGTTCTTCACCTGCTGAGCTCCTAATGGGTCGCAAGTTGCGCACCACGCTACCCTGCTGTGCAAAAGAAAAGCAGAGTAAGGAACTGAGACAGAGACTTCAACTGTTAAAGCTGAAACAGAAATCACACTATGACAAGTCATCCAAAACTCTGAAACCATTGACAAGGGATGATGTTGTCAGGATTGAGGATCCAGATGCATGGAACAGGAAAGCTACAGTTCTTGAGGAAGTAGGACCAAGGTCATACATTGTTAGAACTGAGGAAGGACAGATTCTCAGGAGGAACCGCCATTCCCTCCTGAAAACACAAGAAACTATCCAAGCGCAAATCGATGACAATGCCGCAACTGAATCTTGTCACTCACCACCAGAACAATCTAACACAAACACACATACAGGCTCTCATGAAAACACATCAGACTTACATGTGCTGAGAAGATCCACACGTGAAGTAAAAAAAGCCTGATAGACTTAATCTTTGAGCACAAAGAAAACTATAATAAAAGAATGAAAAGCTTAGAGTTCATAAAGTAAAGCTTTGAAAATGTGTTGACTGTTGTGAAGATGTTTATGTCGTTATGATTGATTGATATTGATTTTGTTTAACCTCTAAGGAAGGGGGATGTAATGATCAGTAACATGTCATTCTAGAATGGTACACTAGGTGGAGCTGTATGTTTAGTGGTGGGCTACCCACAAGGCAGTAGTCAAGATGGATGCCTGTACACTAGTCCACATGGCTGAATAAATGACTAGCTCAAGCTAGCTGTTCATAATGAAAACGTCTATTTATTTATGAACATAACAGTCCCCTCATCCAAATCACTGATGTAGATTGTGAATAGCTAAGGTCCAAGCACTGATCCTTGCGGTACCCCACTAGTTACAGCCTGCCAACCCAGAAATTAACTGTTTATTCCTACTCTCTGTTTTCTGTCCATTAACCAAACCTCAATCCATGCTAGTATACTACCCCAATCCAATGAGCCCTAATTTTGTTTAATAACCTCTTGTGTGACACTTTATTGAATACCTTCTGAAAATCCAAATATACCACATTCACTGGTTCCCCCTTATCTATTCTGCTAGTTACTACCTCAAAAAAAATCTAACAGATTTGTCAAACATGATTTCCCTTTCGTAAATCCGTATTGACTCTGCCCAGTCCTATTCTAAGTGTCCTGTTACCACATCCTCACCTGGTTGAGTTTAACATTTGATGCATCTTTTAATGTTTAATGCCTTTGTTACTACAGGGTTATAGCCTATGAAACCCAGGCAGAGAGGACCTGCGGGAAGGAGGGAGGAGGACAGTAGCAGTATGTTTGTGTGTGTATGCTAGGCTGATGTAGCAGACCCTGGTCTCCAATCGTCTTGGATCCCCTTGCCATTGGACCAAGACCTTGCTCTGTCAAGCCCGTGTGGTAACTGGTGTGCAACGGCCACCACACGTTAAAAGAATTCATGCACAGGCATCTTCCACCCTTTAAAATGAAGTTCGGGACCTGGAACGTCAGGACCCTCCTGGACAACCCCAACAGAGACTGTAGGTCCCGCATTGGACTCATCAGTCACCTGAGAACTCATTTTTAGTGTGGAAGCAAGTCATCCTCAGTTCCGAGGGATTGCCTAAGAAGAAGAGAAGAAGAATAGATTCTAGCATTTTCCCCACACCTGGCATATTCCTTACCTAAGAAAGGATATACTTGCCATAGAGGGAGTGCAGCAATTTTTTTGATGAAGTAACAGGGAGGATTGATGAAGGGAATGCAATGAATGTTGTCTACATGGATTTTCAGAAGGCGTTTGACAAAGTACCACATAGAAGGCTGGTTAACAAAATTGAAGCTCATGGAATAGGTGGTCAGTGGCAGCTTGGATAAGGAATTGGCTTAAGGACAGAAAACAGCGAGTTGTGGTAAATGGCTGTTTTTCAGACTGGAGAATGGTAGACAGTGGTGTTCCCCAAGGGTCAGTGCTGGGGCCACTGCTTTTTTTTATATAAATGACCTGGATATTGGAATAGAGAGTAGAATTTCTAAATTTGTCGATGACACCAAACTTGGGGGTGGGGAAAACAGTGAGGATGATACCAATTGACTGCAACAGGACATAGAAAGGCTAGCCGAATGGATAGATAAGTGGCAGATGGAATTTAATACAGAGAAGTGTGAGGTGATGCATTTTGGCAGAAGGATCAGGGAGAGGCAATATACACTTAATGGCACAGTTTTAAATAGGCTAGGCGGGGAAAGGCTGTTCCCACTAGTTGATGGTACAAGGACTAGGGGACACAGATTTAAGGTTTTGGGCAAGAGATACAGGGGGGATGTGAAGAAAAACTTTTTTACGTAGTGATTGGTGAGGACCTGGAACTTGCTGTCGACGGATGTGGTGGAAGCAGACACAGTCAATGTTTTCAAGGGGAGACTGGATAGGCACTTGAGGGAAATAAACTTGCAGGGCTACGGGGATAGACCGGGGGAATGGGACTGACTGGATTGGTCTACAGAGAGCCGGCACAAACTCGATGGGCCGAATGGCCTCCTTCTGTGCCGCTATGAATCTATGATATCAGGCTAACTGGTCTGAAGTTCCTCGTTTTCTCTCTCCCTCTTTTCTTAAATACTGGGGTTCTATTTGCTACCTTCCAATCCGCGGGAACTGTTCTAGAATCTATGGAATTTTGTAAAATAACAACCAATACATCCACAATCTCTATAGCCAGCTCTTTCAAAACCCTAGGATGTAGGCCATTAGGTCCAGGGGATTTATCAGCTTTCAGTCCCATTCATTTTTCCAGTACTTTTTTTTACTAATACTAATTTCTTTCAGTTCCTCATTCTTGCGAGAGCCTTGGTTTTCCACTATTTCTGGGAAGTTTTTTGCGTCTTCTTCCGTGAAGGCAGACACAAAGTATTTGTTTAATTTCTCTGCCATTTCCTTATTCCCCATTATAATTTCTCCTATGTCAGCCTGTAAGGGACCCACATTTACTTTCGCTACTCTTTTCCTTTTTACATACCTATAGAAGCTTTTACAGTCTGTTTTTATGCCTCTCGCTAGTTTACTCTCATTCTATTTTCCCTTTCTTTTTCAATTTCTTGGTCCTCCTTTGCTGAATTCTAAAATCCTCCCAATCCTCAGGCTTACTTCTCTTTTTGGCAACATTATAAGTCTCTTCCTTTGATCTAATACTATCTTTTACTTTTCTTGTTAGCCACAGTTGGACCACTTTTCTGTTATGTATTGTGTGTTCTATTGTGTGTTCTCCTCCCACCTGTGGTGGCGCTGTCACAGGAGATAAATGGTTGGGTGTTCTCTGTTAAGTTTAGCTCTCTTTGTTCGGAACTTGCCAGAACTTCCTTTCCTTCCAATAAAGCACTTCATGTTTGAATCTCTGAGTTCTGAGTCCTAAATTGTGTCTAGGTAGAAAGGTACCGACACAACAAGTGGCAACAAGGAGCGGATGAATCTGTGTACGTTACGGGTGCAGTGAGTAAACAGAAAATTTAATTTGAAACGTGAGATGGCTACTATATTAGGAAACATCGGTGATTTTGATGAAAATGTGGAACAATGGAGCGCATATACGGAACGTTTTGACTATTTTGTATTGGCGAATGCGGTGGCAAATGAAAAGGTCATGCCTACCTTTTTGAGTGTAATCGGGCCGAAGACATTCAATTTACTTCACAGCCTCATGCAGCCAGATAAGCCAGGAACTAAAACATATAAGCAACTAGTGGAAATTCTTGGAGCACATTTTTCACCAAAACCTCTGGTTATTGCTGAGAGATTTAGATTTCACAAACGGAATCAAGAGGAGGGGGAATCAGTGACGATGTTTATTGCTGCTTTAAAAAGGTTGTCGGAACACTGCCAGTTCAAGGAGGTGCTGAATGACACCATTAGAGACAGACTTGTGTGTGGTCTGCAAAATGCAGCCACACAGAAGCGCCTTCTTACTGAGGACAACCTTACTCTGGAAAAGGCCATTGAAGTTAGTGTCTCCATGGAGATGGCGGAAAAGGTGGCTCACCAGTTGAGTTCAACAGGGAGAGTTCACAAGGTGTTGTCTGAGCCTAAAGGTGCGCGGAACGGCACATGTTACCATTGTGGGAAAATGGGCCATCACGCTAATGACTGCTGGTGTATGGAGCTGGAATGCCGAAATTGTGGCAAAAAGGGTCACATTGAACGCGCCTGTAGAGGTAAAAAAAAGAACAGACAGAGCTGGGAAGCATGGAAGCAAAATGCCTGTATTTGGACAAGAGAGGAAAAAGAGTGTTCGTTCAGTGCAGTATGATGGAACAAGCAAAACAGAGGGGAGCGACACCTCTGAGGAGGAAGAGGTGCACATACTGACGGTTGCAGGTGATTCAAATGGCTACTGGGTGTCACCACTGATGGAGGGACAATCAGTGCGGATGGAGGTGGACACAGGCGCGGCTGTGTCCCTTGTTTCAGACACTGTCTACAACAAAATGCTAAAGCATCTTACCCTTCAGCCAACAAACATTGTGCTAAAGACGTACACCGGCGAACCTGTGGCCATGAGAGGCGTCATTGAGGTGACAGATAAATTGAACAGACAGACTGCAAAACTGCCACTATATGTGGTAAAGCGAAATTACCCATCGCTACTGGGACGTGCGTGGCTAGAGAAAATCACGCTGGACTGGCCGGCAGTCCGCATGATGTCAAAAGGGGAGTCAGGTCTGACTGCAGTGTTAAACAAACATGCAGAACTCTTCAATGGGGAACTTGGGAGCATGAAAAAGATCAGCGTGAGACTGGACATTAAACCTGACAGCAAGCCGAAGTTTCACAAAGCCCGACCTGTACCCTATGCAATTAGGCCAAAAGTTGAGGCTAACTTGGAGGCCTTAGTCGAGAATGGAGTCCTGGAGCCTGTGAGCGTGAGCAAATGGGCCACACCCATTGTTCCTGTCCTGAAAAAGGACGGATCTGTTCGAATCTGCGGGGATTTTAAAGTGACTATTAACCCGGTGCTGTCTGCGGAACAGTACCCTCTTCCCCTCATTGATGATCTTTTTACGGGCCTGGCCGGAGGGCAAAAGTTCAGCAAAATAGACTTATGCCAAGCTTATCTACAAATGCATGTCGATGACAAATCAAAGGAGCTGCTGACAATTGTGACACACAAGGGGCTATACAGGTACTGCCGCCTTCCGTTTGGAATTACATCGGCCCCTGCTCTATTCCAAAGGGCAATGGATCAGATTTTGAGTGGACTGCCAGGAGTCCAGTGCTACCTGGACGACATCCTTGTCACTGGAACAAATGAGGAGGATCATCTTCTGAACTTGGATGCGACACTACAACGACTGAAAGAGTACGGACTCAGAGTTCGTAAAGACAAATGTGAATTCTTTCAGTCTTCAGTTGAGTACCTGGGGCATGTGATTGACGCTACTGGCCTGCATAAGGTGCCGTCAAAAGTCAAGGCGATCGTGGAGGCCCCAGCACCCCAGAATGTGAGCCAGTTACGTTCATTTCTGGGGCTACTTAACTACTATGGGAAGTTTATTCCAGACTTAGCAACATTGCTGAAGCCGTTACATCAGTTGCTATGTCAAGGCAAAATATGGAAATGGACTGAACTGTGCAACGAAGCTTTCGTCCAAGCAAAGAAAGCATTGCTGAAATCGGAGGTCCTGACACACTTCGACCCAAAGCTACCCGTGCAGCTAGCATGTGATGCATCACCATATGGTGTGGGAGCAGTCATATCCCACATCATGCCTTCGGGTGAAGAGAAACCTATCGCCTTCGCATCATGCACCTTGAACAAGGCTGAGAGTAACTATGCGCAGATCGAGCGCGAGGCCTTGGGAATCGTTTTTGGAATTCGAAAATTTCATCAGTGCCTGTTTGGGAGAAGGTTCACACTCCTGACGGACCACCGTCCATTGACTTCAATCTTCGGGCCCCACACCGGAATTCCGTCTCTCGCTGCAAGCAGGATGCAAAGGTGGGCTTTACTGTTGTCAGGACACACATACGACATCAAATATCGCAAATCAGACTTGCACGGCAACGCAGACGGTCTCTCGAGGCTACCCTTGCCTGTTACTCCCCCAGAGCCTCATCAGATAGACATCTTCTACTTTAGACAAGTGGAGGGAGCACCTGTCACTGCAGTTCAGGTGCGAAGGTACACCCGCAACGATCCAGTCCTGTCTGAGGTAATGGACGATGTCATTCGAGGGAGAACTATAGGAGATTCTCCTAGTTTGAAACCTTCCGTTTCAAAAATAAATGAGCTCTCCGTCCAGGCAGGTTGTCTTCTTTGGGGACGCCGTGTCATCATTCCGCCACCTCTGAGGGAACCTATACTGCAACAACTTCATACAGGCCACAGTGGAATGGTTCGGATGAAGGAAATGGCAAGAAGCTACTTCTGGTGGCCAGGTCTTGATGGGAATATTGAGGAGAAAGCCAAAACATGTTCCCCATGTCAAAGGGTCCGGAATGTTCCACAGCTGGCAACCCTACATCCCTGGGATTGGCCTGCAGAAGTGTGGCAGCGAGTACATGTGGACTTCGCCGGTTCTTTCGAAGAGAAGATGTTTATGGTGGTTGTGGACGCTCGTAGCAAGTGGCCAGAGGTCGCTGTGATGAGGTCTACCACGGCAGAGAAAACAATTGAGAAACTTGGTGAGATGTTCAGCCGTTATGGCTCACCGGAACAACTCGTAAGTGACAACGGTCCACAATTTGTATCACAGGAGTTTGCAACCTTCCTGCATGTGAATGGTGTCCAATACATCAGGTCTGCGCCCTATCATCCCTCTACTAACGGCCAGGCAGAAAGGTTTGTGCAAACTTTGAAGCACGCCTTGAAGGCATCGCAAGGTCAGGGCTCAATCCACCAACGTCTGAACAGCTTCCTGTTGTCCTACAGGAACGAGCCACATGCCACAACCAAAACTTCCCCCGCTTCGCTCATGATGAAGAGGCAGTTGCGGACAAGTTTTGACTTACTCAAACCTCCAAGGGCAGAACAGGTTGTCCATTGTCAACAACAAGCTCAAGTTGAAAAGAGAGAGAAAAGAGCCAAGGAGAGACGGTTTCATCCGGGAGAGCACGTCCTAGCTCGAAACTACAACACTGGACCGAAATGGGTTCCTGCTACGGTGATCGCGCAGACGGGCCCTGTGTCTTACACGGTTGAGACTGCTGAGGACGTCGTCTGGAGAAGACACACAGATCAACTGTTGCTAGGAGCAGAGACAGCCACAGAGGCTCCAATGGCTGGTTGGCCTGAACTGTTTCCGGATGATACCGCAAACCAGCATCCCTTGCCACAGTGCTCTTCTCCAACACAGGAAGTCAAAGAGACTGTTCCACCTGTGTAAACTCCTGACTTTCGACTGACACAGGCACCTTCTCCATCTAGGCCTGTGTCAATGCCTACTGCTGTGGAAGCCAGCGATGACTGCCGGTATCCTGTCAGAGAGCGGCGGCCTCCAAGACGCTTGGATCTGTAGGCTTAGTGACTTACCCACAAGACTGGGGCAGAATAAACCCCAGGGTAAAGTCAGGGTTTGAGGCAGTCTACCTCTACCCTAGGTTCGTTGAGTGCATTGAAAGTAACTTACCTGTTGAGGAATAATGTGGACCTTCCATTTAAGAGGGGAGGAAATGTTATGTATTGTGTGTTCTATTGTGTGTTCTCCTCCCACCTGTGGTGGCGCTGTCACAGGAGATAAATGGTTGGGTGTTCTCTGTTAAGTTTAGCTCTCTTTGTTCGGAACTTGCCAGAACTTCCTTTCCTTCCAATAAAGCACTTCATGTTTGAATCTCTGAGTTCTGAGTCCTAAATTGTGTCTAGGTAGAAAGGTACCGACACAACATTTTCCTATGGGGTTTTTGTGCCTTAAAGGAGTGTATATTTGCCATAAATTATGTATTAATTCTTTAAATACTAGCCATTGCTTGTCTACCATCATACCTTTTAATGTAGTTTCCCATTCTACCTTAGCCAACTTGCCCCTCATACCTACGTAGTTTGCTTTGTTTAGATTGAAGACCCTAGTTTCGGATTTAACTAAATCACTTTCAAACTCAATATAAAATTCTATCATATTATGGCCACTCTTCCCTAAAGGCCCCTTTACTACAAGGTTATTAATTAACCCTTTCTCGTTGCACAATACACAACACAATACTAAAATAGCCTGTTCCCTAGTTGGTTCCTGATATACCTATCAATTCGTCCAATAAAAAGCGACGAGTTAGGAACGTAACTAAAGGTTTTTATTGACTAAATAACAGAGCCCACCCTCGTGGGTGATCGGGTCCAACAAGGAGGAATACCAGCCAGTCGACTACCTTTATACCTGGGCAGGTAGGTGGAGCCATGGGCGGAGTCGGAGGTGGTCAGCCCAGGTATAACAGCGCGACAAGAGGCGACCTCGTATCGTGATACAACAGTGATAACGGTGATAACAATACAACAGTGATAACTATAGTGTAACGATAAAAGTGGTTTACCACATTCACCCCTTGTTTAGATTTGAGTCCGGCGGGGTGAAGTGTACTACCAGTTCTGGTATGTCAGTCTGTCCGGAGGCCTCGTAAGCCTCTCCGATCGTCGCAGCGGCGGTGCTGCATTATCCGGTGTTAGTGCTGGTGTCTGCGTGGTCGGCGAAGGCTCGTGGGGTTCCGGCATGCCGTCTACCTGGGCTGGAATTGGGGGGGTGGTGGGGGGGGGTAAAGGTGGTGTCTCCGGAGTGCCCGAGGGTGCGAGGTCTCGTAAGGAGACAGAGTCCTCCCGCCCGTCTGGGTAAGCCACGTAGGCGTACTGGGGGTTGGCGTGCAGGAGGTTCACCCTCTCGACCAGGGGGTCTGTTTTATGGGCCCTCACGTGCTTTCGCAGCAAGACAGGCCCCGGAGAGGTCAGCCAGGTTGGTAGAGTGGTTCCCGTAGTCGACTTCCTGGGGAAAACAAACATTCGTTCATGGGGGGTGGCGTTAACGGCAGTGCAAAGTAGTGACCGGATGGAGTGCAGCGCTGTCGGGAGGACTTCCTGCCAGCGGGAGGTTGGGAGGCCCTTAGACTTTAAGGCTAAGAGGACGGCCTTCCATACCGTCGCGTTCTCTCTTTCCACCTGGCCGTTCCCTCGGGGGTTGTAGCTGGTGGTCCTACTTGCTGCAATACCTCTCGCTAGTAGGAACTGACGGAGTTCCTCGCTCATGAAAGAGGAGCCCCGGTCACTATGTATATAGTTTGGGAACCCGAACAAGGCGAAGAGGTCGTTCAGGCATTTAATGACCGTGGTACTGGTCATGTCTGGGCAGGGGAAGGCAAAGGGGAAACGGGAGTACTCATCAACAATGTTGAGGAAGTACACATTACGGTCAGAGGACGGGAGGGGCCCCTTAAAGTCGATGCTCAGGCGCTCGAAGGGGCGGGTGGCCTTGATCAGGCTTGCTCTGTCCGGCCTAAAGAAGTGCGGTTTGCACTCGGCGCAGGTCTGGCAGTTCCTGGTTATGGTCCTGACCTCCTCGATGGAGTAGGGCAGGTTGCGGGCCTTAATGAAGTGGTAAAGTCTGGTGACCCCGGGGTGGCAGAGGTCGTTGTGGAGGGTCTGAAGTCTATCACTTTGCGCGCTGGCGCATGTAATTCGTGACAGAGCATCGGGGGGTTCGTTCAGCTTACCTGGCCGGTACAAGATATCATAATCGTAGGTGGAGAGCTCGATTCTCCACCTCAAGATGTTGTCATTCTTGATTTTGCCCCTCAGCTTGTTATTAAACATAAAAGCGACCGAACGTTGGTCGGTAAGGAGGGTAAATCGTTTGCCTGCCAGGTAGTGCCTCCAGCGTCGTACCGCCTCCACAATCGCCTGGGCCTCCTTCTCGACCGACGAGTGTCGGATCTCAGGGCCCTGTAGGGTCCTTGAGAAGAAGGCCACCGGTCTCCCCTCCTGGTTAAGGGTGGCGGCTAGGGCGAAGTCGGATGCATCGCTCTCGACTTGGAAGGGGATGGACTCATCCACTGCGTGCATAGTGGCCTTGGCAATGTCTCCCTTAATGAGGGAGAAGGCTGCGCACGCTTCCTCCGTAAGGGGGAAGGATGTGGACTTCATGAGGGGTCTGGCTTTGTCCGCATAATTGGGCACCCATTGGGCATAGTAGGCGAAGAGCCCCAGGGTTCTCTTAAGTGCCTTAGGGCAGTGGGGGAGGGGTAGCTCCATGAGGGGGCGCATTCTTTCGGGGTCGGGGCCGATGAGTCCGTTCTCTACTACACAGCCAAGGATGGCAAGGCGCGAGGTGTTAAACACACATTTCTCCTTATTGTAGGTGAGGTTCAGCCGTTGGGCTGTACGGAGGAATTTCTCCAGATTCACGTCGTGGTCCTGCCGGTCGCGGCCGCAGATGGTGACGTTATCTAGGTAGGGGAATGTGGCCTGCAGTCCGTTCTGGTCAACCATCCGGTCCATCTCCCTTTGGAAGACCGAGACCCTGTTGGTGACACCGAAGGGGACCCTAAGGAAGTGGTATAGGCGCCCATTCGCCTCGAAGGCGGTGTACTGGCGGTCCTCAGGGTGGATAGGGAGTTGGTGGTAGGCCGACTTAAGGTCGATGGTCGAGAATACGCGGTATTGTGCAATCTGATTGACCATGTCAGATATGCGGGGAAGGGGGTATGCGTCCAGCTGGGTGTATCTGTTTATGGTCTGGCTGTAGTCAATGACCAGGCGATTTTTATCGCCGGTCTTAACGACCACGACCTGGGCACGCCAGGGGCTGTTGCTCCCCTCGATGATGCCCTCCTTCAGGAGACGCTGCACCTCAGAGCTAATGAAAGCTCTGTCCCCAGCGCTGTACCGCCTGCTCTTGGTAGCGATGGGTTTGCAGTCGGGGGTGAGGTTAGCGAACAGGGAAGGTGGCGGCACCTTGAGGGTGGATAGGCTGCAGGTGTTACGTGGTGGGCGGTTTAACCTTCGCTGGTTGTCGACTGTGAGTGGGGGGAGGGGTCCACCGTATGCTAGGGTTACACTTTGGAGGTGGGATTGGAAGTCCAGCCCTAGTAGGACGGCAGCGCAGAGCTGGGGGAGGACGAGGAGTTTAAAGTTTTTATACTCTGTACCCTTAACCGACAAGGTCACAGCACAGTAGCCGCTAATGTCCGTGGCGTGGGACCTCGATGCCATCGAGATTCGGTTGCGCGTTGGCAGGACAGGGAGGGAGTAGTGGCTCACCGTGTCTGGGTGGATGAAGCTCTCCGTGCTTCCGCTGTCGAACAGGCAGGTCGTGGCGTGGCCGTTTACTTTGATGTCCATCATCGACTTGGACAGGTGGTGTGGGCGGGCTTGATCCAGAGTGACGGAGGCTAGCGTGTAGGTAAGCGAGTCGTTGTCGTCTGCGGGCGAGGCGGTCGTCGGGTCCGGGGGCCCGGTGGCAGTCGGGCGTGGTGGGTAAAATGGCGTCTCCCACGAGGTAGGACAAAATGGCGGAGAAGATGGCTGCCCCCATAACTCACATGAGGCACTATTGGGGTCGGTTGCCTTGATCAAAGATGGCCGCCCCCATGACTCACGTGTGGGGATACTGGCCTCAGTTGCCGTGAAAGAAGATGGCCGCCCCCACAGTTCGCATGAGGCACTGCTGGCCTCTGAAGATCCGCTCCTGCAGGCCTTAGAGAAGTGGCCTTTCTTCCTGCAGGTTGTGCAGGTAGAGTTCCTGGCTGGGCAGCGCGACCTCGGGTGCTTCTCCTGGCCGCAAAAGAAGCAGCCGGCGGCCCGATCGCGGGTGCCCGATGTCGGAGCCGGTACCGGGGGTGGCGGGCCCGGTCGGGTCCGGGACGCCGACGCTGAGGTAGGTCCCGGGGGCGGCGCTGCGAAGGGTATTGCGGTAGGGGTCGGGCCCGAGTCCCAGGGTCGCGAGCAGTACCTGGAAAACGCCTCCTGGTCCTGATGGGCCACCTCCAGGGAGAGAGCGAGGGCTTCAGCTTTGTCCAGGTCGAGGTCTTTAGCTTCAAGCAGTCTTTGCCGTGAGTAGTCGGACCGTAGGCCTTTCACAAAGGCATCGCGGATATTATCTTCTGTATTTTCAACAGCCGTCACCGCTTTAAAGTCACAGTTCCTGCCGAGTGCTCTTAGCGCCCGTAAAAATTCAGCTACAGACTCTCCTGGCTGTTGCGGGCGGGATCTTAGGAGGTGCCTGGTGTACATGTAATTTACCGGGCTGCGGTACTGCTGTTTCAGTAGGTTGATAGCGGCCTCGTACGTAGTCGTGTCCTGGATGAGTGCGTATACTCTCGGGCTCGCTTGGGCGTTCAGAAGTCTTAGTTTGGATCTCTGCGGGGCGCCGGATTCTTCCAGGTAGGATTCGAAGCAGTCCAGCCAGTGTTTGAAGTTGAGGGCTGCGTTTGCTGCCTGTGGGTTTAGATCCAGGTACGGTGGTTTGAGGGCTTGCAGCCAAGCCGGCTGGTGTGGCTGTGCTTCTGGGAGGGCTTCTGGCTGGCCAGTAGTAGACATCTTTAAAATTTAGTCAATAAAATTGATATACCTATCAATTCGTCCAATAAAAAGCGACAAGTTAGGAACGTAACTAAAGGTTTTTATTGACTAAATAACAGAGCCCACCCTCGTGGGTGATCGGGTCCAACAAGGAGGAATACCAGCCAGTCGATTACCTTTATACCTGGGCAGGTAGGTGGAGCCATGGGCGGAGTCGGAGGTGGTCAGCCCAGGTATAACAGCGCGACAAGAGGCGACCTCGTATCGTGATACAACAGTGATAACGGTGATAACAATACAACAGTGATAACTATAGTGTAACGATAAAAGTGGTTTACCACAGTTCCTCAACATACTGATCTAGAAAACTATCTTGCATACATTCCATGAATTCATCCTCCACACTATTACTGCAAATTTGGTTTGCCCAGTCTATATGTAGATTAAAGTCCCCCATGATTACTGTATTACCCTTGTTACATGCGCCTCTAATTTCCTGATTTATACACTGTTCTACATTACAACTATTGTTTGGGGGCCTATAAACAACACCCACCAATGTTTTCTGCCCCTTGCTGTTTCTTAGCTCCACCCAAACTGATTCTACTTCTTGATTTTCGGAGCTAAGATCCTTTCTTTCTACTCTCTTTATCCCATCCTTTATTACCAGGGCTCCCCCTCCTCCTTTTCCATTTCGCCTATCTCTTCTGAAAGTTAAGTATCCTGGAATATTTAGTTCCCAACCTTGGCCACTTTGCAACCATGTCTCCATATAGCTATTAAATCAAACCTGTTAATTTCTATCTGCACTATTAATTCATCTATTTTGTTGCAAATGCTTCACGCATTCAGATGTAGTGCCTTTAACTTTGACTTATTTCTATTTTTCTCTGATGTCACCTTAGTCACTGATGCCTTATTATCTTTGTTATTCTCTCTGTCCCTTCCTGACCCACTCTGCTTATTGTTATCCAAAACTCTGCTCTGCTCTAGAGCCTTGACATTTCTCTTGCTGCTTTTAAATTTACTCTTTCCTGAATCCTCCCAGCCCCCTTCATTAGTTTAAAGCCCTGTCCACTGCCCTAGTTATTCAGTTCGCCAGGATACTGGTCCCAGCCCAGTTTAAGTGGAGCCCGTCCCAACGGAATAGCTCCTTCTTTCCCCAGTACTGGTGCCAGAGCCCCATGAACTGAACCCCCTTCCTCCCACACCACTCTTTGAGCCACGCATTAAACCTCTAATCTGTTTGTCCCTATGCCAATTTGTGCGTGGCTCAGTTAACAATCCAGAGATTATTACCTTTGAAGTTCTGCTTTTTAATTTGGATCCTAGCTCCTCAAACTCCCTCAGCAGAACCTGATTCCTAGTTGTACCTATGTCGTTGGTTCCTACGTGGACCACAACAACTGGATCCTCCCCCTCCCACTCCAAGTTCTTCTCCAGCCGCGAGAAGATGTCTTTAACCCTGGCACCAGGCAGGTGACACAACCTTCGGAACCATCGGTTGCGGCTGCAGAGAACAGTATCTATCTCCCTGACCATACTGTCCCCTACCACAACTACATTCCCTTTCACTCCCCCCACTTGAATGGCCTCCTGCACCATGGTGCCATGGTCAACTTGCTCATCCATCCTGCAGGCTTTTCCCTCATCCACACAGGCAGCAAGAACCTCATACCTGTTGGACAAGGGCAAATGCTGAGGCTCCTCCAGCACTGCCCTTTACCTGCCTGAGTTGCAGTCACACCCTCCTGTCCCTGACCACTAATCCAGACCTGTACCACGACCTAACCTAAGGGGTGTGACTGCCTCCTGGATCAAAGTGTCCAGATAACTCTTCCCATCCCTGATGCCCCACAATGCCTGCAGCTCAGACTCCAGCTCAAAAACACTGAGCTGAAGTTCCTCAAGATGCAGGCACTTACTGCAAACGTGGTTGTCCGGGATCACAATGCTCTTCACAAACTCCCACATGCTGCAGTTGCAGCATACCACCTGCACTGCCATCCCTATATGACCTTGTTTTTTAATTAAATTGAATTAAATTTGTAATTAGGTAACTTCGTTTACAGTGTAGTTTCTTGACTACATACTTGATCTAGGTTAAGTTATGGGTAATGAAATTAAATATCTACCTATAAAACAAAGTACTACAAGTTGTGTAGGCAAAAAGCAGCAACTCCTTCCCCCTCTTCTCCAAATTCCCACTCTTTCCAAATTCCCAAATAAAACACTCTGTTCAAGTCCACTCTGTTTAATCCCGCTTTATGCAGACCGCACTGTGCTCTGCAGAAATATTTACTTTTATACACTAGGAGCCTCACCCAATTTACAAGTGTTTACTCAGCTCCCCTGCTCCTGGTGATTAGCGCCTATTCAAGACAAACACTTACACTGGCTGTCAGCTTCTGTTAACTACAGTTTTTAAAGTTCTAGGTTAAAATCAAAATCTTAAACTAAATTTCACTTTTTACAGCTTCTACTTACCCAATACTTACCAGAAATTCCCAAACAAAACACTCTGTTCAAGTCAACTCCGTTAATCCCGCTCTGTGCAGACTGCACAGAGGGTCCTGCCCTTTTGCCTAACAGCTCCCTTCCGTTTGCAGTTACCTTAGCAGGTACTTAGTGAATGAGTGGCTAATAGGCTTCAATGTTATAGTCAATTTAATTGTCACTACCATCGAGTCTGCCCTCCTGGCAGTCACACAGAGCTGGTTCATGGTCTTTGTGATTGGAAATATCCTTTTCGTGGGTGAAACTATTGATCCAATCACTTGCCACTGTTACTTGGCAAATCACCATTTGTCACAAGGCCAACATCTTGCCCAAGACATCTGAAAGCTGCCCTTTTGATAATGGTAATAGGACTGGTCCAAAGTTTCCCAACAATGTTGAACAATGCAAGTTCTCTCCTAAGATTATTGATTCCTTGCTGGGAGAGGGTGCTATGAGCATGAGTCATCATCCGGTATCTTGCCTAAGTGACCATTATACATGTGTGAGCTTTGACAATGAGTGTCAGCCAACTATTTGACTCCGGGGGCCTTCACAGCCATGTCCAATCCTGTTCCACAATGGACACATTCTCAGGATGTGGGCGTCGCAGGCAAGGCCAGCATTTATTGCCCATCCCTAATTGCCTTGTGACGGTGGTGGCGTACCGCCTTCTTGAACCGCTGCAGTCCGTGTGGTGAAAATAATCCCACAGTTCTGTTAGGGAGGGAGTTCCAGGATTTTGACCCAGTGACGATGAAGGCACGGCAGGATGGTGTGTGACTTGGAGGGGAACTTGGAAGTGGTGGTGTTGCAACACTTGCTGTCCAGGCTTGTATGTGAAGAATGGCCATGTGGGCCAGGTACTGGAAGGCAGCTGTGCAATGGTACTCATCATAAATCAGCACCTTCAGGAGAGAAATAGAGTAGTTAGAAGGGGAAAAGGATTCTTCTTGATGAAGCTTTTTTTGTTGTAGCTATACTTGCTGGAGCCCATGGCCCAGAACAGTGCAAAAGCCATGACAACAGGAGCATCTGGGTATCAACAATCACCCATCCAAGTCAAGCTCAGTGGAGGCACTCTTGCCTTTGTCAGAAGGTTTTGGGTTCAAGCCCCACTCCAGAGACTTGACCTATAATCTATTTTGGCACTTCCGTGCAGTAGTGAGGGAGTACTGCACTTTCAGAGGTGCTGTCTTTCAGTTGAGATGTTAAACTGAGGCCCCATCTGCCCTCTGGCGTGTATGTAAAAGATCCCATGGCACTATTCGAAGAAGAGCAGGGGAGTCCTTCTGGTGGCAACATTTATTGCTCAACCATCACCTAAAACAGATGATCTGGTCATTTATCTCATTGCTCTTTGTGGGACCAATTGGCTGCCATGTTTCCTACTTTATCGCAGTAACTACACTTCAAAAGTACATAATTGGCTATACAGCGCTTTGGGAAGTCCTGAAAGACGCTATATAAATGCAAGTTACACGGCCTGATATGTCTTCAGGACCCACACGATGTGGTTGAGTTGTAGTGACCCAGGATTACAAGGGATGGGTTGCATTTAACCCACACAATTCCAATAATAATTATTTAGTCATTTAAAAAATCCTCCAAAGGTTTTTGTTTTTGCAGCGATATAAATGTTTTTAACGTTGTGATGCAAAGAGTGGCGTCATTCTCTGGTGGAGCAATGAAGGGGCCGGACTGAGTGTTCAGGGCGGAACCTTCGCGCGGAGTGTGGGTTGCTGGGGCGGGTCGGTGTTTCCTCGCTCCGTCTCCCGCGGTGGAGCCACCAGAGGCCGCGTCCTGAAGTGAAGGCCAGCCCGAGAGATGCCGGGTTTGGTGGTGTTCGGGAGGCGCTGGGCTCTGGCCAGCGATGACCTGGTGTTTCCCGGGGCCTTCGAGCTGCTGCTGCGGGTTGTGTGGTGAGTAGTGAACCAGGGAGTGCGGCTTCCCCAGGTCTCCGGCTCCCTGCTCCCGGGCTCCGGCCCCCCTGTTCCCCGGCCCCTGGGGCCCCCTGACCCCCTGCTCCCAGCTCCCAGCTCTCTTTCGGGCGGGGGACAGCCGACGCATGTTTGGAGCAGGGTCTCGCTCAAAGGCTGAAAGACACTTCTCCTTTTTGTTTAGGTTGAAACGTGACCTGATCGCAGAGTCTTGAGCAGATCAATATATTTTAATAACCTTTTCTGGCAGGGCGAGACTGGCTGTTTTTGTTCTTGTGATGTGGTCAGCATTTATTGCCCATTCCTTGTATTATGGGGGCGTTAAAACTCAACCACATTGTGCGGGACTGGAGTGACCTGTAGGACAGACTCGGCAGGGAGGATGATAGGTTCCATTATTTAACCTGCTTGCCCTGGTGGGGTTTCAACTCTCGATCTCCGGGTTGTTAGTCGAGTGACATGACATCCTGTTTCACACCTGACTAATTGAAGACCATCATAACTAATAATACCAGTTCTGACGAAGGGTCATCGACCTGAAACGTTAATCCTGTTTCTCTCTCCACAAATGCTGCCTGACCTGAGTGTTTCCAGCATTTTTTAATATCAGATGTCCAGCATTTGCAGTATTTTGCTTTTGTATAACTAATAATTCATCCAGCATATAAGGGAAAACAACTTGTATTTATATAGCACCTTTAACATAAAATATCCCAAGGCAATTCACAGGAGTGATTAAACAAAAATTGACACCGTGCCAGAGGAGGAGACATTGGGGCAGGTGAAAGAGCGTTTTAAAGGGGGAGAGGGAGAGAGAGGTAGTGGTGGAGAAGTTTGGGGAGGGAATTCCAGAGCTTAGGACCTAGGCAGCTGAAGGCATAGCCGTCGATGGAAGTGGGAGATGCACAAGAGGCCAGAAATAACTAACGAAGTCTTGAACTACAATTTTCAAAATTTCTCATTCAGAAACTCAGCTCTTCAGATCTAGAAGTGGCAACCCTGTATTAGAAGCCCAGAATGTAATATTTATAGATACTTGCTCCACAATTCCTTTGAAAATTGGAAACAAGACTTGTAACACAGTGTCTATTATTTCTTTTTAAATGCTGGTCTTTTCTCAGCAGAAGAGTCTTGCTGTGGATGTGTGGCTGGCTTTCTGCATCCTCTTCCTTTTTTGCATGGGTTGCATGCAGGATTAACACTCAAAATTCACAGCCAATTCAGTAAAAGTGGCTTGCCAACTGGATTTTGCAACACGTAAGCCAGGTCTGAAATGCCCTAAGGCATTCATGTGGCAAGGATGTAAACTGGATTATCTGTCCCCCCTTTTATAGTCCCCTGGGGTCTTGTTACAGATTCACGGTGTTGGGAGTGGATTGAGTGTGACTGACAATAATATAAGCAGCAAGTTTAGTTTCTGTAAGTGTAGAATTTCACATTTTGCCATGTTCCTGTTGCTGATTCAAAGATTGTGATTCCAAAAACAGCTGTCATTTTACAGGTTGAAAAGAAAGACTTGCATTTCTATAGCATCTTTCACGACCACTGGCCGTCCCAAAGTGCTTTACAGCCAATTAAGTACTTTTGGAGTATAGTCACTGTTGTAATGTAGGAAACACGGCAGCCAATTTTGCGCACAGCAAGCTCTCGCAAACAGCAATGTGATAATGACCAGATAATCTGTTTGTTTGGTTGGTTGAGTGAATATTGGCCAGGACACCAGGGATAACTCCCCCGCTCCTCTTCGAAAAGGTGTCACGGCATCTTTTACGTCCACCTGAGAGGACAGACGGGGCCTCGGTTTAACATCTCGTCTGAAAGACGACACCTCCGACCGTGCAGCACTCCCTCAGTACTGTACTGGAGTGTCGGCCTAAGTTGTTTTTTTTTGGTGCTCAAGTCCCTGGAGTGGGACTTAAAACCACAACCTTCTGACTCGGCGGCGAAGGTGCTACCCACTGAGTCACAGCTGACACTTTCAGAACTGAACGCTTTACTTTCTATAAAAAAAAAAATGATTGGGAAACTGGGGCAGATTTCTGTGCCTGAATTTGAATGTGTTTCAAGTACAAACAAGACTTGCTGGCTGCAGATTGCTTTGTGCCTGCAAGTACCAGCTTCTGTTGATTAGCATTTGTGATTTCCTGGTAAGACAACTTGTTTTTAAAAAGGCAAAGCAGCTTAGAAAGTTCAGCTGCTTCTGGCTTGAGCTGCAGTAGTGGAGGGATGATTGATACCTAGTCAGGCCTCATTCAAACTGATTGCAATTGCTGACAGCCACTTAAAAACAGGAGCAGCAGAGTGTTCTTTTATGTCCACCCGAGAGGGCAGACGATATAACATCTCGTCCAAAAGGCTGCACCTCTGACCGCGCAGCACTCCCTCTGTACTGTACTGCCCGTCTAGATTTATGGGCTTGAGCATCAGAGAGGTGGAGCTTTGTAAGTTGTAGCTCTTGCCTTCCCTGGCTGATTGCCAGCATGTACTTGGGCGATTAAACCTTATCTACAACACAAGTGGCAAATGTAAATCATTCTCTTGCATCATCCCTAGATGGATGCTGTTTTGAGCTGTAGCGCCTGCACTGGAGCAGCTCATTGGAGTGTCCCAGGGATGCACAGCAACAGCCAGGACCCATTTGGGCACAGTAAATTCTACAAGTTAGTGGTAACTTTTTTTTAAAAAAGCAGCTGCTGTATTTTTTATCTCACTTATGGTGCATTCACCTTGTAGGAAGCATTCTGAGAGTGAATTGTTTCTGAGCTCCCTTTGGGTTTGGAGTTCTGTTTTCACACACTATCACAACAAAGAACAAAACGTGTCAATGCAACGCTAAAGATGATGTGTGACTGCTCATTTGGCCAGTTTTAAGAGTCGGTGCTTTTGTCCCCTGTACTTGGGTAATGAATTAAATCATAAATGCCAATTGGCACCTCAACATCCAGCCGTTCCTTCATCGTCGCTGGGTCAAAATCCTGGAACTCTCTCCCTAACAGCACTGTGGGAGTACCTTCACCACACGGACTGCAGTGGTTCAAGAAGGCAGCTCACCACCACCTTCACAAGGCAATTAGGGATGGGCAATAAATGCTGGCCTTCCCAGCAACGCCCACATCCTGTGAATGAATTTTAAAAGTGAAAAATAGGGAAGACACTCCGTGTAGCTTTGAAGATGCTGCCTCTCTGGTTCAAACATGAGTGATGGTTGGGGAGGAGTCATTAAAACAAATCTAACGGTTGCTCAGGTGGCTAATGAATTGAAGTTGCTGCACAGCAAAGAAAGCTTACGAGCTGCTGGATCGCTGTGAATACCCTGTTGGCTGTACGTTCCTTGGCTGAAGTATGATCTATTTTGGGTGACTAACTGATTGCAGAAGTGTTAAGGGAACCACTGGGGAAAGTTACTTGACCTCCGCCCCTCTCTTCCACCCCCTCCTCCCTTTCCTGATACCCTCTGTTTCTCCCCCCCCCCACCCAAATCCCAAATGATTTAATCGGGAAGGTTGTTTTGAGACCGACTTTTCTCCGCTGAGTATGTTCTGGTTATGGGTGACTTCAATAAAGGATGGTGATGGAGAAACGTTTTAAATAATTAGTTGGGAAATGCTTTTTACCTTCCCCCTTTTATGTTCATTGGGTAATGTGAGATTAAGCCCGAGTTACTCCTGGTTTCTCCCTGTCTGTGTTCAGTGTGCTTCACTTTTTATTTAGTTGAGGATCTATACCAAGTGGCTCAATGGATATATACACTCACTATGTGACACAGTGTGGTGCTGAGCTACACGGATCCCCGAAACCTGCGCAGGTCTGTGCTGAGCTTGACTTTTCCCACTGTGTTCAAATAGCTCACAGTCCAGATACTGCCATGGAGAATAAGTACTTGTACAAGGTACCAGAGGGATGCTGCCCGTACTGAAAGCACTCCGCCACACCACTCCCCTCCTTCAAGAGGAAGAGAGAATATTTGGAGTGGTTGAATCTGTAAAATGGTAGATTTTTAATATATGCTTGGAAATATTAAGTTGAGGAGTAATAATGACACCCATGCAGTCAGCTGGGGCTCAGTGAGTAGCACCCTCAGCTCGGAGTCAGAAGGTCGTGGGTTTAAGTCCCACTCCAGAGACTTGAGCGCAAAAAAATCTAGGCTGACGCTTCCAGTGCAGTGCTGAGGGAGTGCTGCACTGTCAAAGGTGACGTCTTTCGGATGGTGCGTTAAGATCCCATGGCACTATTTTGAATAAGAGCAGGGGAGTTCTCCCTAGTGTCCTGGCCAATATTTATCCATCAAACAACATCACCAAAAACAGATTATCACATTGCTGGTCATCTTCCAAAATTCGATAGACTCTGGAACAGTACCCATGGTTTGGCGGGTAGCTAATGTTACCCCACTATTCAAAAAAGGTGGTAGAGAGAAAACAGGGAATTACAGACCGGTAAACCTGACATCGGTAGTGGGGAAAATGCTAGAGTCCATTATAAAAGATGTAATAGCAGAGCACTTGGAAAACAGTGACCGGATCGGACAAAGTCAACATGGATTTACAAAAGGTAAATCGTGCTTGACTAATCTACTGGAATTTTTTGAGGAAGTAACTGGTAAAATAGATAAGGGAGAACCAGTGGATGTGGTGTACTTGGACTTTCAAAAGGCTTTCGATAAGGTCCCGCATAAGAGATTAGCGTGTAAAGTTAAGGCACATGGGATTGGGGGCAAGGTATTCACTTGGATAGAGAACTGGTTGGCAGACAGAAAGCAAAGAGTTGGAATAAATGGCCCTTTTTCCGAGTGGCAGGCAGTGACTAGTGGGGTACCGCAGGGATCGGTCCTTGGACCCCAGCTATTCACAATATATATTAATGATCTGGACGAGGGAATTAGATGTAATATCTCCAAGTTTGCAGATGACACAAAGCTGGGTGGGTGGGTGTGTGTGCTGTGAGGAGGATGCCGAGAAACTCCAGTATGATTTGGACAGGTTGGTTGATTGGGCAGAAGCATAGCAGATGCAATATAACGTGGATAAATGCGAGGTTATCCACTTTGGTGGCAAAAACAGGAAGGCAGATTATTATCTGAATGGCAATAGATTGGGAGAAGGGGAGGTGCAACGGGACCTGGGTGTCCTTGTGCACCAGTCACTGAAGGTAAGCATACAGGTGCAGCAGGCGGTTAAGAAGGCAAATGGTATGTTGGCCTTCGTAGCGAGGGGATTTGAGTACAGGAACAAGGATGTCTTGCTGCAGTTGTACAGGGCCTTGGTGAGACCACTCCTTGAGTATTGTGTGCAGTTTTGGTTGCCTTACATGAGGAAGGATGTTCTTGCCATGGAAGGAGTGCAGCGAAGATTCACCAGGCTGATACCTGGGATGGCAGGAATGACGTATGAGGAGAGATTGGGTCGATTGGACTTGTACTCGCTGGAGTTTAGAAGAATGAGAGGGGATCTCATCGAAACTTATAAAATTCTAACAGGACTGGACAGACTAGATGCTGGAAGGATGTTCCCGATGGCGGGGGAGTCCAGAACCAGGGGTCACAGTCTAAGGATAAGGGGTAAGCCATTTAGGACAGAAATGAGGAGGAATTTCTTCACCCAGAGAGTGGTGAACCTGTGGAATTCTCTACCACAGAAGGCAGTAGAGGCCAGTTCATTAAATATATTCAAGAAGGAGTTGGATATATTTCTTAAGGCTAAAGGGATATGGGGAGAAGGCAGGGACTGGGTAATGAGTTTGGATGATCAGCCATGATCTCATTGAATGGCGGAGCAGGCTCGAGGGGCCGAATGGCCTACTCCTACTCCTATCTTCTATGTTTCTATTTGTGGAATCTTGCTGTGTGCAAATTGGTTGCATTTCCTACATTACAACAGTGACATTTTTTTAAAGAAGCACTTCATTGGCTGTAAAGTGCTTTGGGGCATCCCGAGGGCGTGACAGGCGCTATAGAAATGCAAGTCTGTCTTTTTACTATATTAGAGGTGCTAACTCCGATCCCTGTCTTATTAGATGATACATAGGTCCTGCATTCACAGAAGGTCCATGTTGTCAGCACCCAGGGATTGGGTGAAGTGCCTTTGGGTGTTGAGGGTTCAGTCGCAGCACTGACATATAAAAATGGTTGTAATTAGCAAAGGGGCCTTGTGTGGAGAAGGCTCCACACGCAACGAGCCAAAGAGAGAGTAAACTCATTTGAGACAGAAGCAAAACATTAAGGCGAGAACACACAGCATAAAAGAAAGGAGAAAAAGATTCCACGATAATATAAGGACAGCTCATAAACCGAGGGAAAGGAAACGGAAGGAAATTGAGCATGGATATGGTGCAGAACAAGGGAGAAGTAATAAGTATTGCAAGATCAAATTAATTTGTCTAAACAGACTATGGTACAGTTACCATAGAGACTTCAGGAAGTGAACAAATTGACCATAAAAATTTTGCTGTGATCTCTGAAGGATTTATTATTACTTAGTCACCTGATAGGTAATTTATTGTATGAAAGAATGTCCATGTTGGATTATGTGCTCGATTTCATGTCTGTATTTCCTTGAGACCATTGCTTTGTTGCTATGGACAGGTTGAAAACTGGTCTAATGTCAATGACTAAGAATGTGCCTATTGTCCAGACATAGAAACATAGGAGCAGGAGTAGGCCATTCGGCCCTTCGAGCCTGCTCCGGCATTCAACTTGATCATGGCTGATCATCCAACCCTAGCACCCGGTCCCTACACCGACAGCCATCCCACCCAAGCCCTATCCCCGTAACCCCATAACCCCACGTATTTAATCCCCCCCTAACACTAAGGTGTTGAGTCTGTGTGTTCCAGATATACTTATTTTAAATAACTGGACACAGACAACAGGAAAAACTTAAACAGGTCTTTACAAATTACTACACAGAGCTTATATACCGGTGTGGTCACCACCGGTACTATAATATACAGTAGCAAGAGAAAGTAGTCCATCTTCTTAAGGTAGTTCTCGTAAGGTGGTACAGGTTACATACACCACATAAGGGTCAATTTTTTTTTATTTTTTATCATGGCCAATCAACCTAACCCGCACATCTTTGGACTGTGGGAGGAAACCGGAGCACCCGGAGGAAACCCACGCAAACACGGGGCGAATGTGCAAACTCCACACAGTCACCCGAGGCCGGATTTGAACCCGGGTCCCTGGCGCTGTGAGGCAACAGTGCTAACCACTATGCCACCGTGCTACCCATGTTGGGAAGTTGGCTAACATTCTATCCCTTTTGTTTTGCAGGTGGATTGGGATCCTGGTTTTGTACTTGACTCGCAGAGGCCAGTTTGACTGCAAAGGAGGAGGGGTCCTCCCCAGCTATCTCATGGTCCTGATTGTTATTTTGGCTGCGATCATCTTAATCTTGTCTGTAATTGTATACATTAGTATGCAAGGTGAATATTATTCCTCTTCACTGCAGTGCAAAATAATTGTGCAGTTACGTGGATAAATTAGAGAAGCTGGGGTTGTTCTCCTTGGAGCAGAGAAGGCTAAAAGGAGATTTGATAGAGGTTTTCAAAATCATGAAGGGTTTAGACAGAGTAAATAAAGAGGAACATAAGAATTAGGCGCAGGAGTAGGCCATACGGCCCCTCGAGCCTGCTCCGCCATTCAATAAGATCATGGCTGATCTTCAACCTCAATTCCACTTTCTCGCTCGATCCCCATATCCCTTGATTCCCCATGAGTCCACAAATCTATCTACCTCGGCCTTGAATATACTCAATGACTCAGCATTCACAGCCCTCTGGGGTAGAGAATTCCAAAGGTTTACAACCGTCTTGAGTGAAGAAATTCCTCCTCATCTCGGTCTTAAATGGCCCTTTATCCTGAGACTATGCCCCCTAGTTCTAGACTCTCTAGCCTGGGGAAACAACCTCTCAGCATCTACCCTGTCAATCCTCCTCAGAACCTTGTATGTTTCAATGAGATCACCTCTCATTCTTCTAAACTCCTGAGAGTATAGGCCCAATCTACTCAATCTCTCCTCACAGGACAACCCTCTCATCCCAGGGATCAATCTAGTGAACCTTCATTGCACCACCTCGAAGGCAAGTATGTCCTCCCTCAGATAAGGAGACCAAAACTCTGCACAGTAATCCAAGTGTGGTCTTACGAAAGCCGTGTATAATTATAGCAAGATATCCTTACTCTTGTACTCCAACCCCCTTGCAGCTTGCAGTAAAGGCCAACATGCCATTTGCCTTCCTAATTGTTTCCTAAACTGTTTCTAGTGGCTGAAGGGTCGATCATCAGAGGGCACAGATTTAAGGTGATTGGCAGAAGGAGCAGAGGTGACATGAGGAAAAACTTTTAGGCAACAAGTGGTTAGGATCAGGAATGCACTGCCTGATGGGATGGTGGATACAGATTCAATAGCAGCCTTCAAAAGGGAATTGGATAAATACTCAGGAAAAAATTGCAGGGATATGGGAGAAGAGCGGAGTGGACGAATTGCTTTGCTCTTTGAAAGAGCCGGCGCAGACTCAATGGGCAGAATGGTCTCCTGTGCTGTACTATGATTTACTTCCTGCAGTCAGGGCTACCATTGCTCCTTGTAGCTAAAACTGTAAAATATAAAATATATTGTGTGTATTAACTTTTGGGTGATGGATCTGTGGATTATATTATTATTGAAGGGCAATGAAAGGAATGTATAAATGAGCTCAAGAGGAAACGAGGTGAGGTTCTGTACAGACGGGTTTAAGCGACCTGCTGAGAAACACGGGAGGTTTAATTAAAAAATGAATGTTTTCCCATTCCCAGAAATGTTTGCTAGAAGCGAGAAGTTAAATTTTCTCCCGTGTTTGTGAACTGTATTCCTCCATTGGCTCCATTACTTGGTGAGCAAAGGTCCTTCTCGGCGTAGTATTGAGAAACCGAGCAAAAGACTGTTGAGTTAGCTGGTCTTAGCCATGGAGCAGCAGAGGCTCTGAAGTGTTCCTGTCCTACTCCAGCCCCCAACCCCTCCAAAAAAATATTGTTCCACCATTGGTGGCTGTGCCTTCAGATATCTAGGCACTATGCTCTGGAATGTCTTCCCTAAACTTCTCCACTCCCCCTTTTAAGACCCTCCTTAAACCCACCTCTGACCAGCCATTTGGCTGCCGCGTGTCCTACAATACAACACTGATTATTCATTGGCTGTGAAATGCTTTGGGACGTCTAAAGGTTGTGAAAGGCGCTATATAAATGCAAGCCTTTCACCTCCCTGTATCTCCTTTTTGGTCTCTACATCCATTTTTTAAAAATTCCATCTCTGAAACACTTTGGGGTATTTTTAATGTTAACGGCGCTATATAAATGCAGGTGGTTGTTACTGGATTGGAGGAGAAACATTTAGCCAGATTTCCCCCTCCTGTTTGCTGTGCAGTGGAAGAAGTATTCCCTGGATGACTCTTTGGGCAAGTGTGTGGGTTGGTATGGTTTTTACAGAGGTAACCAAAGAGGTTCAGCTTCCTGTCAGCTCTGCCTCTGAGTCAGAAGGTTGTGGGCTCAATCTCGGCTGAAACTCCCAGTGCAGTGCTGAGGGAGTGCTGCACTGTCAGAGGTGCTGTCTTTCGATTTCGAATGGGACATTAAACCGAGGCCCCGCCTTCCCTCTCGGGTGGATGTAAAAGATATGAATTAGATGTCTGTACACTCGGAGGAAATTCAAGCTGTAGAATCCTAGACCTTAGCTGATTGTATCGACAGTAATGACATCACTGCCAAGTTTATCCTTCTGTAGGTGACCACCCCCGCGCCCCCCGAGAGTGAATGAAAAATGGCATCTTACTGCACTCATTTCATTCTTGATTTCTCTCTGTTTGCAGGAACTATCACCAATCCAGGCCCAAGACGATCTATCCCGGCTCTGATCTATATCCGTACCGCTCTCTATTTACCTGAACTGGTCTGGGCTGTCTTGGGTGCTGTCTGGGTCAATGATGAAAGCCTGGGCTGCGCTCCCTCCGTAGTTAACACAGTTACTATAGCCGTCATTGCTAGGTAAGAATACGTTTACAGTCTATTAGTTGTAACATTTAGCAAATGCTCCAGCCTCGGTTTAACGTCCCATCTGAAAGAAAGCCTCCGACAGTGCAGCACTCCCTCAGCACCACACTGGAGTGTCAGCTTGGATTTTGTGGTTGTAATGACAGATAAGCTGCAAACGCAGCTATAGGAAAGTCCAACTGGTGTCCCCTGTTTGGTGTCGACCGGCTTTGAATGAATTCCCGCTTGTACCTCACAAATTTCAACCTTCCTAGTTTTAATTCCATGCATCTGAATGCATTGTTTAAAAATAAATTTGAGAGTGGGCACTGATGGAAGGTTATAAGCTGGAAAGAGAAAGAAAGAACTTGCATTTCTACAGCGCCTTTCACGACCTTGGGATGTCACAAAGCGCTTTACAAAGTTCTTTTTTTTTTGAAGTGGAGTCATTGTTGTAATGTAGGGAAACACGGCAGCCAATTTGTGCACAGCAAGCTCCCACAATGTGATAATGACCAGATAATCTGTTGTAGTGATGTTGTTTGAGGGATAAATATTGGCCAGGACACCGGGGAGAGCTCCCCTGCTCTTCTTCGAAATAGTGCCATGGGATCTTTTACACGCACCTGAGCGCAGACATGACCTCCGTTTAACGGCTCATCCGAATGACGTCACTTCCAACAGTGCAGCGTTCCCTCAGTGCTGCACTGGGAGCGTCGGCCTACAGTTTGTGGTCAAGTCTCTGGAGTGGGACTTGAACCCATGACCTTCTGACTCGGAGGCGAGAGAGCTACCCACTGAGCCAAGGCTGAGTGCCAGAAATGTACAGTTTAATTTAGAATCTAGTGGAATTTTTTTTTTTAAAAGCCAAGTTCGAGGATTTCACACTAATCCTGGCAAATGTCCTTTTCGCAGCTGGATTTTCTTATTCTTCACGGTGGTTGCGGTCCTTGTTGTCTTCGATCCTCTGGGCAGACCCAAACGGTTGGGTTTTGCAAGGTACACCGAGCACGACCTGGAGAGCAGTGAGTCGGACCAGCTGCTGTACACGGCCAAGTCCGTGGCAGCGCGGGTGTGGGAGTACAGGCTGAAGCTGTTGTGCTGCTGCATTATGAGGGATGCAGATAATCGGGTTGCCTTTACAAACATCGGGGAACTGTTCAGTGCCTTTTTTATGGTGAGTTCTTTTCCAGTCCACATTTTAAGAGAAGCTTGTCAAATCCCTCCAGGGTTAGAATGTCGCAGACCATTTCACTTGCGCTTAATATGGGAGGAAGAAAAAAAAGTTTAAAAATCAGGGGACTGTGGCTGGTGAATTAGAGTAATTCAATTGCTAAATACTTAGGTTTGCTGACCATTTCATTTTATCTACAGCTTTTGAGTTTTTATTGCACAATTCTGTTTTTCTTGGGCCAGCTAAATATCTTTTGTCAATTTTTTAAACTGGCTGAAATGTTTTCTGTCAGCCGGTGGAGCTTTAGATTTGCGCTGTAGCCTCTGTTTGTACCTGTATTGCAAGACCTCTGGGAGAGTTTATCATAATCCATATTAATGACATTTCAAGAAGGAGCTGGGCCGGTTCCTGACTGGGGCAGAGACAGCATCATACAGAAGCTAAGTGTCTTTATAGAGAACTCTTGGTCCATGTGATCTCCTGGACTGGTTTCCATCGTCTGAGCGGGTTGGAGAGGAATTTTCCAGTGTATTGTTTTCCCTTATTGACCCTGGGTCTTTGTTTGCCTCGCCCAGGAAATTACATGGCTGCGGGGGGCTGGGGGCAGTGCCTAGTCGCGATGGTCTAATCTGGTCTTTTCCTGCCTGTCAATTTCATGACTTCCTGTGGGCCCCACCCAACTAACTGAAAATTCCCAGCACTGTGTGAGTTGTCGATGTCAGACACAGCTTTTTCAACAAAAAAAATGGTGTTCTCTGGGCGTGGGTGACACACTGGCAAAGCCTCATTCAACACCAGGCTGTCCTGAGAAGGTGTCGGTAGCATAGCAATTCTTGGCTTGCCAGGCCACTTCAGAAGGCAGTAAGAGCTTTGGGATAGAACCATCGCCAGGCCGTTCTTGACTCCTTGCTGAGCTGTACGCTGGCAGAGGTACTGGGAGCAGGTGGTCTTGGCTGTTCGTGACCTGGGGGGATGGTGGTTGGGGAGGAAGTCGAGGTATTTGGTGCGTTAAAGACCTGATGATGCACCAGCTCATTGGGTCTGTGTTTTTTGATTCAGCATTCCGTTTACCCTTTTTATTGCCTCGTTTTTATTTTGATATTCAATCAAGGCCCACTTCAGGGACTTGAGCACAAAAACCTGGGCTGACACTTCAGTGCAGTGTTGAGGGAGTGCTGCACTATCGGAGATGCCGTCTTACGAATGAGACATTAAACCGAGGCCCCTGCTGCGCCCTCGGGCTTAAAAGATCCCACGGCACTATTTCGAAGAAGAGCAGGGGAGTTCTCTCCGGTGTCCTGGCCAAGATTTATCCCTCAACCAACATCACTAAAACAGATTATCTGGTCATTATCACATTGCTATTTGTGGGAGATTGCTGTGCGCAAATTGGCTGCTGCGTTTCCTACATTACAACAGTGACTACAGTTCACAAAGTACTTCATTGGCTGTAAAGCGCTTTGGGATGTCCTGAGGTCATGAAAGGCGCTATATAAATGCAAGTCTTCTTTCTTAATGTTCCTTTTGTATTGGGGAGAGGCAGGAATGTATTCTGACAAGTGCTCCCTTGAAGTTTTAGATTTGGGGGGAAAAGTATATCTGTTATCTTTCTCCTGTTTATTTTTCTATGGACAGGACACCGACCTGGTGCCTGGTGATATTGCTGCAGGACTGTCTCTCCTGCACCAGGAGCAGGATAAGATAGAGCAGTGCAAGGATCTGGAGGAGGTGGCTTGTACTGTCCCACAACCAGCATCTGTTGTAAGTTCACAGTCGAGAATTAAATCTCTTATTAAACTGACAATGACTTTTCACTTCTAAATAAAAACTTACTCACCTTTTTCACGAATGCTGAAGTGGGATTATCAAACACATAAAAAGATTTGACTTTTCTCTGTTCCTCATGTTTAATAAAGTAAGATTACTGGTCTTGCAGAGTCTGAGTGGAAGGGAAAATGGTTCTTTACATCTCACAAGGAGTTGGCCCTGATGATCAGTGACAGAATTACATAATATTTACAGCACAGAAACAGGCCATTCAGCCAACTGGTCCATGTCGGTGTTTATGCTCCACACCAGTCTCCTCCCACCCTACTTCATCTCGCCCTGTCAAGATATCCTTCTGTTCCTTTCTCCCTCGTGTGCTTGTCTTCCACTTAAATGTATCTGTACTATTTGCCTCAACCACTCCCTGTAGTAGCGAGTTCCACATTCTAACTACTCTCTGGGTAAAGACGTCTCTCTTACATTCCCTATTGGATTTATTAGTGACTATCTTATATTTATGGTCCCCAGTTATGGACTCCCCACAAGTGAAAACTTCAGTTGAGAAGGAAAGAAGCTCTTTGCTCAGTATGGACCAAGTTTTGAATCTTTCATGCTGCCATAATACCTGTCTGTATGGCACCAACAGTTGGACTGTGGTTAGGGCCCAAGGACAACCACCAATAATAACCTTGGCCACTGCATCAATTGTCAGCCATGCAACACACGTCACCATCCACGCACCGATGCATTACCAGAAACGCTGGCTAACTGACCAGTCTGCCACTTTGGACACGCTCCTCGAGCACCCCCATCCCAAGGGTGCTGGTTAACCAGATCTTCTTTGCCAACCTGGAACCACCAGTGTGCAAGGGCCACTGTGTCCCCTGGTCGGGCTGATCAAAAACTGGAGATCATACGCTGACCAGCAGTACTCTGCGAGCTTGCTAATCAACATTACTCAGAACAGAAGCATCTGGCATCAGCATCTGGTGTCGGCTCGGTCCCAAGTCCACCACAGCCGTATGCAGTTAACTTGTGAGCCTAATTTCTGTCCTGTATGTCTTTTTAAGTTGTTGTGTGTGTCTTGGCATTGTTTATTGTTTTTCCAGGCTGAGGAGCTGGATATAGAATTGGAGAATGCTGCCCACTACATGCAGTTTGCTGTTGCTGCCTACGGATGGCCACTGTACGTCTTCAGGCATCCACTAACTGGCGTGTGCAAGCTGAGCCATGACTGTTTGTGGTAAGTCCTGATTGTTGACATTATCCTTAACCCCTTTAGCATAATCTTCGTGTGCTTTGTGTTAAGTATGACTGTGATGATGGCACTCAGTATGACATGGATGTTGGCCCATAGGTTTTCAGACTGAGGATCCGGAGGTCATTAGACTTCTGCATTTGTTGATTATTGAGCATATTATTTCCAATGCTGTCTGCTAATTAAAATTATTTTCTGCAATAAAAGGACTGTTTTTCTTTGGGTGAATGACAAGTCTTTCACAAGGTCAGACAGTGGCCAATTATGGACCAACAAGAAGATCTTGTGTAGGCAGAGGGCATGGCTGAGGTACTAAATGAGTACTTTGCATCTGTCTTTGACAAAAGAGAATGCTGCCAAGGGCTATATAAATGCAAGTCTGAAGGATATACTTGCCTTGGAGTGCAACGAAGGTTCACTAGATTGATTCCTGGGATGAGAGGGCTGTCCTACAGGAGAGATTTAGTAGAATGGGCCTATACTCTCTGGAGTTTAGAAGAATGAGAGGTGATCTCATTGAAACACATAAGATTCACATATGAGACCACATCTGGAGTATTGTGTACAGTTTTGGTCTCCTTACCTAAGGAAGGATATACTTGGCTTAGAGGGAATGCAACGAAGGTTCACTAGAGTGATTCCTGGGATGAAGGGATTGCCCTATAAGGAGAGATTGAGTAGACTAGGCCTATATTCCCTAGAGTTTAGAAGAATGTGAGGTGTTCTTATTGAAACATAAAATTCTTAAAGGGCTTGACCGGTAGATGCTGGGAGGATGTTTCCCCTGGCTGGAGAGTCTAGAACCAGGGGTCACAGTCTCAGGATAAAGGGTCGGCCATTTAGGACTGAGGTGAGGAGAAATTTCTTCACTCAGGGTTGTGTATCTTTGGAATTCTCTACCACAAAGGGCAGTGGAGGCTCAGTCATGAGTATATTCAAGGCTGAGATTGATAGATTTTTGGACTCTTAAGGGAATCAAGGGATATGGGGCTCGGTGGGAAATGGAGTTGAGGTCGATGATCAGCCATGATCTTACTGAATGGCGGAGCAAGCTCGAGGGGCCGAACGACCTACTCCTGCTCCTAATTCTTATGTCTTCTTGTTCTTTCATTATCTTTTTCTAAACTTCCCTTTTTACCAAATGCATTGTAAAACGTCTATCACTGGAGTGTGGATGATGTGCAAAGTGCTGCAGAAGGAAGTCCAGTTAGACCTGATAAGACTGAAGCTGTTGAGAAGTGCTGGATATCGGGAAACCCAATTGCAATCACACCAACGTTGGGCAAAGATGACTTCCTGTTTTTGCGCGGGGAATGGGGTAAACCAAAATCACCCCAGTTCCCAAATTACCCACCCACAAGTTTGCAGGACTTAAGAATCTGCACGAAAGGTGTAGCTCTACACTGAACTCTGTGGGCGTTTCAGTTTAAAACCAGCTGCTCCTTCTATTGAGTAACGGCCAGTGGACAGAGACTGGGTGCATTAGTCAGACGCAGCCACTGCTGGGAACATAGGAACAGGAGGAGGAGGCCATTTAGCCCCTCGAGCCTGTTCCGCCATTCAACTAGATCATGGCTGATCTGTATCTTAACTCCACCTGCCTTGGTTCCTTAATACTCTTGCCTAACAATCTATCGATCTCAGTTTTGACATTTTCAATTGACCCTTCTCTTTCTTTCCCCCCCCCCCCCCCCCAGCCTCAACATCATTTTTGGGGGGGAGTGTTCCCAATTTCCACTATCCTATGTGTGAAGAAGTGTGCCTGTTCTGACTGTTCATTATCTGGTTGGCCACCACAAGTCTTGTAAAGCTCGCAAAACGAGACTCGGTCAGCTTGATGTCGCAGTTATTTCTCTTCAGTTGCAGAAGCCAGGTTCCTGAACAGGACATAGTCGGTGGGGATCACCTGAGCTGTCACTTCACTTCCATGTTGCAAACTACGGGGCTGCAGTACCGTGACTTCATTCATATCAGTTTCCATAACAAGGTAACGGCTGACGTGGATGGGTTAGAACGCTAGTCTACAGGATGGAATCTGATTCATAGCGCCGCTTGACTCGGAAGTAGCCCTCGTGCTGCTCAGTTGGAAGGCTGTGGGTTCAAGTCCCATCTCCAAAACCTGAGCCCATAATCCAGCTGATACTTCAGTGCAGTACTGAGGGAGTGCTGCACTGTCCAGGGGCAGAACTGAGGGAGTGATGCACTATTGGAGGTGCCGTCTTTCAGACCGAGGCCCATCCACCTATTTAAGTCGGCATTAAAGTTCCCATGGCACTTTTGTAAGAAGAGTAAAGAATTCTCCCAGTGTCTTGTGTTGAAGAACAGATTATCTGGGCATTCACCTCATTGCTGTTTGTGGGACCTTGCTGTGTGCAAATTGGCTGCCACGCTTCCTATATTACAATGGTTGACTCACTGCACTGCCAAAGTAATCCGTTGGCCGTGAAGTGCGATGGGACAACCTGAGGACGGGAAGGGCACTGTAAAAATGCAAGTTTGTTCATCTGTTCTTGATTGTTGTTCACAAACCTCTTTTGTTTCTGTCAGACGGATCTGATTACTGCAAAAATTAGCCTTTAGTGATTAAAGAGAAACTATTACATTGGAGGTTTTTCAAAGGCAGCAGTGTAAGTGATTGGAGAGATTATCAGTGGGGTACTGTTAAGGAAATATTTGACATTTGATTGCCTAACTACCTGATGTGTCCTTATTTCAAAACCAAAATGCTGGAAAGACATAGCAGATTCAGTTAGTGTGTGAAAGAGAGCGAGGTGTCTCTCCCATGACACTATCAGTCAGGCAGGCTGGCGTGCACATTGCCAGCTTTTTCTGATCTTCGTCTCGTGGGGTTTTTTAAATCTCTCGTTTATTCGTGCGTGTTGTGTAAATATTTAGCATGAACGACAAGGCTAGGGTATTATGAGCTGTTCTCACAAACTAATTCACAGTGATTGAGGGCTGTTTTAAATGTCTTGCGTTGTTTTATTTTTTACCCCACTTGGTGCAGATTTATGAAATTCCGTTTTATGTGGCACTGGATCACAAAAAGGAGGCTGTGCTGGTGGCCGTGAGAGGAACACTTTCACTCGAGGTGAGTCTTTCCTCGACTTTTTAATACTCAATGGAATGGCCAATACCTGGGGGCTTATTTGTACTTCCTAGTGGAGAGTGTCCAGGATCTAATTTATTTATTTACTTGTTATGTATGTCAGCCTGGTGTCTGACAGGCGGGAGTCAATCGCCATACTCTCCAAACCAAGCTACTGAAGAATACACACACAATAGAGTTGGTGTTTGCCCGAGACAGTGCACACGTGCTACCTGTAGGGACACACGCCACCTACCTAGGTCCAGAGAGTTTAAGTGCAAGTTGGTAAGAGATGGGGTGGTGGCAACAAGTTACCAGTAGAGGGCACTGGTAAGCTTCCTGCTACATGCCCATCCTGCATGTTAGGACATTGGATTGCTGGATTATTTGGAGCAGAGTACGGAGACTCCCAGTCCCCCAGTGACGGGTCTGTGTGTCCACACTCCCAGTCCCCCAGTGACGGGTCTGTGTGTCCACACTCCCAGTCCCCCAGTGACGGGTCCAACCTTGCACAAACCTAGAACTGCTCACGTAGCATGGTGAGCATCGAGACTGACCAGCTCCTCTTTGTGGCTCCTTGCCCCAAAGGTCTGTATATGATAAGTTTGCTAGTCCTGACTTTAAACTTGTGTTTAAACTTTTAAGTTCTTAAGAGCTGTGGCCGTGCTACAAACGATTGTGACGGTGCTGTTGTAGTACTGATTGGTGCCACTGGATGGCTCTGTGCAGCAATTGGATCGTGCTGTGTGGCAGCACAGCTGAATGATGCTGGGAATTAAAAAGTTTAATTTCCCGCCCCTTCCCCTTTTTTATTTCTTAATTCTGGCTACTCTGTTCTTTGTCCTTTTTCCTCCCTACACCGTTTCCTGGTGGAGTGGGCGTGGCAGTGACTTGCTTTAAGCTCTGTGCGGAGTCTCCAATTAAAGATGATCTCGCGAAGGTTGGGTTGTCGTCGAGACCCAAGCAAATCTGCCTGGAGTTCGGGGGGAGCTTCAAATCAGGAATAGCTCTGCTTTTCTACTTACTCGGCTATGTAATCTGAGGCACATCGGGGGTCTCTGCATCGAACTGTAAAGTCCTAAATTCAACAACAACTTGCATTTATATAGCACCTTTAACGTAGTAAAACATTCCAAGGTGCTTCGCAGGAGCGTTATCAGATAAATTGACACTGAACCAAAGAAGGAGACTTTAGACAGGTGAGGAGGTAGGTCTTAAGGAGCATCTTAAAGGAGGAGGGAAGTGGAGAGGCTTGGGGAGGGAAATCCAGAGCTTGGGGCCATGGCAGCTGAAGGCACAGCCGCCAATGGTGGGGTGAAGAAAATTGGGGAAGCACAAGAGGCCAGAATTGGAGGAATGCCGAGATCTCGGAGGGTTGTAGGGTGGAGAACGTTAGAGATGGGGAGGGGTGAGACCATGGAGGGATTTGAAAATGAGAATTTTAAAATCGACTAAAATTAACAAAATTTAAATAAAGCAGAGACTGAAATAATGTAGCAAAAAAAATTGATCACTTAGGGAAAGTGTCTGGTCCACCAGGTGCCTAAACAAGATCAGTGAACTCGGCACACACCTGCGATCAAACATGGCGCTTTCCTAATCTGTTTAGCTTGGTTCCAAATTGGGCAACACATTTTTCAACTGAACCATTGGGGGAGCATAAGCAACTTGAAATGTTCTCCATTGTCATTGTAATGTGTGACTACCAGGATGGTAGAAAGTGAATTAGATGAATCGTCAACTTTTTCCGTCCAGTAATTCCAATGTTCTATCCCTGTTGTGATGTATTGTTTTTACCTGTAGGATGCTTTGACGGATTTGTGCGCAGACTGTGAGACGTTGAATGCAGGTGGGGTGATGGGAGAATGTTTGGCACATAAGGTAGGTATTCAGCTCCTTGCTTTCAGGCTTAAAGACAAATGAGAACCAGGGTGAAGTGTCACATTAAAACTGCGCAGCATACGTTTTTGTTTCTGTTTTAGGATGCACTTACACTGCAACCTTAGCATAGTTGTGAAGCAGTTCCCGTTAAAGTTGTAACGTAGAGTTGGAGTCTCGTGCTGCTTGGCTCTGGCTTCAGGTCAGCATCAATGCTGAGGTTAAAGTGTAAATGTGTCCTGACTGACTGGTTAAATATTAATCCAAAGTTTGAAATCAGAGCTTAGAATTATAGAAAATACAGCACAGAAGGAGGCATTGTGCCTGAACTGGTTCTCTGATTGAGTTATCAGTTTAGTCTAATTTCCCTGTCCCTTCCCTGTAAACTTGTATTTTTTTCTGTTAAACCAAGCTCTGTGTGTAAATAGCTTTTAAATGATTCCTAACACTTCTCCTTGGTTCTTGGGCTGCAAAACAAGTTGCTGTGCTTATTCCTCCTGTTTTCCAATTTGCTGCAGGCTCTGTCTGTCAGGGTATGTTCCACCAGGTGGCTTATTCTTGTGTGAGTCGAGACTGTTGGCAGGTTATCCAACCATTTCTGGGGCAGCCACACTGCAGAGTCCGACACTGTCCTCGCCCAGGCGTGTGCGTGTACCCATCTATCTGTCACACATGTGCACACACACACATGAGCGAGGAACCCTGGCTGATATTTTCCTCTACCACCTGGACTGAGCTAAGCTGAGCACAGAGTAGGATTAAAGCTCGGACTCTGCTGACCTTCATAACCCCATTCTGGTGGGGACAGTGCACTTGCTAATTGGGTGGGGAAGTGGGGGGGGGGGGGAAAGAAAGAGAGAGTGTGATTACTGTTTTAAGCTGAGCCCGAACTAAATGGGGACCCCTTTCCGTTCAAAATAAATGCGGTTTGTAATTGGATCAGAAGTGAAAGCCTGCACCATGCCAAACGTCCTACTGTGAACCCATGCAGACACTGCCCGCACGGCTGGTCTGGCTGTGTTGTAAATGAAGTGTGTGCGCCAACCATTAACTAACCTGTTCAAACCGTTTCTTTCAAGGGGATTATCCAAGCAGCAAGTTACATTCACAAGAAACTAATGAACGACAAGATTTTAAACCAAGCTTTCACGATTGCTCCCGTGAGTTTGTCGATTTTTTTGTTTGTTTTTTGTTTTACCGTGTCTGATACTTAAATTTTTTTAAACAGCTGAAATTGTTTAATGGGAGATATGTAGGAGAAACTGCAGCTTCCTTTTTGTCTTGTGTTTTTTCAATGGTGAGTGACCTGAGGAAATCAAAGTTCAGCACGAACAAAGACTGTCGGAGCACAATTATCTTAATGTTGATCAAGGAAATCCAGTACTGCTGTGTTATGACAAAACTCTGTTCTTCTAAATGTTTTCCCTGGTTTTGGTTCAAAATGCACTGAATTGTTCTGCCTGCCCTCGCAAGTGTATAATGTTGGATTTTGTACAGTAACTGGGTAGCGCACTGAAGGCAACAGTCCAAGCAAAGTGGGTCGTATTGCTCAATGGTATCATTCCTATTGGTATTTAAGCACCAATTTATTAGCAGTCAGTATAAAACTGATTGCAGACGTTGCTTTGCTGATATGAATGTTTTCATTGCCTCATGTTGCTTATCCCATTTATCTCCTGCTCTACTGTACTGGAATCAGACAGCACGGAAGGAGGCCATTCGGCCCATTGTGCCAGTGTCAGCTCTTTGGTAGAGCTCTCCAATTAGTCCCATTCCCCTGCTCTTTTCCCGTAGCCCTGCATATTTTTCCTTTTCAAGTATTTATCCAAATCCCTTTTGAAAGTTACTATTGAATCTGCTTCCACTGCCCTTTCAGGCAGCGCATTCCAGATCACAACTCGCTGCGTAAAAATAAAAAAAGTCTTCATTTCCCCCTGGTTCTTTTTGCTGATTATCTTAAATCCGTGTGTCCTCTGGTTGCCGACCCTCCTGTCAGTGGAAACAGCGTAAATGAGGAAAAACTATGAAAGCCACCTCCTAATTTTGAACACCTCCAGTAAATCTCTCCTTAACCTTCTCTGCTCTTAAGAACAATCCCAGCTTCCCTAGTCTCTCCACAGCACTGAAGTCCCCCATCCCTGGTAGTTTGCCACAGACAATATATCTTTAGAGTTTCCTGAGAGATTTTTTTCTGTGGGTTGCTATGCCAGAGAGCTTCCTGGAGGTTTGTGTCTCCTTAAATGAGCCTAACTTTATCCTCTGTACTGAAGGGGTTGTTTGACACCGATCCTGATCATTCTAAAGGTCAGTGTCGGAAGTCTAAAGGATAAGAATTATCTGCACTTTCGCCACCTGGTTTCATTCTGGTCATGCGAGCAGTATAGAATGACCAAATCTATAAGCTCAACAACTGTTTCCCCATGCAGTGTCTACTGGCCAGTGGTTCTCAAACCTTCCTGGTTCAAGGACCCCTTTTCAAATGGATTAGTAATCATGGACCCCCCATCTAAATTATAATACTCATAATATGAATGTGCTGCATGTAAAGAGTGTTTTAATAATGCTTTTAAGAAAACAGATATTTACTGACAGATATCAGTGATTGGGTGTGCCTGCTTCTCACCAATTCTGGGCAACAGATGGCCACCATTAGCCACTCAGTGCTGGACAATTTTTAAAGCCGTCAGCAGGCTGGCCAAGGTGAGTGCAGGCACGAGCACACGTGAGGCTGCTGGGATGCTGCTGGAAGCGCGACTCACCGCCACACTGTCCCACCGGCATGTTCTGTAACAGCTGCACTGTGGGATTGTGCTGTTTGCGTGAGCCCGTTCAGGCATGTGTTTGAGGGTCCCACAGGCGCTCTGATCAGGTGTCGGAAGGATGGCACAGGGTCGCTGTGACAGGGAAAAGAATCGGCTCGACCAGCAGGGAGCGCTCGTTGCAAAGTGAGCGAGAGCTGTGGGCCTCTGAGGAGGCGGGCCCAGACGTTGAGAATAATTCGCAAGAACTGAATCAGTGTCGGTTTTATAAAGAGGAGCAGGCTTGGAAATTATCTCCGGCCGACCTGATCGCAGATCCCCTAGAAAGTCTCTACGGACCCCCCAGGGATTCGCGGACCCCAGTTTGAGAAACACTGTACTAGGCTGCCATGGGTGCATATCTACTCCAGGGAGATAAATATTCATTTTGTGTTCCTGCTACGTCATGACTGATCAGCACAGTGAGAAGCTGAGCCACACAGATCAGCAAGATCCCAAGTTCAGTCCCTGATCTGTGCTGAGTTACCTGATCTAATCCATAGTGGCACTGCAAGGGGCCTCCTGAGTCCCCGCGCCTGATTGCGACCCAGCGCCTCCCATCCCGCACTGGACATGCAATGGTGTGGCAGGATCGGGCTCCGCTGATCACTACACATGGAAATTGTCCACTTCAGCAAGGTGGCCGGAGGCAATCTGAGCACAGGGAACTGTGTGGAGAAGAGGATTGGAACCCTTCACGACTCCATCTTTCTCTGCACAGTTGGCAAGCTCAGCAAGGAAGCTTAATGCGTTCTGCCAAATACCAGCTACAGAACTGGCCAATGTTAGTTTAAAATGATGTGCTGTTGGAGTAAGCCTGTTCTTGCCCTGCAGGAATATAAATTGGTTATAACTGGGCACAGCCTGGGGGCAGGAGCCGCCTCGATCCTTGCTATAATGCTTCACAATTCCTTCCCTGATCTCCGATGCTATGCGTTTTCTCCACCAGGAGGTCTACTAAGGTGAGAGGCGTAGAACGACTGCACTCAGCCTTTCTTTTTGCTAATGATATGGTCGTGTTCGGAACGGTTAAGTTGCATTGTTTATTCTTCGGCTATATTTTTCTTATTTTTAAGTATTCAGATTTTATGCACTTAAACTACTTTCTCACTTGAGGGGTACTCTGTTGCACTTGGCTAGGTCTGTTAGTGGTACAGTAACTAACTGTGAGTGCATTCTCAGTCAATGTCCTTGAGCTCCACTCCTCCAGCACGATTTAAGATTGAATGGCCCCTCAGCACTGAACCTTTTCAGGTGGAAGTGGCTGTGTAATTGCGCCTCACTCCTGGCCGTTGGATGGTTGGAGAAGGTCTATCCAGAGCAGTGGGGAGAGATCTGGATCACTAATCGGAGAAGCCAACTGACCCGGTACAAAATGGCAACATATGTCACCACCGACTCCTCCCCGCCGGGCCCCCGCCCCCCCCCCCCCCCCCCCGACATGTCCCTCCACTCGGAGCCCCGCCTTCCCTGGCCAATCGGAAAGCAAACATACTCCTTTACCTGATTGGATAATTCTTGGCTCTCGGTTAAACTGCCTTTTCCCCCCCCAATCTCCAATATTTCTATAACTAATAAAAGTGTTCAAAGAATATGGGGGGAGAAAAGCCCATAATGCCCCTGTGATTTTTCTCCCGGGTGTTGCAGCAGGGTCCTGGAGATTAATCTTTAATTCCTGGAGACTCCAGGGCAATCCTGGAGGCTTGGCGACCTGAGTGGCATTGCTGCCTCTGGAGCAGCAGGCGAACACCGCACACCCGAGGAAGGTCTTCACTCCTCTTTCCATTAGAGCGCTGCCCTCGGGGAAGTTGCTGTTGCTGTGGTGCGGTACATGAGTTGCCAGCTTCAATCCCTGGTCTGTGCTAAGTTAACTGGTCTTGACCCTCACCTTCATCGGCTGTGATTTCCCACACCTCGTGGCTGTATGGTCTTCTGACGTTCACTGTCTGGGCTCATGCGTGAAGAATGCCAATTTGGACCAACCAGCAGACGGCCAAAAGTGATGTGACCCAATAACGAGAGCCTGGTGATCCCAACATAGGAACAGGAGGCGGCCATTCAGCCCCTCGAGCCTGTTCCACCATTCAAGGAGATCCTGGCTGATCTGCGATCTAACTCCGTATACCCGCCTTTGGTCCATATCCCTTAATACCTCTGGTTAACAAAAATCTATCAATCTCTGATTTAAAATTAACAATTGATCTAGCATCAATTGCTGTTTGTGGAAGAGAGTTCCAAACTTCTACCACCCTTTGTGTCTAGAAGTGTTTCCTAATTTCACTCCTGAAAGGTCTGGCTCTAATTTTTAGACTATGCCCCCTAGTCCTAGAATCCCCAACCAGTGGAAATAGTTTCACTCCATCTACCCTATCAGTTCCACTTAATCTCCTGAAAACTTCAATCAGATCACCCCTTAACCGTCTCAATTCTAGGGAATACAATCCTAACTTGTGTAATCTCTCCTCGTAACTTAACCCTTGAAGTCCGAGTGTCATTCTGGTAAACCTACGCTGCACGCCCTCCAAGGCCAATATAACCGTCCTATGATGTGGTGCCCAGAACTGCTCACTACTCCAGATGTGGTCTAACCAGGGTTTTGTACAGCTGCAGCATAACTCCTACCCCCTTGTACTCTAGTCCTCCAGATATAAAGGCCAGCATTCCATTAGCCTTTTTGATTATTTTCTGTGCCGGTTCATGACATTTTAATGATCTATGTACCTGGACTCCCAAGTCTCTTTGGACCTCCACTGTTTTTAGCTTTTCACCATTTAGAAAGTACCCTGTTCTATCCTTTTTAGGTCCAAAGTGGATGGCCACATATTTGCCTACATTGTAATCCATTTGCCTCAGTTTTGCCCATTCACTTCATCTGTCATTATCCCTTTGTAATTTTATGCTTTCCTCTACACTGCCTACAATTCCACCTATCTTTGTGTCATTGACAGATTTGGATATATGACTTTCTATGCCACTATCTAAGTCATTAATAAAAATTGTGAATAGTTGAGGCCCCAATACAGATCCCTGCGGGACACCACTAGTCACATCCTGCCAATTTGAGTACCTACCCATTATCCCTCCTGCCGCTCAGCCAATTTCCTAACCAGGTCAATAATTTGCCCTCAATTCCGTGGGCTTCTACCTTAGATAACAGTCTCTTATGTGGGACTTTATCAAATGCCTTCTGGAAGTCCATATAAATAACATCCATAGACAGTCCCCTGTCCACTACTTTAGTCACCTCTTCAAAAAATTCAACCAGTGTTCAGTCACCCTATCCTTAATTATAGACTCTAGCAATTACCCGACAGCAGATGTTAGGCTAACTGGTCTATAATTCCCTGGTTTCCCCCTCTTACCATTCTTAAAAAGCGGAGTGATGTGCAGTTTTCCAATCTAAAGGCGCGGTTCCTGAATTGAGAGAACTTTGTAAGATTATAGTTAGGGCATCTGCAATGTGCTCACCTACTTCCTTTAAAACCCTGGGGAATTGTCACTCTTTAGTGCCATTATTTTCTTCATTACTGTTATTTTACTTTAATTTTATTGAGTCCTTGTCCCTGATTCAGTATTCGTTTCTTTGGGATTTCTGGCATGCTATCCTCTTCTACTGTAAATACTGACGCAAAGTAATTATTCAATATGTCCACCATTTCCCCATTGTCATTGACAATGTCACCACTTTCAGTTTTTAAGGGGCCAACATTGCTCCTGACCACCCTCTTTTTCCCAATGTAACTATAAAAATTCTTTGTGTTGATTTTGATATCCCTTGCAAATTTCTTTTTATACTCCCTTTTTGTAGCTCTTACTATCTGTTTTGTGACCCTTTGCTGTTCTTTGTATATTTCCCGTTCCCCAGGATCTGTGCTAGTTCTGTGTGCCCGTCCCTTTAGTTTGATTCTGCCCTTTACCTCTTTAGTTGTCCATGGCTGTTCTCTGTATATTTCCCGTTCCCCAGGATCTGTGCTAGTTCTGTGTGCCCGTCCCTTTAGTTTTATTCTGCCCTTTACTTCTTCAGTTGCCCTTTGCTGTTCTCTGTATATTTCCCGTTCCCCAGGATCTGTGCTAGTTCTGTGTGCCCGTCCCTTTAGTTTTATTCTGCCCTTTACTTCTTCAGTTGTCCTTTGCTGTTCTCTGTATATTTCCCGTTCCCCAGGATCTGTGCTAGTTCTGTGTGCCCGTCCCTTTAGTTTGATTCTGCCCTTTACCTCTTTAGTTGTCCATGGCTGTTCTCTGTATATTTCCCGTTCCCCAGGATCTGTGCTAGTTCTGTGTGCCCGTCCCTTTAGTTTTATTCTGCCCTTTACTTCTTCAGTTGTCCTTTGCTGTTCTCTGTATATTTCCCGTTCCCCAGGATCTGTGCTAGTTCTGTGTGCCCGTCCCTTTAGTTTGATGCTGTCCTTTACTTCTTCAGTTGTCCATGGCTGTTCTTTGTATATTTCCCGTTCCCCAGGATCTGTGCTAGTTCTGTGTGCCCGTCCCTTTAGTTTGATGCTGTCTTTCACCTCTTCAGTTGTCCATTGCTGTTCTCTGTATATTTCCCGTTCCCCAGGATCTGTGCTAGTTCTGTGTGCCCGTCCCTTTAGTTTGATTCTGCCCTTTACCTCTTTAGTTGTCCATGGCTGTTCTCTGTATATTTCCCGTTCCCCAGGATCTGTGCTAGTTCTGTGTGCCCGTCCCTTTAGTTTGATTCTGTCTTTTACCTCTTTAGTTGTCCATTGCTGTTCTCTGTATATTTCCCGTTCCCCAGGATCTGTGCTAGTTCTGTGTGCCCGTCCCTTTAGTTTTATTCTGCCCTTTACTTCTTCAGTTGTCCTTTGCTGTTCTCTGTATATTTCCCGTTCCCCAGGATCTGTGCTAGTTCTGTGTGCCCGTCCCTTTAGTTTGATTCTGTCTTTTACCTCTTTAGTTGTCCATTGCTGTTCTTTGTATATTTCCCGTTCCCCAGGATCTGTGCTAGTTCTGTGTGCCCGTCCCTTTAGTTTGATTCTGCCCTTTACCTCTTTAGTTGTCCATTGCTGTTCTTTGGTAAGTAGAGCTCTTGCCCCTCAGGGGTATAAACTGGTTCTGTATCACATTCAATTCTTTTTTGAACATCTCCCACTGATCTTCTGTTGTTTTACCCATTAACAGATTTGCCCAGTTTACTGTGGACAGTCTCTGCCTCATTCTGTTGAAGTCGGCCTTGCCCAAATCTAGAATCTTAGTAGATATTTCGCGTTTCTCCCTTTCAAACACTACATTGAACTCCGATCATGTTATGATCGCTATTGGATAAACGTTTACGTACAGTTAGGGTGTTAACTAAATCTGGTTCATCACTCATTACTAAATCTAATATGGCCTGCCCCCTTGTTGCCTCTAGGACATTGTTGTAGAAAACTATCCCGGACACACTCAAGAAATTCCCTACCTTTCTGACGGGTGCTAGTCTGCTTTTCCCAATCAACATGAAAGTTTAAAATCCCCCATTAAAACTACTCTGCCTTTACTACACACTTACCTAATCTCTGCATTTATACAATCTAGCACTTCACAGCTACTACACAACTCCCACTACACTCTTAGATCCTTTACTGTTTCTTAATTCAACCCGTACGGTCTCCACTGGCTGCTTACCTCTCTTTAAATCCTCTCATCATTGAAGTGATTTCATCCCTAATCACTAAGGCTACTCCTCCACCTCTGCCATTTCCTGTAGACTTTATAACCTGGTATATTTAGTCCCCAGTCCTGACTGTCTTGCAGCCATGTCTCAGTAATGGCTACCATGTCATACCCTCCAATTTGAATTTGTGCCTGCAGTTCATTCAATTTATTCCTTATACTCCGTGCGTTTGTATAAAGAACGCTTATTTGGGCCACACACATTAGCCTGTCCTTCAGCTTGGATGCTTTATTCACATGATTCTTATTTCTTTCTCCTGGTTTAATCGCTTTACATCTTTTAGTTTTCCCTTTACCTGTGTGCCTAAAGTACAATTTCTGACTGCTACTCTACTCTCTTCCCTTTTGTTTGTTTTTGAACTACTGTTTGTCTTGTAATTTCCACCTGAGCGAGCCCCCCCCCCCCCCCCCCCCCACCAGCTCCCATTTATTAGTTTAAAGTCCTTGTGACCGCCCTATTTATCCTTTCCGCTAGGACCGGAACACTTCCTTCCTGTCCCAATACTGGTGCCAGTGCCCCATGAAATGGAACCCCTCTTTCACCACTCCTTTAGTCATGTGTTTGCTTCCCTAATCAGCTTATCTCTACACCAATTTGCACGTGGCTCAGGTAATAATCCAGAGATTATAACCCTTGAGGTCCTGTTCTTTAATTTAGCTCCTAGTTTCTGGTACTCCCCAAACAGGACCTCTTGCCTACTCTTCCCTATGTTGTGATCCAGTCATTGTGGTCCCAACATGGGATCCTCCCCCTCCAATATCCTTTTCAAGCCGGTTTGAGATGTCCCTCACCCTGGCACCAGGTAGGCAACATACCATGTGGGACTCTCAATCCTGCTTACAAAGGATCTGTTCCCCTAATTATAGAATCCCCTACAACTACCACATTACACTTCCTCTCCTCCTCCTCCCCCCCCCCCCCCCCCCCCCTTAGGGCAGCCTTCTGCTCCAAGTGCCATGGTCCTCCGACAGTTTTTATCCTTATCCTCACAGGTAGCAAGTACATTGTACCTGTTGGATAGGATCAGTTTCTGTGGATCCTCGTTCCCTTTCTTACCTGGGTTCCCCTTACTCTGCACACTATCGGTCACACTAAACCCATTCTGATCCTGCACCTCTCTACAGGGTGTGACCGAAGTCTGGAGCAAACTGTCCAGATACTCTTCCCTCTCCCTTATGTATCAGAGTGTCTCCAACTCGCACTCCAGCTCAATGACTCTGAGCCGGAGAGATTTGAGACTGAGACATCTCCTGCAGACGTGTTTGCTCGGGACAGTCTCGCTGTCCACAAACTCCCACATACTACAATCCAGGCACACAACCTGCTCTGCCATATCTTGGTTTAACCTTGTTTTATTTATTTAATTAGTTAAAATCTTTATTCAATGATTATTTATAGTTATTTTAATTAGTTTAACTAGTTAAGTTATAAATTTAATAAAATACGTTCTAGTTTCCTGCTCCTAGTTTAAGCCACTGTCCTAGCTTAGAAAGAAATAAAAGGCTAATACTCATCCACCAATCGCCAACGTCCTGTCCTGTTGAAATCGTCGGAGGTACCAGTTTTACTTCTGTCGATAATTGATTTAATTTCTTACTTATTTTCCACGTACAGTAGGATAAGCGCAATTCATTTGGGAGGAGTTTACAGTGACCAGTGCCATTTTAAGACGCAGTAGCTTCAAGTGGGCCCCACAATCGCTTCTCTTCCGCCCTGGTTCCTATGAGGTATAATTGCTGTGTCCTGTATGCTCCTCCTCTGCTCTTCTCCCAGCATTGACGGTGGTGTCTTGCTCTTGTTCCCTCACTATAAAAGGTTCTTAGAATCCTTTCTCTCTATTGGCAATTCTGTAGCTTGCTTTTTATAGGTTTAGTTTGTAACTTCATCAGTGTCCCTCAACAGTAACAACTTGTATTTATATAGCAGCTTTAACATAGTAAAACGTCCCAAGGCGCTTCACAAGAGCAATTATCAAACAAAATTTGACACCAAGCCACATGAGACATTAGGAGCTTGGCCAAAGAGGTAGGTTTTAAAGGAGGAGAGGGGGGTTTAGGGAGGGAATTCCAGAATTTGGGGCCGAGGCAGCTGAAGGCACGGCCACCAATGGTGGGACGATTAAAATCAGGGCTGAGGAAGCGGTCAGGATTGGGGGAGTGCTGAGATCTCGGAGGGTTGTCGGGCTGGAGGAGGTTACAGAGATTGGGGGGATGGGGTGAGGCAGAGGGTGGATTTGAACAATAGGATGAGAATTTTAAAATTGAGGCGTTGCCGGACCGGGACCCTCGCTTCAGTTCAGCTGCTGACTCTTGCTCTCGGTCCACTTCTGGTGCTACGGCCTCCCTTGCCTTCTCCCAGTTTACAGTGGCCCTCTTCAGTCTAGGTTTCCGATTCTGTGTGGGGTATTTCCAGTTGGGAAACCACAGATCATACACATACCTATCACAAGATTTTGGAATGTGAAGATTGTCTTTATGTGGGCACACTGAGCAAGACTTTCTGCAAGGGCAATATTTGCAGAACACGTCTATAAAGCAGTAAGACCACTCCAGGTCGGAGCGACTGCTGCAGCAGATCAGGGAAGTGTTGGACCAGGTTTTGACTCCCACCTTGTTTGACCTCGGTGTAAAAATTGACTGAGAATGTACTCACAGTTACAATACCACACACTGATGGGTGTTTAACATTATGAGGAGTTACATAGAAACGGGAGTCCGCCATTCTATTAGATCATGGCCAATCTACATTTTCCCGCCCTTTCTCCGTATCCCTCAATACCATTACCTAACAAAAATGTACCGATCTCCGTCTTGAAATTTTCAATTGACCCCCAGCCTCCACAGCCTTTTGGGGGAGAGTGTTCCAGATTTCCACTACCCTTTTGGTGAAAGAATGTGGATTCAGATGAGCTTGTCTACAGTCTTTGAAATTCAAGAGCAAAGGGTCTTCATTCCAAATTAAGGATATGGAAAAGAAAATGGGAAGATCAAGTAACATATTTTTCAACAAAAGGGAGATATACAAATGGGATGTAGAGTCTGGACATGGGTAGTGTGATGTGGAACCAGACCCGTTCCTGTTAATGCATCGGATTGGTGTTATTAGATTTAGCACTGCATGATGGGAATCTTTTAAGGCGATTGGATGACTGGGCTAGATGAGCCAATGGGCTACTGCTGCCTGAAAATTATTACCATGTTAACCTTTTACTGCAATAAAACCAAATCCACAATCCATTTAACTGAATCTCCTGGAGTTCTTGCTGCTGTAACTAAACAGTTGCCCAGAGCTCCTTAAATTTTTGTGTATAATACAAGACCTGTAAATAAGTCCTGCATTTAACTTTTGCAACTAAAGTTTCAACTTTTTTTTATAAAAGTGAACCGTCAGTGCAATCTTGGGTAATTTTTAGTATGTCCATTCCATTCCCCCTCAGTTACTCAGTGTTACTTTGCAGACCTGTTCTTGAAAGAAGGTGCAGTCTGTGGCACATGAGTCCTTCAAATCCTGATCACACACTTCCACTTCTGTACCACTGCACCTAGATGATCAGTGATTGAAGAACTACCTGCTCTGTCAGCTGTGGCTCAGTGGGTAGCACACTCGCCTCTGAGTCAGAAGGTTGTGGGTCCCACTCCAGGGACTTGAGCACAAAGCTAGGTTGACACTCCAGTGCAGTGCTGAGGGAGTGCTGCGCTGTCCGAGGTGCCGTCTTTCGGATGAGACATTAAACCGAGGCCCCGTCTGCCCTCTCAGGTGGACGTAAAGGATCTCACGGCACCATTTTGAAGAAGAGCAGGGGAGTTCTCCCCGATGTCCTGGTCAATATTTATCCCTCAACCAACATAACAAAAACAGATTATCTGGTCATTATCACATTGCTGTTTGTGGGAGCTTGCTGTACGCAAATTGGCTGCCGTGTTTCCCACATTACAACAGTGACTCCACTTCAAAAATACTTAATTGGCTGTAAAGCACTTTGAGACGTCCGGTGGTCGTGAAAGGCGCTGTATAAATGCAAGTCTGTCTGTCTTGTACGATCTTCCCAGCTTATTTTCAGCATGCCAAGCTCCCGTCCAATCACGCTCTTTAATTTGGAGTGCTGGAAACCTATTATTTGGTAAATTCCTAAGTTCCTAAATTCTTTTTTGCTGAGTGTGTCTTGGTCATAGAGAACACGGGACGCAGTATTTATACAGCTTAAGAACAGAGGGGGCAGGGCAGGGCAGAGAGAGATGGAATAAAGAAAGGCAACACGATTTAATCTCTTAAAGGGGCCGAGTGCCTGGTGATTTACCCCATTTGATGAACCGTGCTCCCTCATGCCATCCAGCCTGGGTGCAGTCGAGTCCTGACTGCCGTCTATTCCTGGATGGAGGGAGCTGGCAGCTAATCAGAATGGGTGGTGAGGGACAAATGAAGAGGAAAGTTTCTCCTCCCTCCTGCACGGCACCTGCTGTATGTAGCAGCTTGACCGAGTCCAGAGATTTGTTTTCTTGTAATGGTCAACTCTGTGACCCGTGCCCACGGTTTTCTGGTTAGGGGGAAGCTATTTTCTCTCTCGCATTATTTTAAGCTTTGTAGACACACACCCAATGCTGACTTACACAGATCTATAACAGTGTGTGCAGTTTGCACAGTGCTGTGGTTTGTCTTACCTGCCTGTAATGATGCCCCTGTCAGCATCCAGTACACGGAAGGACTGACTGGTAGCTTTTTACTTCACTGCGTCAGTTTAGCGATCGTGCCTCATTTTCATCTAAAAATGCTACTTTCTGAAATCAAGCCCCCTTTTTAACAAGGGTATCCTCTCCAGATTCTATTGTCCTCAGTCCACTAACTGTAGCTTGCATCAGTGTCTCCTTTTTAATCGGGAAATTTCATTTTTTATTTTAGCAAGTCTCTGGCTGAATATAGCAAACGATTTATCGTATCTGTCGTCTTGGGCAAGGATCTCGTTCCAAGGTTGGTGTACAAGTTCTGTGATCTGCAAGTCCGATTTTATTCTGGTTGGATGCCAGCACTATATCCTTAACATTTATTTTCACCTCCTTATTTGCAGGCTAAGCCTTTCCAATGTAGAAGACCTGAAAAGAAGAATATTAAGAATAGTTGCCCATTGCAACCGGCCTAAGGTATCAATGTTCTACAGTGTTTTTGGATGGAAATGCTGATGTACTTTTGACAAACATATTACCCTCTTGAGGAGTGCAGTTACTTTCTTTTGCTCTAGGGCCATAAATATCAGTTAGTCACTAATAAATCCACTGGGGTTCATTTCTAGAGGGATACAATTGAAAAGCAGAGAGGTTATGTTAAACTTGTATCGAACCCTGGTTAGACCACACTCTGAACAGTTCTGGTCTCCATATTGTAAAATGGATATAGAGGCTCTGGAGAAGGTGCAAAAAAGATTTACTAGAATGATCCCAGAACTGAGAGGTTATACCCATCAGGAGAAATTTCTTTACCCAGAGAATGGTGAGAATGTGGAACTCGCTACCATAGGGAGTGTTGAGGTGAATATTATAGATGCATTTAAGGGAAAGCTGGATAAGCACATGAGGGAGAAAGGAACAGAAAGATATGTTGCTGGGGTTGGATGAAGAGGGGTGGGAGGAGGCTCGTGTGGAGCATAAAAACCAGCATGGACCAGTTGGACCGAATGGTCTGTTTCTGTGTAAAAATGGCATTGTTTAACTCAATAGAACAGTGCAGGAAACTGTTGGATAATGTGAGATTTGGGATCTACACATTCACATTCAGTGAAGCAGAGCTGCTTGTAATTTCTCATCCTGACTTTTTTTATCCTATTGATCAGTTCACTTGACAAGGACATCGAGGTCACTCCGCAATTAACGTGCAGATTCTACCATGGCCAGTCCATGACTGGCTGTCGGAGGCTGATGAAGCTGAAGCCTTGCTACAGAGTGAAGCATCATTGAAATGTGCAGCCTGTCTCTGGTATCTCCGCCCTGCCCTTTTATTTATGCAGCAACGCAAGTTATTTACAAATAACTGAGTTGACGAGGTTAATTATTGACCATAGAATCTTGCGGCACAGAAGGAGGCCATTCGGCCCATCGTGCCTGTGCCGGCTCTTTGAAAGAGCTAACCAATTGATCCCACTCTCCTGCTCTTCCCCATAACTCTGCACATTTTTTCATACAGGCTGTAAATACTGGTTGCCGTGGGTATGTGCTTGCAGCAGGGGGGGCAGGGTGGGGTTAATGGTGCTGATTACAGACAACTGACTCTGAAACTACAAATCAATACTCTTCCCTTCTATCAGAAAAAGAACTGAATTATGCAACCTCTACTGTCCTAACTATGGGGACTAATAGTAGAACTAATAGTTGTATGTACTGGACAGTATTTTATAAATAGTACATTTTTCCCTAATCTCCCCCTCCTCTCTCGAAGGCATGGACTTGCTGGGCTGTGATTGCAAGGCTGCAGGTTAAACTCCAGGACTATGCGTGCACCCTGCCATTGAGTGTCGGCGGGCGAGCATATCACAGCTGAGCTTCATGCACAGAGGCTACCCTGTGGTGATCAGGCGCAGGGACACCAGCTGATTGCCCTCCTCTCCCGCTCCCTGTCCGTGAGAGCTGAGGTCAGTTACAGCACCCGCACTGGCTCGCTGGCTGGGATCAGGTAACTCGGCACAGACTGTGGATCGAAATGCGACCGTCCTGGTCTGTATGGCTCAGTACCACCATGCGCAGTGCTTTTACCCACTGAGCCACGCAGCGTGTTTAAAAGTATTCCCCTGTCATTTTCAGATTCCAGGAAAAATGCAGGATAATGTTTCCCTTGGTGCACTTTCAATGGGGGAACTGAGTGCCCACATGAACTGTAATCTAATCACGTATTAAAAGTGTGCAACTTTTAACCACCCAATTTTTTTTTTAATTGACTAAACCCAAAGGCACTGTAATAACAAAATGTCTTGTAAATTTTTTTAAAAAAAATCACTAAGCTGGAGTATTGGGACCACCAATCATGGAACATAGGAATAGGAGGAGACTATTCAGCCCCTCGAGCCTGTTGCGCCATTCAGTTAGGTCATGGCTGATCTGTATCTTGATTCCATTTACCCACCTTGATTCTGTGACCCTTAATACCCTTGCCTAACAAAATCTACCACACTCAGTTTTGACATTTCCAATTGACCCTCAGCTTCAACAACTTTTAGGGGGGGAGATTTCCAGATTTCCACTACCCCTTGTGTGAAGAAGTTCCTGAACGGCCAAGCTCTAATCTTAAGGTTATGCCCCCTTGTTCTGGACTCCTCCAACCAAAGGAAATAGTTTGTCTCTATTGAATCCCTTTAATCATCTTAAACACCTCAATTCGATCACCCTTAATCTTCTATACTCAAGGGAATACAAGCCTAGTCTATGCAACCTGTCTTCATAATTTAACCCTTCTAGCCCTTATCTTGGGGAGACCTTGCTGCATTAGATCTTTGTTCCCAATTGGCCATTGGTCAGGAAGTCTGTATCTCCACCCATCCTGTTATCTTGTTCTTTCTGCCCAGTATCAGATTCTGCTGCAAGGATGCTGGTATGAGATATTTGGAGGGGATCCAGACGATTTCCCCACTGAGCTGGACGGCAGGCAACCGGAGCAACTGACTCAGCCCCTTCTCGCGGAACAGAATCTGATGGGGCGCCGGACCGCTTCCTACACCAGCATCCTCGACGAATCCCCTTCGAGTTTGCCTTTCCAGGGCACTCCCCTCTTCCTTCCGGGGAAGATCATTTACATCACGGAAGAACCCAGCGTAGGGAGGTGATTATGCCATTCAACGTGAAAGATCCCAAAGTCTCTCTCTGTATAAACAACAGTAAATTTGGATGAGATTTTATTGTGAGATTGTTGTGAGCCTTAAGTTAGGTTTGGTGAGAGAACAAATGCAAAGATTTAATGGCTGAATTGAACTACTGGCAATGTGCTTGAGTGCACAAGTCTGGTAGTTTTTAACAAGGAGGTTGGAAACCTTCTGTGCTACAATCTGAATCATATGACTAATTCTGGTCATTGGAATCATACAGCACAAAAGGAGGTCATTTGGCCCATTGTGCCTGTGCCGGCTCTTACATAGAGCTATCCAATTAGTCCCACTCCCTGCTCTTTCCCCATAGCCCTGCAAATTAAAGTTCATTCTCTCTCTACTTCAATGCTGCACTGTCAGAGGTGCCATCTTTCGGATGAGACGTTAAATCGAGGCCCCGTCTGCCCCCTCAGGTGGACGTAAAAAATCCCACGGCATTATTCAAAGAAGACTAGTCCAGGCCAACATTTATCCTTCAGCCATCGTTATTAAAATGGATTATTTTGTCATTGTATCTCATTGCTGATTGTGGGAGTTTGTTGTGCGCAAATTGGCTGCTGCATTTCCCTACATTACAACTGTGATTACACTTCATAAGTACTTCATTTACTGTAAAGCGTCCCGAGGTTGTGAATGGCACTGTATAAATGCAATTTAAAAAAATCTTTTTACCTTCTCTGCTATGGAGGTTGGTGACCCTGCACTGCATTGCAATTAATTGTTACACTTCTATTTCTAACTAATCCCCCTCTCTTTCTCTCTCCCCTCTAGTTTCTGCTTTTCTCAAGTGAAGTACCATGCAGTGTGGTGTGATGCATCGTCCTTCAGCAGCATTCTCATCAGCCCCAAGATGATAACCGATCACATGCCGGATCTTGTATTCAAAGTCCTCAAAGACCTGACACGAGAGGCACCTTTCATTCTCTGCCCCACGCCACACGCTGCATCGAGTGAGACGCATCCAGTCTAGCCATCGGCAAGCAGTGCAAAGCTCTCTAGTTGCTGGGAGCCAACGAGTCGAATGGAACCTCGGTGTGAGTTGACCCATCGACTGTTTCGGGCATCCCAGGAAAGGGCTGTAGTGCAGTGGTTGCACCGGGCCACCTACATGATCGACACGATGCAGGTGGCCGCAGTAGCCGGACTGACTAATCGCGTTTGCCTATTTGAGTTTACGTGGCCATTACCCCTGCTGCGTGGGGCTCTGTCATTTGCATTTAGGTTTTTTTTTCTCCTGGCCCTTCAATTTCCTTTTTTTATTATATATGTAAGAAACAAACTGGTACCCGAGCGGAGAAGGAACAGGTTCACTTTAGACAATGTGACGGCTCCAATCGATTGATGAGACTCTTTCACGCCATCGAATTGACTTCGTTCTCCCCTGAAAATTGTAGCGTCAGTGCGGGGGCATGAGGTTCAAGATCTCTTCCAAAAGGGCCCATTGGGTGCTCCAGTCTAAAATAGTTAATGCTCTTTCCTTTGTGCTGTGTCAATTTGGAGTATATTTGGTTTAATGTGGAATTGTTTGAACTGTATATTACTGACTGAGTAAAATCATAGTGTACCAGCAGAACAGTTGAAAATGTACCTTTCTTCCTCGTTCAGCAACATGGGATTTAATCCTAGATTGATTGGTTCTGCAGAGGCCATGCAGTTTTAGCAGGCGTGTGGCCTTGGAATCTGTGGTAAACCACTGTCATACCTGTCTGTGTCTGTATGTGTATTCCACTAGGTACAGGTCTGGACATGCCTCGGCTGACTCCTCCCACTATTCCAGGTATATAAGTGACTACCTCCCAGTCCCTTAGTATTCTGGACGGGTCGACCACTCGAGACAAGACCTTCATTCTTTAGTTAATAAAAGCCTGATTGTTACTCGCTCAACTTCAGTCTTTTGAGTAATTGATGGCGCATCAGAATCTGATTGGGCAATGCCACACAAGCTCTCTGACCCCAGCGCCTGCCCAGTTGCACTAGTACATTTACTCTAGTTGCAAAGAGTGAGCTCTCTGGTCCCAGCCTTGCATTTCCCAATGATTGTCAAACTGCATTTTGTAGCTCAGATTAGGTAATCCTTCACAGTTTGGTCCGTTCACTTATTTAATTCCTCTGGACATTAGTGCCAGCCAACTCGCTTCAAGAACATGACAGTCCGAGTGCTATTTTTTTTTTTTTGGACCTGCATACTTCCCTTTAGGGAAGGCAATCTACTGTCCTTACCCGGTCTGGCCTATACGTGACTCCGGACCCACAGCAATGTGGTTGACTCTTAACTGCTCTCTGAAATGGCCCAGTATGCGGCTCACCACCACTTTGTCGAGGGCAATTAGGGATGGGTAATAAATGCTGGTCTTGCTGGCGACGCCCACATCCAATTAATGAATTTTTAAAAGTACAAAATAAACCAAGCTCAGGCCTGTTTGTGAGCTGCATGTGTGGCTCAGTCTCAAATTTGTTCTAATAACGCTCATGTGAAGCTCTTTGGGATGTTTTACTATGTTAAAGGCGCTATACAAATGCAAGTTTTTGTTGTTTGAATACAGATGGTGCTTTTTCACATTGGGCTGCTGGCCTATCTCATTGCTCAAAGCTGCCATACCATAGGTTTTTAAAAATCCCCACAGAAAAACAAAGGGGGCTGAGGCACCAGATTGAATTTAAACATATCTTACAAGAGTGTTCACCTCCCCAAAAATGTGTGACTCATCAACAAATATTCCTACCTTGGATGGCTTGACAGCAGTTCTGTTCCTTCCTGCAGGGGACCAGGCTATACATTTGCACTCAGATAGTTTGCATATGCATCCCAGAGCTTCCTCATGAGCTAATGGATAAATGGGAACAAGATTCCCCCTCTTGGGGAGAGGGAGCAGGACGGTGACCATCTGTGATGATGGTACCTTAGAACGGAGTTATACATTTAGAGGTTTTAATATTCATGTCGCCTAAAAGCTCAATGTGTTTGCTCTGTGGGTACAAGGTCCTTAAAACAAAGCCAAATCTCTAGGCCGTAAACCCGCGTCTACCAACTACTTACCTGGAATTTCTCCAGCCCGCTTTCTTTGGGCCCCAAAGTAGCCCGAGCTTACAAGGTACGTTGGCAGAGCCTTGATGCACCATCTCAACAGTCTTCCTCCAAGTCTGTCATTGACCCACGAGTCTACTATACTGGGTGGTGATCCTGTCACCCATCATGAAACGGAGGATAAGGCCACACTCACTTGATGTGTGTACTTACAGGGATCTAATGACATGTAGCCAAGTCTGTTGTGTATGTAATATGTGTGCTGCTTTGAACCTATGGACAGGACTGCACTACTTGTTGGGCGTAGTGATACGCAGTACCACTCCTGGCCATAGGGGTATAAATAGTACTGTGGGTACTGATCCCCCTCAGTTCCCGCCTGTGGGCATGAAGTAAAGACCTATGTATAGTCCCTACCTCCAACCAGTAAAGACCTGTTTGAGTTATAAGTTTAAGTCTTTGTGTTAATTGTTCAATACAATACACATACTTAACACTGGCGACGAGTCGGTTCGAACCCTGCGGCAGTTATTCCACGGCGGCTTCGTCCAAAGACAGGACGTTGAAGAGAGGTTCCAATCCTCAACACCCCACTGAAAACTGAAGGGCAGCAGAAATCCTGACAGCTTCCAGCGACTGGAAGCGACAGGCATTAGGACCCTGAAGCCTCCATAACCTCGTGGGTAAGCCAGAGCCCGGGAGGGAGCGAGCAAGAGCCGCCGAGCGGGTGAGCCAGAGGCCGGGAGCCGCTTCAAGCGGGAGGCGCTTAGCGGGTCAGCGATCGCACCGGTGATAAGGGCTGAGAACCGTTTCGGGCGGGCGGCGCACCAGCGATCGCACAGGAGATAAGAGCCGCAGTCGGGCTGAAAGTCAGCGACGAGAAGCGCGGGAAAACCGCCATTGAAGTGGGCGGGGAGAGCGAGAAGTGCGGGAAAGCCGCCATTTTTCGCGGGAAAACCGCTGGGGAAGAAGGCAGAAGCGGGAAAACCGCCATTTTGTGGGCGGAGGACGACGGCAAGAGCGGGAAGCCGCCATCTTGGATAACAGTAAAAAAAAAAAAATCTGAGAAATTGCAAATCTGATAAAGTACTACAATGCCTAAACACGGGAATATTAGCAACTTTGATAGTGACATCGAAGATTGGGCCATATATGTTGAACGAGTTAAAAATTATTGTAAGGCCAATAAAATTCGTGAGGCTGATAAAGCACTAACATTATTAAATTTAATGGGTGCGAAGACATACGGGCAATTGAAACACCTGTTATCACCAGATGAACCGGCGGATAAGACGTTCGATGAGATTGTTACTGTCCTGAAAGATCATCTAAACCCCACGCCGCTGATGCTAGCGGAACGATTTAAATTTTACGACAGAAGGCAGCTACAGCATGAAAGCAATGCTGATTATTTGCTGGAATTGCGTAAATTAGCGAAATATTGCCAGTTTGGAACGGGACTGACAGAGGCACTTCGAGACAAATTTGTGTGTGGTTTATTTAAACAGGATACACAAAAGCGACTGCTCGAGGAGAATGAGCTGACGCTTGAGAAGGCGGTCACTATGGCAGCAGCACACGAAGCCGCAGCGAGAGGCACGGCAGTAATGCAGCTACGGTCACCGGAGCTCAGTGCACACAAATTGGGTGAGAGTTCTGGCAAATGTTATCGTTGTGGAAAGACAACGCATGATCAGAACCAGTGTTGGTTTAAAAACCAAGAATGTAGAACTTGTGGTAGGCTTGGACATATAGCTAGAGTATGCAGGTCAGGGAAGAAGACCAGCAACAAGAAGTCACCGCAAGGAAAATACGCAAAGGTACACAAGGTGACCGAACAGGAGTCCGATTCAGACGCTAGCTGTAATGAACTGGCTAGCTTAAGAGTACTCAACGCTGGTAAGGGTGCAGACCTCCAGACAATTTGGGTCACTCTTCAGATAGAAGGAGTCCAAGTAAAACTGGAATTGGACACTGGATCGGCATTGACGGTCATAAATAAGAAAGATTACGGAAAGTTATTCCAACATATTCCCCTACAGGATACGGGGATTATATTGAAAACATACACGGGGCAAAGAGTGTACCCCATCGGGAAAATAGAGGTTGCAGTGGTCCACAAGGGCGAAGACAGTCAAATAATGGACTTATATGTGATATCTGAAGGAGGTCCTCCACTACTAGGACGGGAGTGGATTAGGAAAATGAATATGGACTGGCATTTCCTACAAACAATAACGAGTGAGAACTCGGTGAAGATAGTCGGCCCAGACTCTGGAACGGATGATGGTAAGCCCAACTCAGGTGCAAAAGACAAAGTTTCAGCACAGAATTCCACTGAGCAACAACAACATAGTTTAACTGTGGATTCTGAGTCTGGCAAGTCTACTGATGTGCCCATTTCTGAGGGACACCGGGCTCGAACTCAACTCCATTTCAAACTACAACAGCAATTAGAACAAATGCTTCGCCGTTTTGAGCAAGAGTTGAATGCAACGAAAGAGTTCTTTGATATAGAGTTGGAGAATCTGGAAAGACAACAGAAGCAGCTGATGGAGAAAATGGAGCAGGAGCACACAAAACGTCTGATGTCAGAGGAGTTAACGGTCAGCCAACTCCTGCATATGCTGAAGGACAGGACTCTGAAATGGGAAAAACTTGAACATGAACTTCAATATTCAAACGAAAGGGGTTCGGAGCTCTCAAAGGTTATTGGAAGAGCTGAGGTGGCAACACAGACTGAGATGACTGCAACAGAGCAGCCCTTGGATGCCAAAAGTACGCTGACTCACGTCAACGTAGAACAACAGACCGCTGAAACAGCTGCTCCGGTAGAGGGATTGCATAGTCCGATCAATCAATCTCCAAAGGAAGTTGAAGTATTAAAATCACAAATGAGGTCACTAGTAAACGACTTGCTGAAAGCCCAGAAAAAGCTGGATGCAGAGGTACACATGAAGAAGCCTCTTCAGGAAAGATGTCTGGATTTGGAACAAGAGCTGGCTAACGTCCAGCTGGGTATGGAGGAAATAGACGACCCTCTCACTGGTCTAGCTCAGGACGACACCGAATATTACGATGTCCTGTCCTGCCCAGCTTGTAACTTCGACTCCCAAAGTGCAGAAATCATGGAGGAGCACCAAAAGTCTACGGAACATCGGGAGAAGCTGGCTCTACGACGGAAACAGGAGGAAGAGAAGGAGGAACTGCGCATGCAGCTGGCAGCTGTGGCAGCTGACAATGGAGCCCAGAGAGTCTCCAAGAAGCAGAAAAGGAAAAGTAAAAACAGAAGATGACCCATCTGAACCATTATCACCTCTACCAGATCACACACGTGGTCCCTCCGAACGGAGCCAATTCAGTTCGGAAGTTCAAACTGTTAAATCCATGGAAGGACTATTGAATGAGTCACTCCAGCAACGTGAACCGACTACACCAGAGATTGAATCTGTGAACTGTTTTCCGCAGAGACTGAATCTGTGATCTGTTTTGACATGAAGTTATCTATGTTATTCTGTTATGTAAACCTGAAGTTATATATGTATATATGTTATTACGTTATGTTAAATGGGGAGATGACTGTAAAGCTAGGAAGGGAGGAATGTTGTGTATGTAATATGTGTGCTGCTTTGAACCTATGGACAGGACTGCACTACTTGTTGGGCGTAGTGATACGCAGTACCACTCCTGGCCATAGGGGTATAAATAGTACTGTGGGTACTGATCCCCCTCAGTTCCCGCCTGTGGGCATGAAGTAAAGACCTATGTATAGTCCCTACCTCCAACCAGTAAAGACCTGTTTGAGTTATACGTTTAAGTCTTTGTGTTAATTGTTCAATACAATACACATACTTAACAAAGTCCATCAGGCAGGTTTTGTCAACAGGAGGGCTACCCAACAAGATTGGTGGCAAAAGTAGACCACAGCCCATTTTTATAGTTGATCTCCCCTCCCTCATTGAAGATATGACGCAGGCTGCCGTGCTGCAACAGTCGGGGACTCCACATACTTCAGACTCAGGTCCGTGGCCTTCAGCATTTTGCTTTGCCAGCTGGTGTTGCTCTGTTTAACATCACTCCAGTGGAACCACAGCAACAGCTGTTGGATTACCCTTTGAGGAACAAGGTATTTTTAGGGGGAGTGTGGAAAGCGAGGATCCCGCTGTAGTTTAGAGTCGAAACTGACTAAATAATCAAAAAGACAAAACTTGCACACTGCAGGGGGTGGTTGGGTGGGGTTGCATATCATTCAAAGAATGAAATGGACCCCATTAGTGAGACCCCAGCAGTGGAGCCGAACTACCAGCTCCTATGACCGATCTGTTAAAGAACCCCATCGTGTGCAGGAGTGAACTAGAGAATATTTCTTGGTAAGGTGGTGAAGATTACTCTGTGTGACCACTTATCAAGTGCTGTCATTTGGAGCCTAATTGAGAAAAACCAGGAAGCCACCATAGAATAAGTGGAACGACCCTTCACCTGATTCCTGAGTTTTGTTTCTTAGAATGCATTCTACCCTATAGTCTTTTCAATCATCCACCTCGCTATTTGTTGTTTGACCACTTGCTTGACTTGGGCCTTTAAGCCACCGGGAATAAATAACTGCCTAGACTTCAGAAGAGGGGCAGAGTGGGTGGCTTAGAACTCTACAGGCAACCAGAGCGTAAAACCAACACACCATTTCTGACTGGTGTGGTGACAGATAAAATCACAAGCCACATGAAACTAAGAAACAACTTTCAGCAGAAGCTTCATGTCCCCTCTTTCCACCCCCCCCCCCGCCATGGGCTCTCTTCATGTCCCCCTTCCCCCAATGGACCCTCTTCGTGTCTCCTCTTCTCCCAATGGACCCTCTATCCAAATAGCAAATATGATTGAACAAGCAAGACAGTTTACAATGATACAAGCTTCTGCAACGTTGAGTTATAGGCCTTGTGAAAATTTTAATGAACTGGTCAAAATATCCACAACCAAAGGAGGTTAACATTCACCACCTGTGACAATCTCTTCTGTGGCTCATGAAGTCCCGGCTCGCTGCGGCAAAGGAGTCTGAAAGCCTAGGCTTGCGAAGTCATTAAGGAGTCATCAAGAATGACTTGTTTGCTCATTTTGATTGTGTCATTTGCACCACCCCATAATCGGGAGTGACAGTGGGGACCCATATAGAAACTTGGGTGTCCACTGGTTCCAGTGTGATGGTACTGAGCAGGTATTGGGCTTTGTAGGACATGGGAATGGAAAATCATGCGTGGCTCCGCCCATCTCTGACGTTATTTTTATTATGCGTGACAAAATCAGCTGTTACGAAAGGCTCCTCTGGTGGATGGAAGATAGTGTGCCATTCGAAGAATGGAGAAGACCCTAGAAGGTAGGTAATCTATCTTGGAGCTGATGTATTGTTTATTTGTAGTCACTTTGTACTTAAATTTTATTTCTTTGGCCATTGTGTTTCTTTTACTGCACATAGGAACCAACGACATCGGTAGAACTAGGAATGAGGTTCTGCTGAGTGAGTTTGAGGAGCTAGGATCCAAATTAAAAAGCAGAACCTCAAAGGTAATAATATCTGGATTGTTACCTGAGCCACGTGCAAATTGGCATAGGGACAAACAGATTAGAGGTTTAAATGCGTGGCTCAGAGTGGTGTGGGAGGAAGGGATTTTAGTTCATGAGGCACTGGCACCAGTGCTGGGGAAGGAGGGAGCTGTTCCATTGGGACGGGCTCTACTTAAACCGGGCTGGGACCAGTGTCCTGGCGAATCGAATAACTAGGGCAGTAGACGGCTTTAAACTAATGAAAAGGGGGGGGGGGGGCGCGGTGGTGGGAGGATTCAGGAAAGAGTAAATTTAAAAGCAGCAAGAGAAATGTCAAGGCTCTAGAGCAGAGTAGAGTTTTGGGTAACAATAAGCAGAGTGGGTCAGGAAGGGACAGAGAGAATAACAAAGGTAATAAGGCATCAGTGACCAAGGTGACATCAGAGAAAAATAGAAAAAAGTCAAAACTAAGGGCATATATCTGAATACATGAAACATTTGCAACAAAATAGATGATTTAATAGCACAGATAGAAATTAATAGGTTTGATCTAATAGCCATAACAAAGACATGGTTGCAAAGTGACCAATGTTGGGAACTAAATATTCCAGGATACTTAACTTTTAAAAGAGATAGGCAAAATGGAAAAGGAGGAGGGGGAGCCCTGGTAATAAAGGATGGGATAAATACAGGAGAGAGAAAGGATCTTGGCTCCGAAAATCAAGAAGTAGAATCAGTTTGGGTGGAGCCAAGAAACAGCAAGCGGTAGAAAACATTGGTGGGAGTTGTTTATAGGCCCCCAAACAGCAGTTGTAATGTAGGGCAGAGTATAAATCAGGAAATTAGTGGCGCATGTAACAAGGGTAATACAGTAATCATGGGGGACTTTAATCTACATATGGACTGGGCAAACCAAATTTGCAGTAATAGTGTGGTGGACAAATTCATGGAATGTATGCAGGATAGTTTTCTAGGTCAGTATGTTGAGGAACCAACTAGGGAACAGGCTATTTTATATCTAGTATTGTGCAATGAGAAAGGGTTAATTAATGATCTTGTAGTAAAGGGGCCTTTAGGGAAGAGTAACCATAATATGATAGATTTTATATTGAGTTTGAAAGTGATTTAGTTAAATCCGAAACTGGGGTCTTCAATCTAAACAAAGCAAACTACATAAGTATGAGGGGTGAGTTGGTTAAGGTAGATAGGGAAACTACATTAAAAGGTATGGTAGACAAGCAATGGCTAGCATTTAAAGAATTAATACATACTTTACAACAAATATACATTCCTTTTTTAAGGCACAAAAACCGCACAGGAAAAGTGGTCCAACTGTGGCTAACGAGAAGTTAAAGATAGTATTAAATCAAAGGAAGAGGCTTATAATGGCCCAGAAATTCGGGTCCCAACGCGTGAGTACGCGCTGGGTACTCACATGTAGGCCCAACAAAAGTGCCAGTTTCGTGCATGCACTGCGCATGCATGGGAAACCGGCACTTCCGTTCCCCTGAAAGAAGGGGTTGACAGGTGGAACGCATGTGCCGGAGAGGCAGCGCGTGCGCATCGAACTTACGTTTTTTTTTGCAGGTTTCTCCGAGAGGGTAAGTCTCCAGCAGTTACACTTTTAAAAAGCAGGCGCAAGGCCTGCTTTTAACAAGGTAAGTGGTGAATTAAAATTAAAACATTTTTTCCACAGGTTTATATTTTTAAATACTTTAAAGAAAGGTAAGTTTATTTTTAGCCCTGTTAGAAAATGTAATTAATTTTTTCAAAAATTTAAATTATTGTTTAAAATAGTTATTTCATGTAATTTAGTTATTTTAAAAACGTGATTTAAAAAAAAAAATTTAATTGAAGTTTTAGTTATGTTTTGGGGCTTATAGTATTTATAGGTTTGACAGCTCTTCCTGTCAAACTTATGAATGAAGCATTCCCTGCTACCATTGGCTCTCCATGGCCCACGTGATCCCAGGGGACGCATCGAACTAACCGCCTCGGGGTACGCAAGTACTGCGCGCTGGCAGTTGGAGGAGGCCCAGGATCAGAATCCCATGCGGGCCCACAGCTCAACGGCCGGCGCGCTAGGTAAGTGCAGGTCCGACCCGAATTTCTGGGCCAATGTTGCCAAAAAGAGTAGTAAGCCTGAGGATTGGGAGGATTTTACAATTCAGCAAAGGAGGACCATAAAATTGATAAGGAAAGAGGAAAAAAAATGGGAGTAAATTAACAAGAGACATAAAAACAGATTGTAATCATTTCTATAGGTATGTAAATAGGAAGAGATTAATGTAAGTAAACGTGGACCCATTAGAGTCAGAGCCAGGAGAAATTATAATGGGTAATAAGGAAATGGCAGAGGCATTAAACAAATACTTTGTATCTGTCTTCACGGTAGATGACACAAAAAAATTCCGGAAATAATGGGGAACCAAGGGTCTAGAGAGAATGAGGAACTTAATGAAATCAGTATAAGTAAAGACATAGTACTGGAGAAATTAATGGGACTAAGTGAAGACAAATCCCCTGGACTTGACGATCTGCATCCTCGGGTTTTAAAAGTGGTAACTGCAGAGATCGTGGATGCACTGGTATAGCCCTGTTCCTGGGACTAGGGACAGGGTCACTGGCAAGGCTTGGAAGCTAAGCAGAGCCAGGCCTGGTTAGTACCTGGAGGGGTGACCATCAGGGAAGACCAGGTGCAGAAGGTCACGGAAGGAGCCCCGGGAGGGGCGGCTGGTGAGCAGGCCCGGGCGTTGGGCTGAAGATCGTCGGACAGGAGGAATGGTGGAAATGGAATGGCGGCGCGCACAGACGCAGCAGCTTTGCTTCTCCCAGGATGGTGCTATTTACGTTTAATGTTAATGTTATTTGTACTGGACTCATGGGAGCTTGCAAGATCACATTTCGTTGTTCATGTACTTGTGCATTGTACAATGACAATGTTGAATTATTATTATTATTAATCTTCCAGAATTCCCTAGATTCTAGAACAGTCTCCAAGGATTGGAAGGTAGCAAACATAAGCCTGCTATTTAAGAAAGGAGGAAGAGAAAAAACAGGGAACTATAGGCCAGTTAGCCTGGCATCAGTAGTAGGCAAAATGCTAGAATTTATTATTAGGGACGTGCTAACAGGGCACTTAGAAAATCATCATATAATTAGGCAGAGTCAACATGGATTTATGAAAAGGAAATTGTGTTTGACAAATCTGTTCGAGGTTTTTTGAAGATGTAACTAGTAGGATGGATAAGGGGGAACCAGTGGATGTGGTATATTTGGATTTTCAAAAAGCATTCGATAAGGTGCCACACAAGAAGTTATTACACAAAATTGGGACTCGTGGATTGAGGATTGGTTAATGGACAGAAAACAGAGAGTAGGAATAAACGGGACTTTTTCAGATCGGCAGGCTGTAACTAGCGGGGTACCACAAGGATCGGTGCTTGGGCCTCAGTTATTTACAATTTATAATGACTTCGATAAAGGGACTGAGTGTAACGTATCCAAGTTTGCTGATGATACAAAGTTAGGTGGGAAAGTAAGCTGTGAGGAAGACGCAAAGAGGCTGCAGAGAGATCTAGACAGGTTGACTGAGTGGGCAATAACATGGCAAATGGAATACAATGTGGGGAAGTGTGAAGTTATCCACTTTGGTAGGAAAAACAAAAAAGAATATTTTTTGAATGGTGAGAGACTGGAAAATGTTTGCATTCAGAGGGACCTGGGTGTCCTTGTACATGACTCACAGAAAGTTAACATACGGGTACAGCAAGCAATTAGGAAAGCAAATGGTATGTTAGCTTTTGTTACAAAGGGATTAGAGTATAAGAGTAAAGAAGTCTTGCTACAATTATACAGGGCATGGGTGAGGCCACACTTAGTACTGTGTACAGTTCTGGTCGTCTTACCTATTACAACAGTGACTCCACTTCAAAAGTACTTAATTGGCTGTAAAGCGCTTTGAGATGTCCAGTGGTCGTGAAGGGCGCTATATAAATGTAAGTCTTTAAGGAAAGACGTACTTGCCTTAGAGGGGGTGCAGCGAAGGTTCACTAGACTGGTTCCTGGGATGAGGATAGATCAAGTAGACTAGGCCTATATTCCTTAGAGTTTAGAAGAATGAGAGGTGATCAAATTGAAACATATAAATCATAGAAAGTTACAGCACAGAAGGAGGCCATTTCGGCCCATCGTGTCCGCCGACCAACAAAGAGCTATCCAGCCTAATCCCACTTCCCAGCTCTTGGTCCGTAGCCCTGCAGGTTAGAGCATCCCAACTGCACATCCAAGTACTTTTTAAATGTGGTTACAGTTCCTGTCTCTACCACCCTTTCAGGCAGTGAGTTCCAGACCCCCACAACCCTCTGGGTGAAGAAATTTCCCCTCAAATCCCCTCTAAACCTTCCCCCAATACTTTAAATCTGTGCCCCCTGGTTTTTGACCCCTCTGCTAAGGGAAATAGGTCCTTTCTATCTACTTTATCTATGCCCCTCATAATTTTATACACCTCAATAAGGTCTCCCCTCAGCCTCCTCTGTTCCAAGGAAAACAGACCCAACCTATCCAGTCTTTCCTCATAGCTAAGATTCTCCTGGCAACATCCTTGTAAATCTCTTCTGTACCCTCTCTAGTGCAATCACATCTTTCCTGTAATGTGGTGACCAGAACTGCACGCAGTACTCTAGCTGAGGCCTAACTAGTGTTCTTGTATTCTATGCCACGGTTAATAAAGGCAAGCATTCTGTAGACCTTCTTAACCACCTTATCTACTTGGCCTGCTACCTTCAGGGATCTGTGGACATGCACTCCAAGGTCCCTTTGTTCCTCTGCACTACTCAGTGTCTTAACATTTATTGTGTATTCCCTTGCCTTGTTAGCCCTCCCCAAATGCATTACCTCACACTTCTCCGGATTGAATTCCATTTGCCACTGTTCTGCCCACCTGACCAATTTATTGATATCTACCTGCAGTCTACAGCTTCCTGCTTCAGTATCAGCCAATTTTAGTATCATCTGCAAACTTCTTAATCATACCCCCTATATTCAAGTCTAGATCATTGATATATACCACAAAAAGCAAAGGGCCCAGTACTGAGCCCTGCGGAACCCCACTGGAAACAGCCATCAACCATTATCCTCTGCTTCCTGTCTCCGAGCCAGTTTTGAATCCAACTTGACACTTTGCCCTGGATTCCCATGGGCTTTTAACGCAGCAGAACCTGTGCTTATGAAGCAGTGCCAGTATTATGAATCATAGAAACTTACAGCACAGGAGGCCATTTGGCCCATCGTGCCCTTTGCTGGCTCTTAGAAAGAGCAGTTATGCTCAGTCCCACACCCCCGCTTTAAGTTCCTCATCCACCTGTCCAACTCCCTTTTCAAATGATTTGTGGAATCAGCTTCCACCACCACCTCAGGTAGAGCATTCCAGAATCCAACAACTCTCATGCTCATCATTTTGTACTCTCTGGTGTTAATACATTTAAAATGATGATTGTTTGAATAATATAGTTCCTTGAGAGGGTTGCTCCTAAATTCTTTAATTGCGAGTTTGAATCCCAGCAGAGGCAACAAATGGAAAGTCATGACAAGTTCTGCTTTTTTAATAAATCTGAGTAATTGTTTCTCAGGCTGTGTGGGTGGTCGATGAGTTATATAACCAGTTTGTATTTGTCTATTTCTGTAAATAAAATGTGAGATTCTAGCTAATGTACAAAATAAAGCTATTTCTAAACTTTGTTTCCTAACAAGCTGAAGTTGATTTGTCCTTGTTACTGTCTTTACACTATCAAGAGTAGCAGAGCATATTACTCTGATGCCTCCTTCGTATTTGTGGATCGGGCATTGAGTCGCTCCATGGTCTGTTCTGGGTGACCACTGTCGCACGCTGGAGAGTTTTTAATTCTCCCTTTGTGCCGCAAGTATCCGCATCTCCCAGTTTGAGCCGAAGCACTTTAGAGTTGGCCAGAAGATTGAAGGCAGGGATCTTTTGCGTCAGGTCGTTCATGAGGTAATGGTTCAGGTAAACTTTCAGGGTAATGGTTTCACAACCCTCTGATACTTTGATCAAGTGACAGTGTGTGTAGCCTAGTGATTATCAGCAGCCAAAACTGCCCTCAGTAACTGAACTGATTCCACAAGCACAGGATAGATTGCACAGTGATTACATGGTGTGGAAAGGTACTGTTCAGTTATTTAAAGCACCTTTCATCTCCCCATGAATGACATACAAGCAAATCTTTGCCTCCTCAGGCAGTGCAGTTAATCCCAGAATTTAAGGGAATGACTAAGGAAAAATTGACCACCCTTAGTCTTCACTTTTCATGGGAGAAAAGACAAATTATGAAATGGTTGGACAAATTGGATTGAAATAATCTTTTCTGCCATGTATAGAATTTAAGCACAAGGGATCATATTAACAAATTAAAGAAAACAGAAAATGCAGGAGTAATTTTTTTTAACCAAAAGTGTGGTAAGAATGTGGAGCAAATTATCAGCACAGATGGTGGAACAAGAAACCTTAATGGGTTCAAGAACTAATCAGAACCTTGTCAATAAATGTGATATACAGGGCTTTTAGATAGCTACCAAAGGAATACTGTGGTTAGGAGGGCTAGATGGACGGATGGTTTTCTCCTATCTAAAACTGTTACTAGGCAAGTTGATGAGGCCCAGGAGTGGCGGGGTCGGGCGGACCACACCACAGCCTATGAAACCCAGGCAGAGGACCTGCGGGGAGGAGGACAGTAGGAGTATGTGTGTGGTAGGCCGTTGTAGCAGAGCCTGGTCTCCAATTGTCTTGGATCCTCTTGCCATCGGACCAAGCTGTCAAGCCCGTGTGGTAGCTGGTGTTCAGCAGCCACCCCACGTTAAAAGAATTCATGCACAGGCATCTTCCACACTTTAAAATGAAGTTCAGGACCAGGAATGTTAGGACCCTCCTGGACAACCCCAACAGCGACAGAGACTGTAGGTCCCGTATTGGACTCCTCAGTCACCTGCAAACTCATGTTGAGTGTAGAAGCAAGTCGTCCTCGGTTCCGCCTAAGAAGAGTGCACTATATAGTGTGAAGGGCTTCAAGATGTTTTGATAAGGTGCTAAATAAGCAGACCTATTAGTTCTTTGTAATTCACTTTTAGTTTAAAGGTAACATGCTTGTCAAAGCTTTGAAAAGACAGTGATCAATTATCAGGCTGTACTGTGTCTGCCTTAAATACTTTTGCAAGTAATCCAATCCGATGCCAGGAGAACATTTAGAAACTGGAACTAAAACCCCAGTGCAGCAGCTACATTCTCTTTTCCACTGAACAATGGCTTTGCCAGAGCCGTGGTGGATTTTGAGAATTTAAAAAAAGAACTGCACATATCAAAAGCTGTGCACTGCTGGGATGGTCCAGCCATAAAGCCAGTCAGCAAAATTTAACCACTTTCCTACTGTACCCTCTGAAAACCTGCCTCAGTAGTTATTGCTTTGGCGTGTAACATGTTTGTTGAAGACTATTTAACCTGTCAATTAGCTCTTCAAAGAGGGGAGTCACCCAGTTTACACCACTGTACAATCTCAGATGGCAGCAACTGTATGTATTATTTGCCGCTCACCCTCACCATCAATTAAAGTTCTGCAACAGGAGTCATTTTTGCCTTTTTAAAAGAAAAAAACTTGTTACCTAGTCTGGGACATACAGACCATGTATAATTCCCTCAACTTAGACCAGACCAGGGCTCAAAAGGACATTTCCCCCCAGTTCTACAGTGCATTGACTCGCTAAGGCATGAAGAGTGTATGCTCTTATACAAAACTAACACTAAAACAAGCCAGCAAAAAAAAACAGAACCCTCACTTAAAATAGCAAAATACAAACCTTTCCTTGCTAGATCATTAAACAGAAGCACTGGCCGACAGTACAGTCACATGCAGATCTCTAACCAATCGGCATATTCACCATTTATTTAAATCACACAGTTAAACACAGAACAGTAATTATGAATGTAAGCAAACTGTTCCTTTTTCTCCAACATTTTAACACTTGGTTTTTAAAAAAGCAACATCATTTGTTTCTCCGTTAAGTTCTTCCCCCCCCCCTTTGTTGGATTCCACTGTTCTAAAATAGATGAGCAACATGCATAGAAAATACACTGGGATTATGTACATTTTCGATAAGGCAGCTACGGTAGAATTAAACAGAGCACGAGGACAGGTGAGGAGTTGATGGCTCCATGCAAGATTTGGTTGGTTTGCTTTTAAGGCTTCCCAAAACAGGAGAGAAAGGGTTAAGATCTGCAATCAAGCTGCTTGAGACAGGAAACATGGAGGGATAGAAACTGAGGTAATAAAAATGCTCTTTAACTTGGAGAGTTAGTCAAGCATTTTCCACAGAATCGCATGTTTATAACAAAAAGTTAGCAACATCAATCCCACCACTCATTATGTTCCAGTTTATGAAATAACTTTCATTGCATTCAAAACTGAAGAAATGACACATCCAATATGACTTCATGTTAAAATTTACTATTTAAAAATGAAAATCATCTCGTTAGTCACATACAGTCATGAGTATAACCATTTCAGAAACATACAAAAAGTATGTTGCATATAAATCCCTTAAAGTTATAAATCAGTAAAGTTTGTTAGGACCCAGTTAATGCCTTCAATGAACCAGTCTTTTTTTTTTACCCCAAGTTCCTGCATCTGCTCCCACCACATCAACACTCATTTCTACCTGTTGTCCCATCTGTACTTAAAACATGCAACGGTTCAGCAAACCCAGCAGAGGTCCTTCAAAAATCAAGCATCTGTTTCCCCTTTCTCTATACCAGTCCAAGAATACTGAAGCTCCCAGTTCAATGCCAATTGTTAACTGCACCTCCATCACACTGGAGCACATTTTATTAGTAATTTGCTTAGACTTCCAATGCGTTCGGTTTTAAGTTTAGATATGTAGCAGCAGACATGATTAACTCGTTGTACTTGACGTTTACATCAATAAAGCCTCTGTGCCATCTTCGAGCTAGCAAGGTAATGTGGTTAGCGTATAGTGTAATATAGTAAAAACAGGGCCAGCTAAAGCATCCTTTAAAGCCTCTGAACTCTACGAATCCTTTCATATCTTCAGAGCTGTTCCAAGTCATACATCTATAACCATTTCAACACTATGGGTTAAATGCAGCTCCTGTCCCCGTGCAGTTTAAGCCGTTGAGTTAATGTGCAGCTATGCTGCAATGGCTGGGAGTAGGTCCGGCACTAATTGTATAGTTAGTGTTCTGGAAAGGCTGTAAACGGTACCAGATGGCAGAAAGATGCAGTTCCTTCTACACATTTAGTGTTTGTAGTGCAGCAGATGTGTATCTTTAGTTACAGTAGATAATTTGGCAACTTAAATACAATTGAGGAGTGTAAACAGGCAATGGTTGTGTGTGTGTGTGGGGTGGGGGAGGGGTGGTAATATAGGTAGGGAGGGAGGTGGGGACGGGACAGAAAGCCAACAGGACCTATAATCAATACTCTTCCATTACATAGTAAACGTCTGAAAAATTAGACAGTAGCTGTGGTCAATAGTGCTGCGTAGAGGGACTCTAAAGAAGAGAGGAAAGTAATCACAACACAGGGAAAAATATTGGCATTTGAATCGATGCTCTGTGGGCCTGGTAAAACTGACGGGAAGGATTGATTTACAAAAAAAAACATTTTCTCTTCTTTTTCTTTACAGGAATAGGACAGAGAACCGCTCGGATCGCTTCATCAAACACGGTCTTAAGGCCTCGCTGAGTTAGTGCCGAACATTCCAAGTACTTCACTGAACCTGTGGAGCAAACGGCGGAACAAAAATCAGTAGAATCGCAGCATTAAAATTAAAAGCTATTCTTTGAGTGAGTCAGTGATTATTTGTGTTGGTATAACTTGCAATTAATGTGTCTTCTGATGACTGAAAAACACTTCCCTGCTGCAGTCACTAGGTAGTGATCAGGAACATAGGATATACGGCACAGAAACAAGTCATTCGGCCCAACCACTCGAGCCTCCTCCCCTTTCCTTATCTAACTATCAGTATAACCCTCTATTCCTTTCTCCCTCATATGCTTATCTAGCCTCCCCTTAAATACATCTATACTATTCACCTCAACCACTCCCTGTGGTAGTGAGTTCCACATTCTCACCACTCTTTGGGTAAAGAAGTTTATTCTGAATTCCCTATTGGATTTCTTGGTGATTATCTTATATTGATGGTTCAATATAACGCGGCCCATTCTCTTTCCTTCATCCGCCCCTCAACTGAAGGGCAGAGGCCAAAAGTAGTGCAGATTCAATAATAACTTTCAAAATGGAACTGAAACACTTGAAAAGGAAAAAAATTGCAGGGCTATGGGAGAAGAGTGGGGGAGTGGCACTAATTGGATCGCTGGCACGGGAACGATGGGCTGAATGGCCTCCTCTGTGATTATAAATCAACATGCATTTTGTATTCCCTACTGAAAGTGTGCCAACTTCAGGCAAGACCACCCCACCTTTACAGTAGCTGGTTACAGTAGTGTTGCACACAGCTTATAGACCACAACATCTTCACAATGCATACTTCTGTAGCTGGTTCATATCTAATATTTCTGTAATTAGATATTCCTGCGACACATTTTAAAAGCCAAACGATATGCAGCACACAGCTAAAAATCATTAAGTAAACGGTTACAGTCTACAAAAAGATCATGTGACAAACACACACTTTGTTGAAGAATTGTTAGTTTAAAGTTAGCTAGTTTAAATTCTAGTGAAAGTGGAATGACGCAAGATCACATCTGTGATGCTTTTCTAAACAGGCAGAGAGAGAAGTTCGTTAATCTCCGCAGTGATTAAGTCAGCTTGTAACAGTCTTCAGCTGTCCAAGTTTGCCAGCTACAGCTCTACGATACTCAAATTACTGTTCACTGATAAATTTCAGCACACTAGAGTCACGGGAAACCCAAAGTCTGACAGGCTGTAAATGTACTTTTGGAAAGGAAAGAGCCTGGTTTCCAAATTTATTAAAAATCTAAAAGCGATAAACCGCTGCCTAAGCTCTAGTTACCTGGTCTGTGAAGTCTAGGTGCTCAGTGATTTAACTCTAACTTGGCTGGTGGTAGGGAGGAAAGAGGAATTATATTTATTTAATTGCTCAAAATTAAACAAGTGCTGATTCAAAGAAAAGACTCCTTTAGTTTGATTTAACTTCAAAATTAACACCCATATTTAATGGCAAGGAATGTTATCTGCAGGAAAGAGAACTCTGTTGCAGGGTCTCGGTTAGTGTCTGCAACCTCCTCCAGCCCTACAACCCTCCGAGATCTCTGCGCTCCTCCAATTCTGGCCTCTTGCACATCCCCGATTTTCATCACTCCACCATTGGTGACCGTGCCTTCAGCTGCCTGGGCCCTAAGCACTGGAATTCCCTCCCTAAACCTCTCCGCCTCTTGCCAACCTTCAAGATACTCCTTAAAACCTACCTCTTTGACCAAGCTTGTGGTCACCTGTCCTAATATCTCATGTGGCTCAGTGTCAAATTTTGTCTGATTACACTCCTGCAAAGCGCCTTGGGATGTTTTACGATGTTAAAGGCTCTATATAAATGCAAGTTCTCATGGTTGGGGTGTCCATGGCGCACAAGAAAGACTTGCATTTCTACAGCGCCTTTCACGATCACCTGACATCCCAAAGCGCTTCACAGCCAATGAAGTATTTTTGAAGTGTAGTCACTGTTGTAATGTAGGAAATGTGGCAGCCAATTTGCACACAGAGACTTGAACCCACAACCTTCTGACTCACAGGCGAGTGCGCTACCCACTGAGCCACAGCTGATGAGTAAGTGGCAACAAAGTCTGAACAACTTTGAAGTTATTGAGGCAACACCAAGATTCAGGAGAAACATGAAAAGGGTGGCTCAGCTACCCAGCCGGGCCTGTAAAAGCAGTTTTAGGGTCTGCAGATAGAGCAGTGAGAAATGCAACAGTGCAAGTTAACAGGAACAAGGGAGGAAATTCGTACCAATCTCTTTCGCCATAGCAAGGCCCTGGGGGTAGGTAATAGGAGTCAGCTTTTTTTCCCTCAGTTTTTCAATTGTGTCCTTGTCATCTCGCAGATCAAGCTTGGTGCCCACCAGGATGATGGGTGTATTTGGACAATGATGCCTCACTTCAGGATACCACTAGGGAAATAAACAGTGAATAAGAACATAAGAAATAGGAGCAGGAGTAGGCCATTTGGACCTTCGAGCCTGCTCCGCCATTCAATAAGATCACGGCTGATCTTCTACCTCAACTCCACTTTCCCGCACTATTCCCATAGCCCTCGATTCCCTTAATATTAAAAAATCTATCGATCTCTGTCTTAAATATACTCAACGACTGAGCCTGCACAGCCCTCTAGGGTAGAGAATTCCAAAGATTCACCACCCTCAGTGAAGAAATAAAAGTACAATTCCACGCCTTCACACAAAACTGAATTCCAACATTGTCCTAAACCCTCGGACATCCACAAACAGCAGACACAAGATACTAAGCAATCCCTCACTGAAAAGGAGTTTGGCCAGCCTGTGACCAACTGCAGCACCCAGTCCCCATCTACTGAGGGTATTTCCACTGTAGTCATAAGCACTTTATATAAAATTGCTACTCACCCTGTCAATGGACAGGTTTCCCCAAGTAATAGGATGCTAAGTCTCATGCTGACAACAACTAACGGATTAAAAATCAAAATAAAATCAGCACGGCTCAAACCTTTACAAAGCCACATTGTGTGGGTCACAGCAAGTGAGTAGATTTCCTTTGCGGCATTGTGCCACTTGCTAAGTCTGCACTTTCCAGCCTCCAGTACAAGCCCCACATTTTGATTGAGGTGGCCTCAACTGAACAGTGTCAGTTGGAATTGTCACAAGACTGCGATGAAACCATTCCACTCACTGTAGTTCTGTATCGAGCCATTGCTTACCTTGGCACGGACATTTTCAAAGGAGGCCGGGCTCACCAGTGAGAAGCAGATTAGAAACACGTCCTGCAGGAAAAACAAGAAACGTTAGTATTGGTTGTCAAAACTGCTGCTTTTTATATTCACTTCCCCCCCCCACCCCCAGCAGACACTTACAGCCCTCTAGTATCTAACGCAATTGGTCATTCATGTGCCAGTGGAGAATGTCTGCAGGCTATTGGGCCAAGGGAGACAGACAAAACATCACAGCGGAAACCAATCTGGAGCTGACCCGAAACAATCTCACACCCTCTTGTGGCAGCAGCAACCATTAAAGAAAGACTTGCATTTCTATAGCGCCTTTCACCTCAGGACGCCCCCAAAGCACTTTACAGCCAATGAGGTACTTTCTGAAGCATAGTCAACTGTTGTAATGTAGGAAATGCAGTAGCCAATTTGCACACAGCAAGAGCGAACAAACAGCAATGTGATAATTACCAGATAATCTGTTTTAGGGATGTTGATTAAGGGATAAATATTGGTCGCATCTATTTGCAACACCAGATTTCTGACAAGACACACCCAACATTTTATCTGGAATGTGTAATTAGATTCTGCCTGCCTCAGTAATCAAGTACTTTGCAATGTGTAATATGATCCATTCATTGTGACAGCCAGGCTCCAGAGCTCACAGAGAACAAACAGGACTCACCCTCACAGGTTAGGACCCTCCTCCCACTCCAAACAAGTTCCTGCCCCTCCCAAACAAGTTCCTGACCCCCCCGCCCCGACATTCACCGCCCTCTTTCCTCCCCCCAACCCCCCCGACATTCACCGCCCTCTTTCCTCCCCCCCCCCGACATTCACCGCCCTCTTTCCTCCCCCCCCGACATTCACCGCCCTCTTTCCTCCCCCCCCCCCGACATTCACCGCCCTCTTTCCTCCCCCCAACCCCCCCGACATTCACCGCCCTCTTTCCTCCCCCCCCCGACATTCACCGCCCTCTTTCCTCCCCCCCCCCCGACATTCACCGCCCTCTTTCCTCCCCCCACCCCCCGACATTCACCGCCCTCTTTCCTCCCCCCACCCCCCCGACATTCACCGCCCTCTTTCCTCCCCCCCCCCGACATTCACCGCCCTCTTTCCTCCCCCCCCCGACATTCACTGCCCTCTTTCCTCCCCCCCCCGACATTCACCGCCCTCTTTCCTCCCCCCCCGACATTCACCGCCCTCTTTCCTCCCCCCCCCGACATTCACCGCCCTCTTTCCTCCCCCCCCCCGACATTCACCGCCCTCTTTCCTCTCCCCCCCCCGACATTCACCGCCCTCTTTCCTCTCCCCCCCCGACATTCACCGCCCTCTTTCCTCCCCCCCCGACATTCACCGCCCTCTTTCCTCCCCCCCCCCGACATTCACCGCCCTCTTTCCTCTCCCCCCCCCGACATTCACCGCCCTCTTTCCTCTCCCCCCCCCGACATTCACCGCCCTCTTTCCTCTCCCCCCCCCGACATTCACCGCCCTCTTTCCTCTCCCCCCCCCGACATTCACCGCCCTCTTTCCTCTCCCCCCCCCGACATTCACCGCCCTCTTTCCTCTCCCCCCCCCGACATTCACCGCCCTCTTTCCTCTCCCCCCCCCGACATTCACCGCCCTCTTTCCTCCCCCCCCGACATTCACCGCCCTCTTTCCTCTCCCCCCCCGACATTCACCGCCCTCTTTCCTCCCCCCCCGACATTCACCGCCCTCTTTCCTCCCCCCCCCCGACATTCACCGCCCTCTTTCCTCCCCCCCGACATTCACCGCCCTCTTTCCTCTCCCCCCCCCGACATTCACCGCCCTCTTTCCTCTCCCCCCCCCGACATTCACCGCCCTCTTTCCTCTCCCCCCCGACATTCACCGCCCTCTTTCCTCCCCCCCCCGACATTCACCGCCCTCTTTCCTCCCCCCCCCGACATTCACCGCCCTCTTTCCTCCCCCCCCCGACATTCACCGCCCTCTTTCCTCCCCCCCCCCCGACATTCACCGCCCTCTTTCCTCTCCCCCCCCGACATTCACCGCCCTCTTTCCTCCCCCCCCGACATTCACCGCCCTCTTTCCTCCCCCCCCCGACATTCACCGCCCTCTTTCCTCCCCCCCCCCGACATTCACCGCCCTCTTTCCTCCCCCCCCCGACATTCACCGCCCTCTTTCCTCCCCCCCCCGACATTCACCGCCCTCTTTCCTCCCCCCCCCGACATTCACCGCCCTCTTTCCTCCCCCCCCCCGACATTCACCGCCCTCTTTCCTCCCCCCCCCCCGACATTCACCGCCCTCTTTCCTCCCCCCCCCCCGACATTCACCGCCCTCTTTCCTCCCCCCCCCCCGACATTCACCGCCCTCTTTCCTCCCCCCCCGACATTCACCGCCCTCTTTCCTCCCCCCCCCGACATTCACCGCCCTCTTTCCTCCCCCCCCCCGACATTCACCGCCCTCTTTCCTCCCCCCCCCGACATTCACCGCCCTCTTTCCTCCCCCCCCCGACATTCACCGCCCTCTTTCCTCCCCCCCCCCCCCGACATTCACCGCCCTCTTTCCTCCCCCCCCGACATTCACCGCCCTCTTTCCTCCCCCCGACATTCACCGCCCTCTTTCCTCCCCCCCCCGACATTCACCGCCCTCTTTCCCCCCCCCCCGACATTCACCGCCCTCTTTCCTCCCCCCCCGACATTCACCGCCCTCTTTCCCCCCCCCCGACATTCACCGCCCTCTTTCCTCCCCCCCCGACATTCACCGCCCTCTTTCCTCCCCCCCCGACATTCACCGCCCTCTTTCCTCCCCCCCCCGACATTCACCGCCCTCTTTCCTCCCCCCGACATTCACCGCCCTCTTTCCTCCCCCCCCGACATTCACCGCCCTCTTTCCTCCCCCCCCCGACATTCACCGCCCTCTTTCCTCCCCCCCCGACATTCACCGCCCTCTTTCCCCCCCCCCGACATTCACCGCCCTCTTTCCTCCCCCCCCGACATTCACCGCCCTCTTTCTCCCCCCCCGACATTCACCGCCCTCTTTCCTCCCCCCCCGACATTCACCGCCCTCTTTCCTCCCCCCCCGACATTCACCGCCCTCTTTCCTCTCCCCCCCGACATTCACCGCCCTCTTTCCTCCCCCCCCGACATTCACCGCCCTCTTTCCTCCCCCCCCGACATTCACCGCCCTCTTTCCCCCCCCCCCCCCCGACATTCACCGCCCTCTTTCCCCCCCCCCCGACATTCACCGCCCTCTTTCCTCTCCCCCCCCGACATTCACCGCCCTCTTTCCTCCCCCCCCCGACATTCACCGCCCTCTTTCCCCCCCCCCCCGACATTCACCGCCCTCTTTCCTCTCCCCCCCCGACATTCACCGCCCTCTTTCCTCCCCCCCCGACATTCACCGCCCTCTTTCCTCCCCCCCCCCGACATTCACCGCCCTCTTTCCTCTCCCCCCCGACATTCACCGCCCTCTTTCCTCCCCCCCCGACATTCACCGCCCTCTTTCCTCCCCCCCCGACATTCACCGCCCTCTTTCCTCCCCCCCGACATTCACCGCCCTCTTTCCTCCCCCCCCGACATTCACCGCCCTCTTTCCTCCCCCCCCCCCCGACATTCACCGCCCTCTTTCCCCCCCCCCCGACATTCACCGCCCTCTTTCCTCTCCCCCCCCGACATTCACCGCCCTCTTTCCTCCCCCCCCCGACATTCACCGCCCTCTTTCCTCTCCCCCCCGACATTCACCGCCCTCTTTCCTCCCCCCCCGACATTCACCGCCCTCTTTCCTCCCCCCCCGACATTCACCGCCCTCTTTCCTCCCCCCCGACATTCACCGCCCTCTTTCCTCCCCCCCCGACATTCACCGCCCTCTTTCCTCCCCCCCGACATTCACCGCCCTCTTTCCTCCCCCCCCGACATTCACCGCCCTCTTTCCTCCCCCCCCGACATTCACCGCCCTCTTTCCTCCCCCCCCGACATTCACCGCCCTCTTTCCTCCCCCCCCCCCCGACATTCACCGCCCTCTTTCCCCCCCCCCCGACATTCACCGCCCTCTTTCCTCTCCCCCCCCGACATTCACCGCCCTCTTTCCTCCCCCCCCGACATTCACCGCCCTCTTTCCTCCCCCCCCGACATTCACCGCCCTCTTTCCTCTCCCCCCCGACATTCACCGCCCTCTTTCCTCTCCCCCCCGACATTCACCGCCCTCTTTCCTCCCCCCCCGACATTCACCGCCCTCTTTCCTCCCCCCCCCGACATTCACCGCCCTCTTTCCTCTCCCCCCCGACATTCACCGCCCTCTTTCCTCCCCCCCCCGACATTCACCGCCCTCTTTCCTCTCCCCCCCGACATTCACCGCCCTCTTTCCTCCCCCCCCGACATTCACCGCCCTCTTTCCTCCCCCCCCGACATTCACCGCCCTCTTTCCTCCCCCCCGACATTCACCGCCCTCTTTCCTCTCCCCCCCCGACATTCACCGCCCTCTTTCCTCCCCCCCCGACATTCACCGCCCTCTTTCCTCCCCCCCCGACATTCACCGCCCTCTTTCCTCCCCCCCGACATTCACCGCCCTCTTTCCTCCCCCCCCGACATTCACCGCCCTCTTTCCTCCCCCCCCCGACATTCACCGCCCTCTTTCCTCTCCCCCCCCCGACATTCACCGCCCTCTTTCCTCTCCCCCCCCGACATTCACCGCCCTCTTTCCTCCCCCCCCCGACATTCACCGCCCTCTTTCCTCTCCCCCCCCCGACATTCACCGCCCTCTTTCCTCCCCCCCCGACATTCACCGCCCTCTTTCCTCCCCCCCCCGACATTCACCGCCCTCTTTCCTCCCCCCCCGACATTCACCGCCCTCTTTCCTCCCCCCCCCCGACATTCACCGCCCTCTTTCCTCCCCCCCCGACATTCACCGCCCTCTTTCCTCCCCCCCCGACATTCACCGCCCTCTTTCCTCCCCCCCCGACATTCACCGCCCTCTTTCCTCCCCCCCCCCGACATTCACCGCCCTCTTTCCTCCCCCCCCGACATTCACCGCCCTCTTTCCTCCCCCCCAACATTCACCGCCCTCTTTCCTCCCCCCCCCGACATTCACCGCCCTCTTTCCTCCCCCCCCCGACATTCACCGCCCCCTTTCCTCCCCCCCCCGACATTCACCGCCCTCTTTCCTCCCCCCCCCGACATTCACCGCCCTCTTTCCTCCCCCCCCCGACATTCACCGCCCTCTTTCCTCCCCCCCCGACATTCACCGCCCTCTTTCCTCCCCCCACCCCCCGACATTCACCGCCCTCTTTCCTCCCCCCCCGACATTCACCGCCCTCTTTCCTCTCCCCCCCCCGACATTCACCGCCCTCTTTCCTCCCCCCCCCGACATTCACCGCCCTCTTTCCTCCCCCCCCCCGACATTCACCGCCCTCTTTCCTCCCCCCCCGACATTCACCGCCCTCTTTCCTCCCCCCCCGACATTCACCGCCCTCTTTCCTCCCCCCCCGACATTCACCGCCCTCTTTCCTCCCCCCCCGACATTCACCGCCCTCTTTCCTCTCCCCCCCCGACATTCACCGCCCTCTTTCCTCCCCCCCCCCGACATTCACCGCCCTCTTTCCTCCCCCCCCGACATTCACCGCCCTCTTTCCTCCCCCCCCCGACATTCACCGCCCTCTTTCCTCCCCCCCGACATTCACCGCCCTCTTTCCTCCCCCCCCCGACATTCACCGCCCTCTTTCCTCTCCCCCCCCGACATTCACCGCCCTCTTTCCTCCCCCCCCCCGACATTCACCGCCCTCTTTCCTCTCCCCCCCCGACATTCACCGCCCTCTTTCCTCCCCCCCCCCCCCCAAAGTTCCTGACCTCTTCCCTCCCACCCATTATGAGAGTCACAGATTGTTAGCAGGTTTATTGGGTATGAAGTGAATAGTGACAGTGTCGTGACTTCTGGATTTCGTCCAGTCCAATGATGTCACTTGCCACACACGCACCGAGCTTTCTGAGAAATCAACCAGGTCTAGGGGGAGGAGAGAACGTGGTGCTGGAATAAATGGGGTGGGGTTGGAAGATGGTGATCCGTCTTACCATCTGGATCATGTTCTCGCTCTCATCCGCCCCCCCCTTAGACCCCGGATCACATTCTTCCCCCAGCCCCACTGTGCTGTCCATACTCTTTATCCTCCTCCCCCGATCCCCCCTCTCTATTGCCCCTCTGATCCCTCTCTCCCGCCCCTCCGATCCGCTCTCTCTCCCGCCCCTCCGATCCCCTCTCTCCCGCCCCTCCGTCCCCCCGATCCCCTCTCCCACCCCCCTCTCCCCCCTCTCCCGCCCCTCCAATCCCCTCTCTCCCTCCTCTGATCCACTCTCTCCCCCCTCTGATCCACTCTCCCCCATCCGATTCTCTTTCCACCCCCAATCTAATCTCTGCCCCCTCCGATCTCTCTCTCCCCGCTGATCTGATCTCATCTCTCTCTCTCTCCTCCCTTTCGATCCTCGATCTCCCTCCAGCCCCAGCGACTTCCCTAACCTTCTCCGCACGGAGCCGTGGAAAGCATGGCTCATAGTGCAGGCTGCAGCTGCAGATTGGGTACTGCGCATGCGTGGCTCCGATATACCGCATGCACGTGCAGAAAGTCGCAATGTTCGTGTAAATAATTACAGTGATAAATATTGGCCAGGACACCAAGGAGAACTCCCCTGCTGCTCTTCAAACAACGTTGTGGGATCTTTTACGTCCACCAGAGGGAGCAGACGGAGCCTCGGTTTAACGTCTCATCTGAAAGACGACACCTCAGACAGTGCAGCACTCCCTCAGCACTGCACTGAAGTGTCAGCCTGCATCATGTGCTCAAGTTTCTGGAGTGGGGCTTGAACCCATGACCTTCTGACTCAGAGGCGAGCGTGCTGCCCACTGAGCCACGGCTGACAGGAACCCTAGTTGCTTTTTTCCCCTTCCTAACCTGGGAATACTGGGTTCGATTAGTGTTGTCAGCACTATGACTGAGATCAGCTCACTTATCACAGACCAGGGATATAATCCAGGGAGTGTATTCGTCCATTGAGCCATCCTTCACTTCTGAAGGTGTGGGTGAATTGAAGTTGCTATTCTAAATGCTGCCAAACTTCAAAAAGGTACAAGCACCCAGTTTACTTGCCAAGTTGTACTTGCCCGAAAAATAAACAATGCAGCCAGTCACTAAAACTATGTCTCCTGACAGAGGATTGGAGCTGGAGCTGCAAGTTACAACTTGACTTCCTAGTACACAACTCCGCCATCTGACTGCACCAAACAAACCCCGAGGCACTGTGTCAAACAGAGGACCGAAAGAAAAACTCCACCCATATACATACCGCACCCATCCTAGACTCGTGCACACAACTTGCATTTACACATCGCCTTTAACGTAATGAAAGGCACTTCACAGGAGCATTCTCAGACAAACTTCGACACTGAGCCACGTAAGGAGATATAGGTGACCAAAAGCTAAGTCAAAGAGGTCGGTTTAAAGGAGCTTCTTAAAGGAGAGAGAGGTGGAGAGGTTTAGGGAGGGAATTCCAGGGCTTAGGGCCCAGGCAGGTGAAGGCACGGCCACCAATGGTAGAGCGATTAAAATTGGGGATGTACAAGAGGCCAGAACTGGAGGAGCGCAGAGATCTCAGAGGGTTGTAGGGCTGGAGGAGGTTAGAGATGGGGAGGGAGTGAGGCCACAGAGATTTGAAAACAAGGATGAGAATTTTTAAATTGAGGCATTGCCGGACCAGGAGCCAATGTAGGTCAGCGAGCACAGGGGGCGATGGGTGAACGGGACTTGGTGCGAGTTAGGACACGGGGCAGTGAGCACAGGGGGCGATGGGTGAACGGGACTTGGTGTGAGTTAGGACACGGGGCAGTGAGCACAGGGGGCGACGGGTGAACGGGACTTGCTGTGAGTTAGGACACGGGGCAGTGAGCACAGGGGGCGATGGGTGAGCGGGACTTGGTGTGAGTTAGGACACGGGGCAGTGAGCACAGGGGGCGATGGGTGAACGGGACTTGGTGTGAGTTAGGACACGGGGCAGTGAGCACGGGGCGATGGGTGAACGGGACTTGGTGCGAGTTAGGACACGGGGCAGTGAGCACAGGGGGCGATGGGTGAACGGGACTTGGTGCGAGTTAGGACACGGGGCAGTGAGCACGGGGCGATGGGTGAACGGGACTTGGTGCGAGTTAGGACACGGGGCAGTGAGCACAGGGGGCGATGGGTGAACGGGACTTGGTGTGAGTTAGGACACGGGGCAGCGAGCACAGGGGGCGATGGGTGAACGGGACTTGGTGTGAGTTAGGACACGGGTCAGTGAGCACAGGGGGCGACGGTGTGAACGGGACTTGCTGTGAGTTAGGACACGGGGCAGTGAGCACGGGGCGATGGGTGAGCGGGACTTGGTGTGAGTTAGGACACGGGGCAGTGAGCACAGGGGGCGATGGGTGAATGGGACTTGGTGCGAGTTAGGACACGGGGCAGTGAGCACGGGGCGATGGGTGAGCAGGACTTGGTGTGAGTTAAGACACGAGGCAGTGAGCACAGGGGGCGATGGGTGAGCGGGACTTGGTGTGAGTTAGGACACGGGGCAGTGAGCACAGGGGGCGATGGGTGAACGGGACTTGGTGTGAGTTAGGACACGGGGCAGTGAGCACAGGGGGCGATGGGTGAGCGGGACTTGGTGTGAGTTAGGACACGGGGCAGTGAGTACAGGGGGCGACGGGTGAACGGGACTTGCTGTGAGTTAGGACACGGGGCAGTGAGCACGGGGCGATGGGTGAACGGGATTTGCTGTGAGTTAAGACACGGGGCAGTGAGCACAGGGGGCGATGGGTGAACGGGACTTGGTGTGAGTTAGGACACGGGGCAGTGAGCACAGGGGGCGATGGGTGAGCGGGACTTGGTGCGAGTTAGGACACGGGTCAGCGAGCACAGGGGGCGATGGGTGAGCGGGACTTGGTGTGAGTTAGGACACGGGTGAGTGAGCACAGGGGGCGATGGGTGAGCGGGACTTGGTGTGAGTTAGGACACGGGGCAGTGAGCACAGGGGGCGATGGGTGAGCGGGACTTGGTGTGAGTTAGGACACGGGTGAGTGAGCACAGGGGGCGATGGGTGAGCGGGACTTGGTGTGAGTTAGGACACGGGCAGTGAGCACAGGGGGCGATGGGTGAGCGGGACTTGGTGTGAGTTAGGACACGGGGCAGCGAGCACAGGGGGCGATGGGTGAGCGGGACTTGGTGCGAGTTAGGACACGGGGCAGTGAGCACAGGGGGCGATGGGTGAGCGGGACTTGGTGTGAGTTAGGACACGGGGCAGCGAGCACAGGGGGCGATGGGTGAACGGGACTTGCTGTGAGTTAAGACACGGGGCAGTGAGCACAGGGGGCGATGGGTGAGCGGGACTTGGTGTGAGTTAGGACACGGGGCAGCGAGCACAGGGGGCGATGGGTGAGCGGGACTTGGTGCGAGTTAGGACACGGGGCAGTGAGCACAGGGGGCGATGGGTGAGCGGGACTTGGTGTGAGTTAGGACACGGGGCAGTGAGCACAGGGGGCGATGGGTGAGCGGGACTTGGTGCGAGTTAGGACACGGGGCAGTGAGCACAGGGGGCGATGGGTGAGCGGGACTTGGTGCGAGTTAGGACACGGGGCAGTGAGCACAGGGGGCGATGGGTGAGCGGGACTTGGTGCGAGTTAGGACACGGGGCAGTGAGCACAGGGGGCGATGGGTGAACGGGACTTGGTGCGAGTTAGGACACGGGGCAGTGAGCACAGGGGGCGATGGGTGAGCGGGACTTGGTGCGAGCTAGGACACGGGGCAGTGAGCACAGGGGGCGATGGGTGAGCGGGACTTGGTGCGAGTTAGGACACGGGGCAGTGAGCACAGGGGGCGATGGGTGAGCGGGACTTGGTGCGAGTTAGGACACGGGGCAGTGAGCACAGGGGGCGATGGGTGAGCGGGACTTGGTGAGAGTTAGGACACGGGGCAGTGAGCACAGGGGGCGATGGGTGAACGGGACTTGGTGCGAGTTAGGACACGGGGCAGTGAGCACAGGGGGCGATGGGTGAGCGGGACTTGGTGCGAGCTAGGACACGGGGCAGTGAGCACAGGGGGCGATGGGTGAGCGGGACTTGGTGCGAGTTAGGACACGGGGCAGTGAGCACGGGGCGATGGGTGAGCGGGACTTGGTGCGAGTTAGGACACGGGGCAGTGAGCACAGGGGGCGATGGGTGAGCGGGACTTGGTGCGAGTTAGGACACGGGGCAGTGAGCACAGGGGGCGATGGGTGAGCGGGACTTGGTGCGAGTTAGGACACGGGGCAGTGAGCACAGGGGGCGATGGGTGAGCGGGACTTGGTGTGAGTTAGGACACGGGGCAGCAGAGTTTCGGGCCTACAGTATCAGTCATCAAGAAAAAATGAACTTAGTGCTGGCAACCAGATATCATTTCTCCGTAGCAAGGAGGAAACTAGGTTCACTGGGGAATTCCACATTACTGCTCATGTTTACTTGCACTGTTTAAGGATTGGGTTAACTGCTCCCGTAGCTACATTCTCCATCATTAGTGAGCCATTATCTGTTCAGCAACCGTGTAGAATGTAAACAATGTTTAAAAGATAATAAGGCAGAAAATGAAGCTGGAACATAGAAAGACAAGGATCGACTGATCAAACCGAGCTCCTTTCATCTGCCGCCCACTCAGACCATTAGGGCCAAGACCTCCCCTCTGCCCCGCTCCACCCCAATACCGATACCCGCTCCCCTCTGCCCCACTCCACCCCAATACCCGCTCCCCTCTGCCCCGCTCCACCCCATACCGATACCCGCTCCCCTCTGCCCCGCTCCCCTCTGCCCCGCTCCACCCCAATACCGATACCCGCTCCCCTGCCCCGCTCCACCCCATACCGATACCCGCTCCCCTCTACCCCGCTCCACCCCATACCGATACCCGCTCCCCTCTGCCCCGCTCCACCCCAATACCCGCTCCCCTCTGCCCCGCTCCACCCCAATACCCGCTCCCCTCTGCCCCGCTCCACCCCATACCGATACCCGCTCCTCTGCCCCGCTCCACCCCAATACCCGCTCCCCTCTGCCCCACTCCACCCCAATACCAATACCCGCTCCCCTCTGCCCCGCTCCACCCCATACCGATACCCGCTCCCCTCTGCCCCGCTCCACCCCATACCGATACCCTCTCCTCTGCTCCGCTCCACCCCAATACCCGCTCCCCTCTGCCCCACTCCACCCCAATACCAATACCCGCTCCACCCCATACCGATACCCGCTCCCCTCTGCCCCGCTCCACCCCAATACCGATACCCGCTCCCCTCTGCCCCGCTCCACCCCAATACCCGCTCCCCTCTGCCCCGCTCCACCCCAATACCGATACCCGCTCCCCTCTGCCCCGCTCCACCCCAATACCGATACCCGCTCCCCTCTGCCCCACTCCACCCCAATACCCGCTCCCCTCTGCCCCGCTCCACCCCATACCGATACCCGCTCCCCTCTGCCCCGCTCCGCCCCATACCGATACCCGCTCCCCTCTGCCCCGCTCCACCCCAATACCGATACCCGCTCCCCTCTGCCCCGCTCCACCCCATACCGATACCCGCTCCCCTCTGCCCCGCTCCACCCCAATACCGATACCCGCTCCCCTCTGCCCCACTCCACCCCAATACCCGCTCCCCTCTGCCCCGCTCCACCCCATACCGATACCCGCTCCCCTCTGCCCCGATCCACCCCAATACCGATACCTGCTCCCCTGCCCCGCTCCACCCCATACCGATACCCGCTCCCCTCTGCCCCGCTCCACCCCAATACCGATACCCGCTCCCCTCTGCCCCGCTCCACCCCAATACCCGCTCCCCTCTGCCCCGCTCCACCCCAATACCGATACCCGCTCCCCTCTGCCCCGCTCCACCCCATACCGATACCCGCTCCCCTCTGCCCCGCTCCACCCCCAATACCCAAGACCCGCACAGCTCTGCCCCACTGCAATACCCGCTCCCCTCTGCCCCACTCCACCCCAATACCCAACACCCCTCTGCCCCACTCCACCCCAATACCCAACACCCGCACCCCTCTGCCCGGCTCCACCCCAATACCCAACACCCGCTCCACCCCAATACCCAACACCCACACCCCTCTGCCCTGCTCCACTCCCAATACCCGCACCCCTCTGCCCCACTCCACCCCAATACCCAACACCCGCACCCCTCTGCCCGGCTCCACCCCAATACCCAACACCCGCTCCACCCCAATACCCAACACCCGCTCCCCTCTGCCCCACTCCACCCCAATACCCAACACCCCTCTGCCCCACTCCACCCCAATACCCAACACCCGCTCCCCTCTGCCCCACTCCACCCCAATACCCAACACCCGCTCCCCTCTGCCCCACTCCACCCCAATTGGACAAATCAAATTGGGCAGGGCTGCCTTGAGGATGAGTTCATTGAGTGTATTAGGGATGGGTTTCTTGAGCAGTATGTAACTGAACCGACCAGGGGGCAAGCAACCTTAGATCTGGTCCTGTGTAACGAGACAGGATTAATTAAAAATGTCCTAGTAAAGGATCCCCTTGGAATGAGTGACCATAACGTGGTTGAATTCCATATTCAATTAGAGGGTGAGAAGGTTGGATCTCAAACAAGCGTGCTAAGCTTGAATAAAGGAGACTATGAAGGTATGAGAGCGGAATTGAGTAGAGTGGATTGGGAAAATAGATTAAAGGGTAAGACGATACATGATCAGTGGTGTACATTTAAGGAGTTATTTTACAACTTCCAAAAAAAATATATTCCACTGAGAAGAAAAGGGTGTAAAAGAAAAGACAGCCATCCGTGGCTAAGTAAAGAAATTAAGGATAGTATTCGACTAAAAACAAGGGCATATAAGGTAGCCAAATCTAGTGGGAGGATAGAGGATTGGGAAAACTTTAAAAGACACCAAAAAATAACAAAAAGATTGATTAAGAAAGGGAAGGGAAGATAGATTATGAAAGTAAATTAGCAAAAAATATAAAAACAGATAGTAAGAGTTTTTATAGTTATATAAAAAGAAAAAGGGTGGCTAAAGTAAATGTTGGTCCCTTAGAGGATGAGACCGGGAAATTAATGGTGGGAAATATGGAGATGGCAAAAGCACTGAATGAATATTTTGTATCAGTCTTTACAGTAGAAGACACTAAGAATATCCCAACACTGGACAAACAGGGGGCTAAAGGGGGGGAGGAGCTAAACACGATCAAAATCACTAAGGAAGTGGTACTCGGTAAAATAATGGGACTCAAGGCGGATAAATCACCTGGACCTGATGGCTTACATCCTAGGGTCTTGAGGGAAGTGGCGGTAGGGATTGTGGATGCATTAGTAATAATTTTCCAAAACTCCCTGGACTCGGCAAAGGTCCCGGCAGACTGGAAAACTGCTAATGTAACACCCTTATTTAAAAAGGGCAGTAGACAGAAGGCTGGAAACTATAGACCGGTTAGCCTAACATCTGTGGTAGGTAAAATTTTGGAGTCCATTATTAAGGAGACAGTAACAGGACATTTGGATAATCATCATTTAATAGGACAAAGTCAGCATGGTTTTATGAAGGGGAAGTCATGTTTGACAAATTTGCTGGAGTTCTTTGAGGAAGTAACATATAGGGTGGATAAAGGGGAACCAGTGGACGTAGTGTTTTTAGACTTCCAAAAGGCATTTGACAAGGTGCCACACAAAAGATTATTGCTTAAGATAAAAAATCACGGGATTGGGGGTAATATTCTGGCATGGATAGAGGATTGGCTATCTAACAGAAGGCAGAGAGTTGGGATAAATGGTTCATTCTCAGACTGGCAATCAGTAACTAGTGGTGTTCCGCAGGGGTCAGTGCTGGGTCCCCAACTCTTTACAATCTATATTAACGATTTGGAGGAGGGGACCGAGTGTAACATATCAAAGTTTGCAGATGATACTAAGATGGGAGGGAAAGTAGTGAGTGAGGAGGACATAAAAAACCTGCAAGGGGACATAGACAGGCTAAGTAAGTGGGCAGAGATTTGGCAGATGGAATACAATACTGGAAAGTGTGAGGTTATGCACTTTGGCAGGAAAAATCATAGAGCAAGTTATTATCTTAATGGCAAGAAACTGGAAAGTACTGAAGTACAAAGGGATCTGGGGGTCCTGGTGCACGAAACTCAAAAGGTTAGTATGCAGGTGCAGCAGGTGATTAAGAAGGCCAATGGAATGTTGGCTTTCATTGCTAGGGGGATAGAATATAAAAATAGGGAGGTATTGCTTCAGTTGTACAAGGTATTGGTGAGACCACACCTGGAATACTGCGTACAGTTTTGGCGTCCATACTTAAGAAAGGACATACTTGCTCTCGAGTCAGTACAAAGAAGGTTCACTCGGTTAATCCCGGGGATGAGGGGATGGACATATGAGGAGAGGTTGAGTAGATTGGGACTCTACTCATTGGAGTTCAGAAGAATGAGAGGCGATCTTTTTGAAACATATAAGATTGTGAAGGGGTTGGATCGGGTGGATGCGGGGAGGATGTTCCCGATGATGGGTGAAACTAGAACTAGGGGGCATAGTCTTAGAATAAGGGGCTGCTCTTTCAAAACTGAGATGAGGAGGAACTACTTCACTCAGAAGGTGGTAGGTCCATGGAATATGCTGCCCCAAAAAGCTGTAAAAGCTACATCATTACATAAATTTAAAACAGAAATAGACAGTTTCCTAGAAGTAAAGGGAATTAAGGGTGGAATTTGGACATGAGTCTAGGTCCGGATCGGTCATGGCCCTGTGGGTAGCGGAGCAGGCCCAGGGGCCGTGTAGCCTGATCCTGCTCCTATTTCGTGTGTCTAATTCTGTTAGATTCAGGAGATGGTTCTGTGATAGTGGATTGGCGGTTAGGATCAGATCAGCCATGATCTTATTGAATGGCGGAGCAGGCTCGAGGGGCCGATTGGCCTACTCCTGCTCCTATTTCTTATGTTCTTATGTAACACCCACACCCCTCTGCCCCAATACCCAACACCCGCTCCCCTCTGCCCCGCTCCACCCCCAATACCGATACCTACTCCCCTCTGCCCCACTCCACCCCAATACCGATACCCGCTCCCCTCTGCCCCGCTCCACCCCCAATACCGATACCTACTCCCCTCTGCCCCACTCCACCCCAATACCGATACCCGCTCCCCTCTGCCCCGCTCCACCCCCAATACCGACACCCGCACCCCTCTGCCCCGCTCCACCCCAATACAGATACCCGCACCCCTCTGCCCTGCTCCACCCCCAATACCCAACACCCGCTCCCCTCTGCCCCACTCCACCCCAATACCCAAACCCCTCTGCCCCGCTCCACCCCAATACCGATACCCTCTCCCCTCTACGCCGCTCCACCAATACCCAAAACCCACTCCACCCCAATACCCGCACCCCTCTGCCCCACTCCACCCCAATACCCAACACCTGCTCCCCTCTGCCCCGCTCCACCCCCAATACCGACACCCGCTCCCCTCTGCCCCACTCCACCCCCAATAACGATACCCGCTCCCCTCTGCCCCACTCCACCCCAATACCGATACCCGCACCCCTCTGCTCCACTCCACCCCCAATACCGACACCCGCACCCCTCTGCCCCGCTCCACCCCCAATACCGACACCCGCACCCCTCTGCTCCACTCCACCCCCAATACCGATACCCGCACCCCTCTGCCCCACTCCACCCCCAGTAACGATACCCGCTCCCCTCTGCCCCACTCCACCCCATACCCAACACCCGCTCCACCCCCAATAACCAAAATCCGCTCCCCTCTGCCCCCCCAATACCGATACCCGCACCCCTCTGCCCCACTCCACCCCCAATAACGATACCCGCTCCCCTCTGCCCCACTCCACCCCAACACCCGCTCCCCTCTGCCCCGCTCCACCCCCAATACCGATACCCGCTCCACCCCATACCCCGACACCCGCTCCCCTCTGCCCCGCTCCACCCCATACCCCGACACCCGCTCCCCTCTGCCCCGCTCCACCCCCAATACCGATACCCGCTCCCCTCTGCCCCGCTCCACCCCATACCCCGACACCCGCTCCCCTCTGCCCCGCTCCACCCCATACCCCGACACCCGCTCCCCTCTGCCCCGCTCCACCCCCCAATACCCCGACACCCGCTGCTCCACCTCCTACACCCTTGCCCTGCTTTCCCATTATTTCTGCTCCTTGACTGTCAGTACTGCTTGTGACAGACAGACGACACTCACTGTTTGAGGGTAAGAGAGTGGACGCAGACGGTCGTAATCTTCCTGCCCAGCCGTGTCCCAAAGCCCCAGGTTCACCGGCTTCCCATCAACCATCACGTTTGCGGAATAGTTGTCAAAGCTGCAAAAAGAGCAGAGTTTTTAAACCTGCAGAAAAAGGTGCCCAACAGGGTCAGTCGTCACCAGCGAGCAGCCTGCGCAGACCTCACTGTTACTGAGCCGTTTGTTAATTGCATAAACTTACTGAATAAACCCGAACAACTGCTTTTAAAACACATCAGTGAGAGCTGAGGAATGTAACCTGGGTGCAGACTGCCCACACCCGTCAACATCACAAACTG